>NW_022196905.1:119913334-119952131 GCF_008632895.1 Mastomys coucha | reverse complement strand
CTCTCTCTCTCTCTCTCTCTCTCTCTCTCTCTCTCCCCCCTATTCCTTTCCCCTCTTCTCTGTCCTCTCCCTCTCTATCATCTCTACATCTCTCTCACTGTTACCAATATTATGGTAGCACTGAATACTCTATTTGGGGTGGTTGAAAACTATGGTGTGAGGAACCAAGCAAATTGTGATCCTGTAAGCTAAAGGCAGCCCTGGAGTGAACAGGAAGGACACCTGTAGGAGCTCCTTTGAGATAGCTGTTCCTCTCTGCTCTGCAGGACTGACTCACATGTCTTCCAAATTCAACGCCACCTTTTCCAGGAAGACTTCCTGTCTGTCACTTCTAGTCTTCAACTAGCCTCACCCTTCCTTTCTCATGACATCAGTGTTGACTTATAGACTTCAGCTACAGAAACCTATATGAAAAATAACTTGAAGAGAACTAAGACCATGGTATTAGTTAGTTACATGACTGAAGAACATAGTATGCTGGTCTCAGGTTGTGCTTGATCAAGGTGTCACTGGGGGACTCAATGTCCCCTTTACAGACTCTTGTTATTATACATCACAGACTCTGTATCTCAGTGAAGAATTCAAAGATGATTTATTTGGATTTGCAAGAACAAAACAAAACAAAACAAACAAACAAAAAAAAACGAATTGGGGAAGATTGTCTCAGTGGGTAAAGTTCCTCTCATGCAAACACAAGGACCTGAGTTCAGATCCTCAGAGCCCATACAAAGCCAGACTGAATAGCACACACTTATAACGCCCGTTTGTTCAAGTGAGGTAGGAGGTAGAGACAGGAGAATCCCAGAAGTTCACAGATCACTTAACCTGGCATCCATGGTGGAGAACAAAGGGAAAGAGATTCTGTTTCATGGTAGATAATAAGGACTGGCACCAACCAGAGGTTATCCTCAGACCTCTACATACCCTGTGGTCTACATGCACCTGTACCCACTCATAGGAGCACATATACACATGAACACACACACACACACACACACACACACACACATGATTGAAGAGAGAAAAAACAGCAAGAATCTGAAAAAGGAGAGAGCTGGAAGGAGGAAGGAGAGAGAGCATCAGGATTTTTGAGTTTGAACTCCCAAAGATGAGCAAGCTTTAGTCCTGCGAGTCTGCAGCTACCCGAGGGAGAGCCTGCTCCAGGACTTAAGCACAGTCCTCATTAATGAGGTAATTAATCCTCCCATCTTCTTATCAAGTCTTCAGGTGGTAGTCCCTCCAAGACTCTGCAGCTAGGAAGTTAGCTGCAGAAAGGGAGTGCAGAAGAGAGCGTTGGTGCTCACTCAGTAAAGGGAGCAGACATTAGCCTCCCATCATGCCCCTCTGCTTCCAATATGGTCCTTGGGTAATAAAGGGTGGGTCTGACACAAAGTCAGTAAGCATAATTTGCCTCACCTGAGTCTGGGTCTTGGCATAATTGACTGTGCTGTTTGACAATATCTGTGGACCTGACCCAAGAACATGGCTGTCATTAGACAGCTTCTTCTTCCTCTTCTTCTTTCCTCCTTCTCCTCCTGCTCCCCCTCCTCCTCCTCCTCTCCCTCCTCCTCTTTCTTCTCCTCCTCCTCTTCCTCCTCCTTTTTCCTCCTCCTCTTCTTCCTTCTCCCCCCTCCCCCATCTCTGCCTCCTCCTCCTCCTCCTTCTTGTCCTCCTCCTCCTCGTCGTCCTCGTCCTCCTCCTCCTGGTCCTCTTCTTGCCAGTAGATGAGCAACAGAATAAGTTGTTCTTACTAAGGAGAACATTCTCCTTGTAACTCTCTGATATTTTCTTTGCCAGGAAAGAAGTTGTGGAAGCACTGCCAAATCTAGCATGCAGTGAGATGAATCCCACCAAGGCCTCAGAGTTACTGATGGGGATGTTCTGATAACCTCTCACCTTGTGGGTTGCCTTTGGCAAAGCATGAATTGTAAAATTCTGAGAATCTGTGCAGCCCTGGGTGTGTGTGTGTGCATGTGTGTATGTGTGTGTGTGTGTGTGTGTGTGTGTGTGTGTGTGCGTGTGTTTGTGCATGTTTGTGTCCTTGATAGTGTGGTGGGTGTTCATGAATGTGCAGTGTGTGGCTGTGTATCTGTATGACTGGGACATGTGTGGTGTGTATATTCCTCTATTCTTGTAACTTCCCCTCTCCGCCAGCGTGTAACAATCCTTCCTACAAAGCAGCTGCAAATGTCAAAGCCAATATTCTTATTATTTGTGAATCGTTAGAAAACGATCATTATCTCTCTTGCATGTTTTAATTTCCTGAAATCTACTGAGCCATGTGTACTCAGATCTTGAATGTCACTTTCAGGTCATTTACAACCAACCTCCAGAAACCAGTGAAACTGTGGAAGATCCTTTCTCTGAGCAGCTGTCTCTCTAGGAGGTACAGCCTGTGAGAGCCAGGTCCTGCAGCCAGCTTCCATGCAGAAGTACTAGCCCCTGCTGGGCTCTCAGCACCTCCTGTCTGTTTGTTTGTTGCATATACTAATGACTGATGTGATTTCTACCCTCACCATGGTACTATTCTTAATGTCAGTGCCAGATTCTTGCAGCATGTCTTTCCAGACATTCTTCGTGTTTAAAAACAGTATCTCCCCTCCCTTCTTAACCTCTGAAGTTCCAGTCAAGAGCTGTACAGACATGCCAGAGCATCTTTGCTTGAGTGTGAAAGAAAAACGAGACAGAATTTGTTCAGTGCAAGGGCACAGCTTATGGGCTATGTCAGAGAGGGACCAGCTGGGCTAGCACTTAGTAGATCCTGGGCCAGGACGCTGTTGTTTCATAATCTCTCCTCTATACTCCTGCTTGACTGAGCCTATCTTGGGCTTAATCCATCCAGCTTCAGAAAGTGTCACTTCAGATTCAGACATACTCCGTGCCCTCTTCCAGGCTTCATGCACAGAACAAAACAGGATCCTGTCCATACTACTTTGGCCAACAACTAGAAAGCAGAGACTTTAGAATATAGGGACTTCTGAAAGTACAAAACCGACTTGTGTCAAGGAGAGGAGACCACAATGGTAATTACCCCAAATATGCTAGCTGAGTGAGTCAATTATGTCAAACGCATATAGCTTGATCAGGTAAAATTAGTCAAATGAGAAGAAATAAATAAAAATGAAATGCTTTGTGCTCCTGTGAAATGGAGACAATTGGTTGATTAACTCATTTGTCATTTTGCTACCAGTTTATGATCAATCATGAAAATTCATTTGTACCATGTATTTTGTCATTACAGAGAGCATTTACACAGACTCGCAAAATTCCCACTGAACATGTGAGCCACATCTGTGTTCTTCTGGCTGTGGCATGGTTATAGGCTTAGAGAGGCAGACCTGGGTATGAAGATTGCCCTAGTCACACCACGGGGAGCATCGTGGAAAGTTTCTAAGATCCAGGTCCTCTGGGTGTTATCTGCTGCTCTACAGAGGCAGCTGTTAACTGTTTCCATTCCAGATGTGCCAGAGGACACTGTGGTACAGACAGAGCAGTAGCCCTGGGGCTGGACACAAGATCCACAGTCCCTAAGGAACACCGATGAAGCAGTGTCAAGGCTCCAGACAGCAATGGTGTACCTCACAATTTCACAGGTCACAAGTCTAGCCTGGGTCTCACTGAGCTAGATTCCCAGTGTCTGCAGGATGGTGTTCCCATCCGCTAGGCCTGCCCTGACAGGATGGACGGACACCATTCCCCGTAAACCACAAGCTCCACTGACATTACAATTGACATATCCCTCAGGCTTCCCGCATGGATAGAATTCCAGCAGCTCTCCAGGAATCCCCTGGTCCTTCAGTACCAGTCCAGAGCAGCTGAGACAACGGGCTGAAGTACTATTAGGCGTTTCTAGTATGAGACAGCCATTGTCAGACCAGTTAGACTACATCTCTTAAGCTATCTAACAAATTCTCTCAATGAATATATTTGGTTTATTGGTCTGGTCCTTTGGGGAAAACCCAACTGGCACAGATTTACCATATGGTTTCAGTGGTATAAGAGGTATGAGCTTAGTTTGTTAGAGCCACAAACCTATTTATTCAAGCTGAGGAAGACTACACTGAGATCTCTCTCTCTCTCTCTCTCTCTCTCTCTCTCTCTCTCTCTCTCTCTCTCTCTCTCTCTCTCTCCTCTCTCTCCGTCTCTCCTGATTCCCTCCCTCTTCTTCTCCAACCCTTTCATTCCTGCTAGGAGATTGTGAGATGGTGTCTCTTTGGTTTATAGTTTGTTTTCCTTGGTTGGTGTCACGCCATTAAACCAAACGTACATGTTGCCCTTTCAAAGCTTCAGCTCAGCCTTGTGCTCCAAAATCTCTGCAGATGGATGAAGGTGCTGGGACCATGAGACGATGGCTTAGAATGAGACCCTTTTTCCATTAGGCCAGACAAGACAAATGACATCAGTCGACGGCCACCAGTCAACAGAGTCATTAGCATTTCCTTTATTTAAGAAATATGACAGGTACTTCCCTCAAGGCATTTCCTTTGTGACATCCCTGTCAAATTCTTGCCCAGCAGCCTGGAACCGGAGCAGGGAGGGACCACTGAGAGACGGACATTGCCACTGCAAAGGGCACAGTGGCTGGGTTAAACGCTTCATTTGGCACCAAGAGCCCCTTGGATGCTGTGCTAAAGATTTTATTCTGGCTGAAATGGTCTTAGAATTTAGATCATTGGACTTCCTGACTTCTTGCTAAAAGTCAACTTACACGTGACTCAATTTTAGCTTTGAGCTCCTATCATCAAAAAAGCAGTTGTTGTAATACTTTACTCTCCCATATATCCATCCATCCATCAGTACGTGCCATAGCAGCAGGCCCCATCTATAGTCCTGGGCTTGCAGCTGCCCTGGTGGATACTGAGATGCCAACCCCCCAAGGCACTCATGAATCAAGCATGCATTCCTTCCCATGGCTCATTCCATCCTCCCAGAGGCATGGGCAGAGAGCTCAGGAGTGGTCTTCACTACTTTTCTTATCACCGTGACCAAATAAATACCTCGAAAAATAGTGACTTAGAGTAAGCAGGATTTATTGAGGCTCAAGGTTTGAGGGCGCAGCCCATGATGGAAGGAAGGCATGGTGGCAGGAGTGGCTTCTCCTATTGTGATGGCAATGGGAGCTTGAGACTGCTCGCTCCCATGTTTGTAGGCCAGGAAGCAGAGAGTGGGAAGTGCCGGTTTGCTGTAGTTTGCTCTCTGTTGCCTGAAGCACCTGGTGGAGTTAATGGTTTATGTCAGCTTATAAGATACAGTCTATCCTCTTGTCAAATGAAGCCAAGGCAGGAATTCCAGGCAAGAGCTTGTAGCAGAAACGGTGGGGGAACAATGCTTTCTGAGGTATGCTTGCATGGGCCTGCTCAGCCTGCTTTCCTATACAGCCCAAGCCCAGCCGCCTAGAGATGGAACCAGTCACAGTAGCTGGGCTCTCCCACATTCATCATTATGAAAACGCCCCCACAGGTGTGCCCCACATACCAATCGAATGGAAGCAATTCCCTAGTTCAGAGTTCCTCTTCCCATGTGACTCTGCTTTCGTCAAATAAGAGAACAGAGGTTTACTATGATCCCAATGCCCAATCTGCTCACATCCTCTTTTTTTCTTTTTTAAAGATTTATTTATTATATGTAAGTACACTGTAGCTGTCTTCAGGCACCCCAGGAGAGGGCATCAGATCTCATTACGGATGGTCGTGAGCCACCACGTGGTTGCTGGGATTTGAACTCAGGACCTTCGGAAGAGCAGTCAGTGCTCTTAACTGCTGAGCCATCTCTCCAGTCCCCTGCTCACATCCTTTTTCCTCCTTTATTTAGTCTGGGGCTTGTGGATGGAGCAGGACCACTCACATTCATGGTGGATTTTTTTCCCCTCTTCAGTTAAGCTCCTCCCAGGAGCCTTTATTGCTGCAAATCCCATTCTTATATCTTAGCTCATACTTCTTTCTCTGGGACATACTGAGATGCTGGTCCCAAAAGAGCTCAAGGATGAAGCAGTCCACATACACATAGTTGCACTCATACGGTAGGTACAAAAATCACAGAAACATGGACAGAGTGAAGATCGGGGACACAGCCTCAGTTCAAGAGAGCCTTGGAGAGTTTTTCACATGAAGTGATATTGAAACTCACTGCAGGAAGACAGAGCAGCTACGGGAGACAGGGAGGAGAGCCATGACTAAGGATATCACGGGCGATATGTCTAACTTAGGAAAATCAAGGAGCACTTGGTATGTGGTAAGGAGTTTGTGGATGGAACTTAGGGCTTGGGTATGGGTGAGGGGTATGGCAGGGTCGATGCTGGAGAAGTCAGCCAGGCCATGAATGTGGTCCAGAGAAGTCAAACTCAGGCTAAGCAGGCATCATTGCCCATGTTGCACAAGGAGGTCAAGATTGGTATGTAGTAGACAGTGTGAGGATCTGCTATGGAAAATACCAGGGAGGGGGGGCATCATTACCTAATGTTCCTCGGGTCCTGTTAAACAGTGCTAAAGCCCATTAAGGAAAAAAAAAAACAACAAAACAAACAAACTTCCTGGTCAAGAGGACAGAATCTCTGGCTTGGATGGAGATCTGGCATTCCAGTTAAGGCTGATCAGTCACTTGGCCAAGAGACCACCTCTGGGAAGGCAAGCTCATCTTAAGACATCTTAAAGAGATGGATGGAATCTTTTTGTTTTTTTGTTTTGTTTTGTTTTGTTTCGAGACAGGGTTTCTCTGTGTAGCCTTGGCTGTCCTGGAACTCACTCTGTAGACCAGGCTGGCCTCAAACTCAGAAATCAGCCTGCCTCTGCCTCCCAAGTGCTGGGATTAAAGGCGTGCGCCACCACTGCCCGGCTTGATGGATGGAATTTTTAGTCTTTTAATGAGATGCTCTATTTTTCCTTCCCAGAATCCTCACCTTTAACACAGTGGCAGATCAGGTTGCAGCAAATAGAATTCTAAATCAGGAAAGTGTAACATCTTCTTAGACATTTCCCTAACACTTTGGCCTTCCCCCAAATTCTGAGCTTTCTGATTCTTTCTATAAACTAACTCCCTTCCCTTAGTGGCTTCTCTTCCTCTGTGTGTCTGACGTTAACCTCTGTGCCAGTTTAACACCCATGGCTTTCTATTCTTCTGCCCTCTATCTTCCTCTGGGCAGATGCTGAGATTACAGTTTGCCTGCTCTGGGGTTTTTCTTTTAAACTCTAATAAAACTGTCCATTAGCTGCCGTCCGGTTACATACTTTCCTACAATTCTGTGTGTTCCCTTCACCCATTCATTTCCTCGATCATCTTTAATCACTTCCTCTATGGCCTGCATTGAGCTACATCCTGACGGCACAAGGATGAACAGGATGCTATCGGTTTTCTCAGTTATGGGGGAAACTGACGGGTGTTGAGTGGTTTACAGGTAGAAGAGGCACGTCGATGAATTTATGAGATCCCAAACAGAGTGAACTTGTCTGTCAACTTGACTATACCTGGAGTTCATTAAATCCCCTGGGCACATCTGTGGCGGATTTTTACTTAGATTATTTGAGCTGGGAAGATTCATCTTAAATCTAAGCCACACCTTCTGGTGGCTGCCTATAGAAAGGACATGGTAGAAGAAAGCTTCTGCCCTTTGCCTTCTGGCTCTAGCTGTCGCTCGCAAGCCCATGCCTTCACTGGCATTAGAGCTTGCTTCTTCTTCGAGAGTCCATTGTATCCTGAAGATCAGCTGAGATATTCAGCCGTGTGAACTGAACAACTACTGGATTCTTACACTTTTCATTGGGAAACAGTCATGGTTGGACTAACTAGCCATGGCCTGCAAGCCACATTAATAAATCCCCCCTCTCTATACCTATGCATATAACTATATGTATATCTATATATCTACACAGATATATCTGCATCTGTCTCTATATCTATATCTATGCCTATCTATATCATCTATATAGAATCTATCTAATCTACATATCATCTATATCTAATCATCTATATCTAATTATTCTATATCTAAGATTATTCTATATCTAATTATATCTATATCTAATCTATATTGAATCTATCTATATCTATATTAACTTATATTTATATACACCTATCTAATCTGTACATATCTATATAGATATAGACACACACACACACACACACACACACACACACACTTATCCTGTCAGTTCTGTTCCTCTAAAGAACCCTGACTAATCCAGAGCTCGTCACAGATTGTGCTAAGTGGTCAGGGGGAAACTCCTAGGGCAATGAGGAAAAGAAGTCCCAGCCACCCCCAAAGAGTGATTTCTTAGTATTTAGTTTATTTCTTTTATTATTCTTTATTATTTCATTTTTTTTACTTATTTTATTATTTTTTACTTAATCTTTAGTATTTATTGCTATTAGTTATTAGTAAGTGGAATTTAAAGTGAGCTAGAAAAGTATTGTGCCCACAGGAAGTCTCAAATATATCCTGTCTCTCACAAGACCCTCCCTCACTTCAGGAACACCCACAGCCTAGGAGTTGCTGAAAGCCTTTCACCCCCATCTGTGATCGTCAGTCATTTCTGAGCTCTCTTACTCTTTGAGTTCTGTAACCCTGTTTTGTCCAGCCACAGTATATTTTACAGACAAAGGCTGTCTCATTCAATCTCTATCTTCTCCAAGTGGCAAAACCATGGGCTTTACAAGGAGGATCCGCCCGATGGATTAAAACTGATGGCACAGTCCTCCAAATGAGTGTGAACCACAGGGAGCATTTCAGCAAAGCCAGTGTTCTGGGCTTTTCTTGGTCTGATTACACACTGTGTCATAGTCGGATCTGTTCGAGCCAGGCACATGGCTGCTGTGAACAGTCTTAGACACAATCCACTGGCAACCCCTCTTCAGCTGACTGAGTCAATATATCAAAGAGATGTGGAAATCGTTCCTTAAGTGGGAAGGGTGGCAGACTTAGTTCTGAAGTTGGCAAATGTTCTCTATAAAAGGTCCAACAAACAAGACACCTGCGCCATGCTGGTAAACAGTGAAAGGTTTAGGGTTTGAGGTTCAAGGGAGACACTGAGACGGAATGTCCTTTGGGGTAAGAGATTTATTGAGAGTTACTAATGCCACATACAGAAAGATAGCAGCGTGACATCATCTCAGGAAGTGGGTGGGGTGGGTGGGAGGGTTCCCTTCCTACAGGTCTCAGAGGAAGTGTGTGGTGTGTGTGGGTGGGAGGGCCCCTTCCTACAGGTATTAGAAAAAGGAGTGTCCAAGAGGGTATCCAAGGGGAGTCCCAGTGAGGACACAGAGTAGAGTGTCAGAGATTCACAGAAAAGCCCTCCTCAAGGGGCTTGTCAGAAGGGAGGGTGGGGCCTGCTACGGGGGCGGGGCCTGTAGCTGAAAACAAAGTTTGGTTCTAATAAAGCTTTATTTATGGACAATAACATTTCAATTTCATATCCCTTTCAAATGACACCCAGTAATAATTTCCTTTGATTTAGTTTTCAGTGCTCAGAATGGAGAACTCATTCTTCATTCCTGAGTCTGAATGAACCCAATAAAAAGTTGGAGTCATCAATCGGACCTCACACCTTGCTGAGACCCGTGAAGAGAGTCTTAGTTTCCAGAGCTGTGGAGCGGTTACTGGAACTAGGGTCAGAGCCTGCTCCTGAACAAAGGGGATTGGGCACTCACTGTATCGTCAATAGTCCAATACATAGCGAATGGAGAAATGAAGAAACAGAATATTTTTCAAGGTAGCCATACTGAGAAGAACAAAGCAACACTGTGACCTCTGAGTCCACCTTAGGCATCCTGGCATGAGGTTTAGATTGATATAAAGGACAAGAGATGCTCACATAGTTAAGCAGTTCTGGCAGGGGAGAATGGTCCCACTCAACATCCTTGTCCAACCTCCAGTCTCTCCTACAAGGTGGTCAGACGAGTTGTCAGAATTGTATGAATTCTTATTCCACAAGGCCAGCCCGCCCCCCACCCCACCCCAATCCCTGCCCCACCCCCACCTCCACCCCTCACCACTGCCCCTGCTGTAACTGGCCCCAGGGTTCCGCCCCTACCGTCTACCAACATGAGACTCTCCAGGAAATTCCAACGTCTTGGAGTCCATCATTTCAGTAGTTTGATGGGCAAAAGGAGAGACTCGTGTATTTTTAGACTGTCCCCATTCCTGCCTGGCAGTTTACAGAGTAATGATCACCTGTCTCTGCTGATCTCCAACCCTGTTAGACGGTGAGCAGAAGGGGCAACCTGCTCCAATGTGCCATGGAAGGCTCCTCTATGACCGAACTCTCACTGGCTCCCCCAGGGAGCAAAGATCTTATAGACACTCCACACCACGAAATACCTCAAATCCGTTTTTTTTGTTTTTTGTTTTTACAGTTCGTACAGAAAGGTTGGGCTTCCATAATTCAAGCGGCCTTCCTGAGAGACAATGGGGTTCTTCCAAACACACGGGGAAGATGAAGTCAAAAAGAGCACAGAGAAAAGGCTGATCCACTCTCATGGGGGCCAGGGAGCTGATGAGCAGCTGGCAGTTCTGAGACGTCACGGGGTCGCTTTTGCCGTCGTATTTTGAAGCTCTGAAGTGTTCTCCAGTACTGCCCCTGGGAAAGGTTGGCCTTGAGCAGCTCTGTGCTCAGAACACCATCTCCGTGGTCCCTGAACACAATCCTTACAGAACACTCCTGCTCATTATAACATCAGAACCCTGAGAGAAGGGAGGTACCTGTTGCCAGGGCAACCTGCTGGTTCTTGGATGTAGGTAGCCAGCCTCTTGCATCTGGTAGATCACAAATAAAACCCCAGAGGTCATTCTTCTCCTAGCTGCTAAGGCTGGAGCTTTTGGCTTAGAAAGCAGCCATAGTTAGGTTTCTCTTTGAGATGTAGATCTTATTTTAAAAAGCCTCTTTGCAGCTCTGCCACCTCAGGCTATGCTTCCCAAGGACCAAAGAGCCCTCTGCTCAGCTGGATCCCCAAGGAAGACAAAAAGATGAACTCCCTACCTTCAGTCTCCTTAGGCAAAACTTTCCCATGGCCAGAAAGACCCAAGTGAGTTTGTTTTCCCCTTGAGCAAAGTCAAAGTGATGGCCTGTGATCCTCTATCTCGATTGTGTTTTAGACAAACCGAGATTAAACTGGGGCCTGATGTATTTCTCTTATTAGAGCAGCCTGGAATGAAGTCAGTCTTAACTTTTAATTTTAATGTGGTGGAGATTTTGCTTTGAGTCTGGCCATATTTCCACAGGATGAGTGTGAATGTCAATTCAGATACACTCATGTGCTAGAGCTGTTCGATGAAGGAGGGTCAAAGCCATTTGACTCAGCAATGGCCCAGGATAAAAGAAAAAGTACCATCATGCCAGAGGCCACCTTCACCTAGGGAAAAGAATAAATCCCCATGCCATTTAATCCCAGCATTTCAGGCAGAAGCAGGCGATCTCTGCAAGTTTGAAGCTAGGCTGGTCTACAGGGTAAGTTCAATGCCTTAATGGGCAACATAGTTAAGAACCTGTCTCATTAACAAAAAACAAAAGGAGACCCTTGCCTTGTCTCTGCAATATGGTTATCACCTTGAGTGCTCATACCCCATGCCTATTTCACAAACATCCCTGTCTTGAAAATTGTTGTTGACAATGATGGCCAAAGAACTGGGAAGCTTTTCCAGTTAATCATAAGGATGCTCTTCCAGAAATGATGGAGAACAGATGCCTTAGAAGCAATTGTATAGATCACCACAAGGGAGAAGAATGCACCATCTTCCATAAAGCCAAAATCTTAGGGACTCAACTGGCAACAGGACTCTGTGTGTCTGGTAAGCTGCCTTTAAAAGTGAAAAAGAGAGACAGAAGAGCATCTATAAAAAGAGAGATTGAGGGCTGGGCAAGATTACTTAATTGGGAAAGTACTTGCCTCTTCAAGCATGAGGACCTAAGTACGGCCTCCAGGACCATCAAAAAGCCTGTAGACAGTAGCCTCAGTCCTCCCAGCACTGGGGAGGCAGAGATGTAAGGATCCCTGGGGTATGTTGGCCAGCCAGACTAACTGAATTGGTGAATGCTGGGACCACAAAAGACCCAGTGTCTACAAACAAGGTGGACCAGGTCTGTCTAAAAACATCCGAGGACCATGACTGAGGTTGACCTCTGGCCCTCACACATACAGGTGCATGTAGGCATTTACAACACAAAGAAAGAGGAAGAGAAGAATGAAGGGGAGAAGAAAGGAAAGAGGAGGAGAGGAAGAAGAGGAAGAGAATAGGGAGGAGGAGGAGGAGGAGGAGGAAGAGGAAGAGGAGGAGGGGGAGGAGGAGGAGGAGGAGAAGTAAGGCTTCGGCAGAGGCAAACTAACATAAAGCCACATACTCTGACACAAACATGTTCTCAGACCAAGAACATTTTCAAGAAAACCTAAGTTTGGCAGTTATGAGTACAACTTACATCTTGTGGATTCGAGTAATGACATTTCATCCCATTGATTTGCTGGGAATGAAACTTGAGTCACACAGACAGATATGGAGGCTCTGGTCTTCTGGTGGGCCCTGCTTCTCCATTGGGTTGGCTTTGCTCTATGAGGCATCTAATTTCTTTGTTACACAAGTGCAAGTGTGTTCATTGTATGTGGGGGTGGGGGGCACAGAATGTTCCACTGTCTTTTTACAGCCATCCATCTGCCTCAGCTGCCTGCATTGGAGCCTGTGATGGTTTGAATATGTTTGGCACAAGGAGCAGCACTATTAGGAGGTGTGGCCTTGTTGGAGAAAGTCAGTGTGGGGTTGGTACAGAGAGCTTCCTCCTAGCTACCTGAGGATGCCAGTCTTCTGTTTGCCTTTGGAACAAGTAGAACTCTCAGCTCCTCCAGTGCTACTCCTGCCTGTACACTGCCATACTCCCACCATGATGATAATGGACCGAACCTCAGAACCTGTGAGCCAGTCCCAATTAAAATGTTGTCCTTTAAAAAAGTTGTCTTGGCCATGGTGTCTCTTCACAGCAATGAAACCCTAACTAAGACAAAGGACCAGAGTGTGCCTCCTGGACCTGTTGGCCTATAGGACTTGAGACTGGATCTCAGATGAAGTTCTTTATGCGCCTTGTCAGTAGAGGGTTGTATGTAGAGGACATATCACCCATGTATTTAATGGTTACCTGTAGTTGAATGCCCCATACATTCTAATGCCTCTTGGCAAAGGTTTAAAGCAAATTCACTAGGTCACAACACTATACTGAGGAGATGTGAAGGCTACACTGGTCTCCTCTACCTGGACCTGTTCCTAACCCCATCCCCACCCACAGCAGCTGAGAATGAAACCATAAAAGGTTCTGAGGGATGCAGCAGATGCCAATCATCTCGGTGGGAGTATTACTCGGGCCCGACCTCCTCAGGACACACACGTTTTGGTAAGTAATTAAAATATGCTCATAGGCTAATACAAAATCATTTCATTGTGGAGACAAAATTATAAGGAATTTCCATGTTAAGCTTAAGAAGACTGGCTGAGTGTGGTGGCTCATACCTTCAGTCCCAGTGCTGAGGAGGCACGGGCAGGTGAATCTCTCAGTTCAAGGCCAGCCTGGACGACATAGTTCCATCAAGGAACTAGCTACATAACTAGGCCAGGGCTTCATAATGAGATCCTGTCTCAAATAAATACATAAGCAAGCAAACAAACAAGCCTCCTGTCTTCTTGTTCAATGGTGTCTTTGCAAACAATGTTAAATAACATAAAAGAGATTGCAGTATAGATCCATGAGCTTATAAAATCTTCTTGTGATGCAAGAACAAGACCTGCCCCCAAGACTCCCTGGTTTCAGTGTGTGTGTGTGTGTGTGTGTGCACAGTTGTCCAAGGAGAACAAGAAAGGGTGTGGGATCCACCAGACCTTGTACTAAAGGCTTGTGAGCCACCCTGGGCTGGCTAGGTTTTTTGTCAACTTGACACAAGCCAGAGTCATTTGAGCAGAAGGAACTTCAACTGAGAAAGTGCCCCAGCAGACTGGCCTGTGGGAGAGCTTGTAGTAAATTTTCTTGATTGATGATTGATGTGAAAGGGCCCAGAACACTGTGGGCAGTGTCCTTCCCAGGGCAGGTAGTCCTGGGTGCTCTAAGAAAGCAGGCTGAGCAAGCCATGGGGAGCAAGCCAGGAGGCAGCATTGCTCCGTGGTCTCTTCATCAACCCCTGCTCTGACTTCTCTGAGTGATTAGTGTTACCTAAATGTATAAGGTGGAAATAAACCTTTCTCCTTTCAGTTGCTTTTGGTCCCAGTGTTTTATCATAGCAATAGAAACCCTAATTAAGACCTACCCCCTACCCCCCAAAGGATGCAAGGCTATCTACTCCTCAAAGGGCTTGAATAGGGCTTACATCCATCCTGTTTGTAAAACGTTCCTATTTGGTCTGCAGTGGGGTGGCTGGTGAGTCTATAAACCCACAGGATAAGAGCAGAGCAGGTTTGTGAAGGCCGCTGTGTTCTGCTATTGGCTCCTCAATGCCTCCTGCTCGCACTTCTGGCCTGCCCTTGGAACACTTAAGCTGGATCAATAGCCCCTCGGTGTGTTTTTTCCTTTCAGACTATTTGTACTTTTTCACCTTCAAAGGCTGGCAATCAATCAGACATGAGTGACTGCTGCTGCAGCTTGTATCGACCATTAGTGGGTTGTTTTTTTTTTTTCTCAAATCCTAGCAGTTTGCAGTTTGAAGGGATCTGTACTGAGTTTCTTAGTCATATGTTGAAAATTACTTCCGTTCTCAGAGTCATTTTCCTACTTTCTGCTCAGGCTGTGTGTGACTCGAATCTGAATTTTGTTAACGCTTTGTAAGAAATGTGAACAGGAAACAAATCAGCTACACAACTCATTTAAAAAACAAAACAAAACAAAACAAAACTTGTATTTGTTAGAGATGGAGAGATGGCTTTGTAGTTAAGAGCACTGGCTGCTCTTCCAGAGGACAGTTGCCAGTACCTATCATGGATGACCTACAGCCCTCTGTAACTCCATTTCTGGAGGATCAGACACCCTCTTCTGGCCTCTTCAGGCGCTGCACCGATACACAAGCACATATACACATGTGTATGCACACATAAAAAAATAAATGAAAATAAAATAAAACCTATATTATTTGTATTGGGAGGGCACGAGCTTCCCATAATAAGGTGAAGAATCTGCTTGCCCCTCCTCAGCCCTTTTCTTGGTGGATTCTGAGTTTACAAGCCAGAGAACCAGGAACATTAAAGGCCGAGGGTCGATGTCTATAAAGCACCAAGAAAATACTTCAGGTTTCAAAAGGAAATGAAAGCTTTTCTTTGTTTTTGGAATAATTTTATATTCTGCTATTGACTCTTAGTCTTTTTGATGACTTTTCCCTTGTCCCGAAAGGGTTCTAGAGCCTATCTGCCTATTTAAGTGAAATTAATTGAAACAGCACAAAAGATACCCATGAGAATTAGCCAATGGAATTATATAAAATTAAACTCTTTCTGCACAGCAAAGGAAATTACAGGCTACACAATAAGAGGGAAACATATTTGCCAATATACTTTGGACTAAGGCTTAATATCTGGACTCTGTAAGGAACTGAAAAATGTAAATGCCAAAACCCAACATTCCAATCAATAAATGGGCTAACCGAATAGAAGATGAAGCACAAATGGTCAATAAATATTTTTTAGAAGCACTCAACATCTTCAGCCACTAGGATAACACAAATTAAAACCACTGAGATTCTATTCTACCCAGGTCAGAGTGGCTACCATCAAGAAAACACATAGCTGTACGTGCTGGTGGGGGTGTTGGGGAAGGGGAGCCCCTGTTCACTGTTGGTGGATATATAAATGGTGCAGCCACTATGGAAATCAGTGTGGATGTTTCTAAAGAAAAAGAACTGAATCAGGAGCACCTTGGGATCTAGCAATACCGTTTCTAGATACAAGACTTGAGGTCCTCCCACAGGGCCATTTGCATGTCCATGTTTACTGCTGCTTTGTTTACAGTCACATGGAAACAGAACCAGTCTAGATGTCCAGCAAAAGAGAAATGGGTGAAGAAAATATGATACATGTACATACACAAAGGAATTCTGCTCCACCATGAAGAAAAATAACATTTGCAGGAATATTGGTGGAACTGGAAGTTTTTGTTCAGTGACATAGCTGAGGCTCAGAAAGAGAAAACAGCCTGTTCTATCTCATATGCAGATCCTAGATTTTCATTTGTATGTATGGTGTGTGTGTGTGTGTGTGTGTGTGTTTGTATGCACGTGAGGATGTGGGTCATGTGACTAGGAATGGGACCACGAGGATTTAAAAAAGGAGGGGGCGCCTGGAGCAATCAGGACTGGAGCAATCAGAGGTCCCAAGTTCAATTCCCAGCAACCACATGATGGCACACGACCATCTGAACAGCTACAATGTACTCATATACATAAAAAATAAATCTTTTTTTTTTTAAAGAGTACCCAAGAAAGAGAGGAAGGAAACAAAGTAACAGAATGTATGTGAGATGGTGACATGACGTGTAAGGGAAGATCACTAGGAAGGGAAGGAAATCAAAAGAGAAAGGGTGAGGGATTGTCCTGGGGGTGGGGAAGGATCACCATGTATGAAATATGACGAAGGGACCCATTACTTTACATAGTAATTTAAAAATAAATAAGAAGCCAATCTATTGAAATTAAAAATAATTAAAACTTCAATTTCCCAGATAAGCAAACACTAAGTTCATGATAGGTAGATGTGGCTAACAGTTATCCGATCAGCAAATATGGATGATGGAGTATTTCCTTACCCTGGAAAGTTGCTTTTGGCAGCTGCAAAGCAGATCCAAACTCTACCTGATCATTCTGTTTTAGGCTCTATAGTCTGTAGGAGGTACACATCTGAACAATAAAGGAGACCTCCCTGGGTAAAGAAGGCCCTGTCCTGCAGGACCACAGAGCAAAATGGTCCGGGCTATCCTACTACACAGAGTGGAATGCACATGCAACTAATGTCAGGTCTGCAGTCTCTCATTCTGAAACCTAAAAAATCTCTGAAGGCTAAAACTACTCTGATTTTTGTTGTTGTGGTCTTGCTTGTTGAAAGCCAAACCTTTTTCGACAGTGACACCCAGTCTAAATTATCAGGAGGCTGTTTGTTTGTCTGCTTTGCTTATGACATTGAACATAAATTCTATATGTCTCACTGCCCCAAAATTAATATATCTGCTTGTGAAGTCCTGCCCCAGACCTCAATGGGATATGCTAACTAAGACACGGGAGATAAATGTGTTACCGGTGTGTAAACTCCAAACGATGTTTACATTCTGAAACACATCTGGACCCACGGGGCTGGAGAAATGGATTGTGAATCTGTATTAATTAGCAACTGAAAAGAAATAAATCAGATCCACGTGTATACACGTGGATAATATAATGGTTGGAAGAAGGAATAAGTCAGAATAAAACAGCATGGCATTGGCTCTGCAAACTAGAGATATCTCAGGTTATTTTTTTGGACACTGCTGTGTGACACAGCGGGCATGGTGACCTGGGTAGTACCTTGTGGGCATCCATTGCAGGGAGTGGGGCTAGAATCCCAGATGGAGAGTGGATGAGACAGAAAACTTCCTCAAGTGCAGACTGACAAGGGCCAGTCATGCATGGAGGGTTCTATTGGTGACACTAACCCATTTCTGTATACTTGTGGTGTAAAAATCATTACAGGAATATACAGCATAAAATGAGTCATAAAATCCCAGTATTGAGAAGGGGACATGGCCTCCTAATTAAAAGGCTATTTGCAATTTATATCTTCTGGGAAGGGAAACCAGTTTTCTTCAGTGGAGTGTCAGAGTCTACATCAACAGCATTCCCCGGGCAGGTTCTATGTGCACGAGTAGTTGGCCAATACAAAATGAACTCTCTGTGTCTTTGTGCACTCTTTGGTTATGCATTGTTTTGGCATTTTTTCTCTTACTGGTTTGGGTTTTATGGTTTTTGGTTTTTTTTTTGTTGTTGTTTTGAGAGAGAGAGAAAGAACTAAGTGTGTGTAGGGAGGTAAGGGGAGGATCTAGCAGGAGTTGAGGAGGAGAAAGAATATGATCAAGATATAGTATATGAAAAAATTATAAGGCAACTAATTTAAAAATGTGTCATATCTTATGAGGTAACCGTTTACTGCAAACCAGAAAGACCTCCACCCTGGCCCTTGTTCAACTTGGCAAAAGAAGCCATTCACTTCTGTGGTGGGTCCTAAATTTCAGAATTGGATTGTGGGCATCACCTGGACTTCCAGTCCTCCCTCCACCTCACTGGAAGATACTGCCCACTCATTTCTCTGTCTAGTGGACAGTGGAACACCTGCGGCCTCTGCAGCTTTCTCTAAACTTAAGGGTATATAAGAAATAGCAAACCACCACTTTTTCTCCAGCTCTTTTTATGTTCGGTGCAAGCAGATCACACTCACCAGGACTGGTGAGATCCCTGTAGAACAGAGAAGCAGTGACAGAGATGGAGGCCTTAAGTTTTCCATATCTGCCAAATTGAGGTATTGACAATTTCTAGAATTATCGTTCACCACCTATGTCCCAGCCATCTCCAGGCCCACAACAACAGAGAGGGGACCTGTTGAGCACAGGATCTCAGAATCATTTGCTCTTATAAGGTTTCTTATAAGTTGGGCTTTACTACCAAGAACCCCTGGCTGTCTTATGTGCAGTTAAAGGAACATACTGAAGGTTGCATATGGCTCTTAATTAAACCTACTATAGGCAAATCTAAAAAAGATGGCAGCCACAGGATAACTAGGTACTTCAGGGTCTTGGGGGCTGTGACATCCCCACAGAAGGATCTCATTCTGTTTATTCCTGTGAGCAGTGGATTTGTGTGTCCATTAGAGTAAATTAAACTGACTGTCACAATGCCCACAAAAAATCTATAGAGAAAGACCCCAGCTAAGAAGAAATGTGACTGGCGAGGAAGAAGAAAATGAAGGTGAATTAAGGAAATACTTACTATACGGTGGCTAATAACAGCCATTGAGAGAGAGAGAGAGAGAGAGAGAGAGAGAGAGAATTAACCACTTCTCAAAGGCATTTCTTGGAGTATGGTTGGCTTGATGGCACTACCCCCAGAATTCTGAAGAACGTCTAAGTGCACGGGGAACAAATGGGTCTTAAACAAAAGCCCCAGACCTCTCTCAAATCTCCATGCCCTTTAAGTTTGGAACCTATGGTGGTTAATGTTGCTTGTCAACTTGGCAGGATAGAGGATCACTGGGAGACAGTGTCCTGGGCAGACTTATGAGAGATTATCTACATCAGTCTTTGTGAATATCTACCAGAAACTATCTTGATTAGGTTAAATAAAGTGGGAAGTCCTACCCTAAATGTGGGCTGGAGTCTTGGATCAAAATGGAAAGAGCAAGTACCGGCATCCATCTCTCTGCTCCCTGGATACAATGTAACCAGCCGCCTCATGATCCTGTCCTCAAGTCGTCCTCAACTTGATGGTCCAAGCCTCCTTCTGTGAGTTGCTGTTTCCAGAATATTTTATCAAAGGGGTAGGAAAAGTATCTAAGACAGAAGCAAATGAAACACATCCAAAGTTGACCTTTATACCCCAACCTACTCAACAGAGGTAGCTCTCCCTCCCCTTTTCTCTCCCCCTCCCTCTCCTCCTCCTTCTCCCCCTTTCCCTTCCCCCTCATACCCACCTTCCCTTCTTTCTCAGAAGCCCTTATCTGTGGGAAAGCCTTTAAGTGTGAGAAACTTCATCACTTAAATAGCAATTATTTTTTGGTCACTCACCTCCCGGCAGGGACCAAATTGTTTTTGTAATTTCTCATTAGGCAGGAACTGATTAAAAATACAATTAGTAATCATTTTAATTACAGGCAGCTCTCCCAGAATGGACTTAAAAACACAGGGACAAAGGAGGCAGTTGGATAAAGAGAAGCCAGGGAGGCTTAAACTAACCCAGGAAAGACTTGAAAGTTAATACCAGGCAGGCATTTAAGGAAAAAGTGGGCATTTCTGCATGTCTAAAAGGCTGCTGTCTCCTTTAAAATGTTATGCTGGAGGCTGGGGAGATGGATTGGAGGTTAGGGCATGGCATGCGCTCACAGAGGACATGTTTAGGTTGCCAGCACCTCTGTTAGGGGTTCAAAAAATGTAACTACAGATTCAGGGGCTCGAAAATCTTCTTCTGGCCTTCCCAGGTAACTGCATGCACATGTGCATATACAACACACACAAACACACATACACACATACACACACACACACACACATATACACACACACACATACACATATACACATGTGCGCTCGAAATCTTTAAAAGTGATTAAAATTCAATGCTGACTTTAAAATCAACAACTCATTATATTCTTGTGCAAAATGGAGTAATATATGTATGAAAGTTAAGATGCATACAGCATGCCATATGCAGAGTGAAAAAGCACATTTCAGTACAGAGATGAATTTTCTAAGCCTAATATCAGAATGGCCTTGCTATCAACCTAGGATTCCACTCATCTAAACTCCGTGCAATAAATATGATTTGAGAATTGTGCAAAAAAATATATAATAAGCTATGCAATCTGACATTTGCATATAAATAGAAAAGAACTCTATGCCTGTCTACAGAGAGAAAAATGATTTCAGCATTCTTACATAATTCCTAGTACATTCGCTTTTATAAATGGGCTTGTCATGTTGCTCTAAAAAACAGGGCTTAATTCTAGTAGCTTCTTTTAAAATAAAAACGAAGCAAGTTATTTCCAAGAAATATTTATGTGGTGCAATTGAATGTGGTGAGATTCTTTTTTTGTCCTCAAATCCAGACAATTAAAGGGAAAAATAAGTAATGATCATCTCCCATCTCCTGAATTCATGGAGGATAGCCGAGTCTATGATTTTTGCACACAGAACACTGATCATATCTAGGGATTAAGATAACGCGGGGTTGTGCCGGTTAGCTCTGTTAGCTAGACACAAATGAGAGTCATCTGTGAAGAGAGAACCTCAGCCTAAGGAATTGCCTCCAGTGGGCACGTTTGTTGGGGAATTGTTTTTATTACTGTTAATGACTGATGTGGAGGAGAGCCGAGCTCACTGTGGGCAGTGCTATCCCTAGAAAACAGCTGTGTCTGTGTCTGGAGAGATGTCTGAGCACTTAAGAGCACTGGCAGCTTTTGCAGAGGACCCAAGTTCAGTTCCTACCAGTTCCCCATGGTGCCACACAACCATCTGTAACTCCAGTGGCAGGGAACCAATCCCTTTTCTGACCTCTGCGGCCACAAGACACATGCATGCAGGCAAAACACTCATACGTGTAAATGCAACTTTTTTTTTTTTTTTAATGTAGCTAAGCAAACCATGGGGAACAAGCCAATGAGCAGTTTTCCTCTGTAGTCTCTGCTTCAGTTTCTGCCTCCAGGATACTGCCTTGAGCTTAGCTTGTCTCCATCAGTAATGGACTATAACCAGGAAGCCAAATAGACCCTCTCCTCCCCAGGGTTTTGTTCTTTGTTTGCTTGTTTGTTTTGGTCAGCAACAGACAGCATACTCAGAAAACTGCTTCCTCCTCCCCCCTATTGGGTAACTGTACCATCTCTGGCCTCCACATCAGCATCTGCTTGCAAATAGCTTTGAATTCAAGAACCATTTCCTTATTTACAACTGTCAACTTACCCGAGGCAAGGCAGGGTAGGAAGACAGAAAACGGTTAAGAAGAGGTGGGAAAGGGGCAGAGCCCCTCACCCTGACCCAAGCATCCATGCCCTTAACTCAAATCTCCTGCTGACTCAGTGTGGAGTTTTGACAGAACTATCTGGGGATTTCTTTAAGCCAAGACTATACCCAGAGGGCATGCTCTCTTCCTGAAAACATTACCACCTAGACAGTTAAGACAACAGTGAACCATGCCCAGGGCAAAATCCATGTTTAAAAAAAAAAAAAAAAAACTGTGTATGTTTAAATTACTTTGACTTTTACCTCCCACCCCCTCCAGACAGGGTTTCTCTGTAGCCCTGGCTGTCCTGGAACTCACTCTGTAGACCAGGCTGGCCTCGAACTCAGAAATCCTCCTGTCTCTGCCTCCCAAGTGCTGGGATTAAAGGCATGTGCCACCACTGCCTGGCTGACTTTTAACTTTTAATCAGTTTTTATCTTAGTTGCATTACTTCATATACTAAAATTGGCCCAAACCCTATCATTTTCTCTCCTTAGTTATAAATATCCTCCCTTAAATGGCATAAATTCTAACAGTGTTTATGCCCTTATAACCCTAATAGCTTAACACTGCTAAGGCCCAGATCTGGCTTTCCTTGAACACACCCTTTCTCCAAATTAAGACACTTATTGAATTTTCTTAACTATTCTTGGCAAAATTTTCCTGAAATTTTGTCCTGTGATTGAAGTCATGAATCCCAGCTAGAGGCTGAAGAGATGGTGTCTCAGTTAGGGTTTTACTGCTGTGAACAGACACCATGACCAAGGCAAGTCTTATAAAGGACAACATTTAATTGGGGCTGGCTTACAGGTTCAGAGGTTCAGTCCATTATCATCAAGATGGGAACACGGTAGCATCCAGACAGGCATGGTGTAGGAGGAGCCGAGAGTTCTACATCTTCATCTGAAGGCTGCTAGCAGAATACTGGCTTCCAGGCAGCTAGAACAAGGGTATTAAAGCCTACACCCACAAGGTCACACCTACTCCAATAAGGCCACACCTCCAACACTGCTACTCCCTGGACCAAGCATATATAAACCATCAGAATTTAAGAGCACTTATCACTCTTGCAGAGAACCCAGGTTCAGTTCCCAGCATTCACATGGCAGCGATATGTGATACCAGGGGGTTGATGCCATCTTCTTGAAGCTGAAGTTTCTGGCTTCTTTAAAAACCGGAGTTAAAAAACATTATGTGGTGAAGCTGTCTTGTAAGAGGGCATGTGATGTTTTGCTGAAAAGAGACTCGTAAGAGGGCACATGATGTTTAGATAGAAGATAAATAGAACCCAATGGTTAGTGAGCGGAAGCTCTTGCATTGCTACGCTGTGCAATGTTTCACTGGTCTTCCCTGGTCTTAGTCAGTCTTCACTTTGTAGAGAGAAACATACCAAAGGACTTCTTGTGCTATTCTGACTGATTCTGGCTACTTCCGCTGACTTGTGCCAATTTAGGGGAGTGCTGCTATTTCTGTTGGATCATGGAGCCTCTATTCATTCATGTTTGGCATGTGCTACTGGACTGGACTGCTGATATCCCATCAATGAAAATTGGAATTGCCAGGACTACTTCTAAACAGGTCCACAATCCTTTTTTCCTATTAACCTTTCTTCCCTACCTCTGGTCAGTGGCTAGAAGGGAGATCAAAGCATTTAAAAACCATTAATCAGGTAGATTTTCCCCAGCTCCTCCTCCTACCCAGGGACCCACCCCCCCATCACTGAGATATCTGGTTTCTAAGTAGATATCAGATACTCAATTAAAACTCAGAGATTTAGTTATCAAAGCATGGTACAGGTGAATGGATTTCCTTTGGTCCCTGCCTTGACTACATATAGCATTTTTCTACTAAGCCATGGATATATGTGTTGAATTTTAATTTGGGGTTTGTTAGGAATTCAGCTGCTTTCATGTTAGAATTGGAGTTGGAAGGAGTCAAGAAAATGACCACACACCCCAAGGTATTTCCTCAAGGTAAAGAAATTTAGTTCCGCGGCAGTGGATATAGTTATGGCAAATTAAGCAGTAGGAGCTTTGAGAGGTTTTCTTTCATAACACAGGGGCTTATATTCCTTACCCTGAGTGGTCAGAGATTGTCTCACACTCTGAAGAAGTAGTTAGCCCAAAGAGAATGCAGCTGATAACCAAACTGCCATCTTTGAGAAGGTGCAACCTTGAGCACATATTTTGATTTAAATAAAAAGAATTTAAGTTCAAATTTCTGCCAAGTGGTTTAATTAGGATTTTTGTAAAAAGAAATTTGTTATGGTGCACACCTTTAATCCCAGCACTTGGGAGGCAGAGGCAGGCAGATTTCTGAGTTCGAGGCCAGCCTGGTGTACAGAGTGAGTTCCAGGATAGCCAAGGCTACACAGAGAAACCCTGTCTCGAAAACAAAACAAAACAAAACAAACAAACAAAAAGAAAGAAATTTGTCTTATTTAACCCTTCGATAGAAAAGAGAGAATGTTTTGTTTACACTTTCCACACTGTAGGAAACCCTCCAGCCGATATCACTGGCTCCAACTCCCCTTGTACTTAAAGGAAACCTTTGTTCTAAGGTTTGTTAAGACGACCCATTTGGAAGGTTTTGAGAGGAAAGAAGGTTGGGGCTAACTCCATCTTGGGACCCCCTGAGAACCATGCATTAGGAGATCATGGCTCCCAAGGAGTGTTGAGAGGAGCCTGGGACTTTGCCTGACTGCTTCAGGTTGGCAAACAAAGCAAGGAGAGGCCTTGCCGTGAGTCTCACTGAGCAAGCTGTTGGTAGTGATAAGCAAGCTGTCTAGTTAGTTCTCCGGCTAATCTCTCAGGAGCAGGCGTTTTCTGGAACAAGGCTCTAAATTACTTGAGTTTGGTCCGGGGATCACTTAACACAGGAAGGAAGAATTAGTATGATTTAGGTGTGTTCTTTCCCCTTTCCATTTTGGTTTCGAAGCAAGCTTTATCTTTCTCCTTCACACCGAATGCAGGACTTTTTGCTTTGAATGAGTGCATCGTGCAGAGGATGTAACACCAACCACGTTCTTTTATTTGTCTTTCCCCTATCTACCCCGAGCTTGCTCCATCCAACTAGATACAAGAGAAGTGAAATCTGGTGATTTTCAGGGGAACGCCATGGAAATGTCTAGTCCCTGGGTACTCTTCCAATGTAGCCGTGAGGAAATTGTTGGTCTTCACAACTGCTCCTGGGTGATTCCAGCATGGCATCCTCTGAGAGATGCTGGTTACATCCTGTGGATAGCAGAGAGATGCTGCCCTAGCATGATTGGTTCCCACCTGCCTCTCCTTGTGTTTCTACCACGTCAAGATGCTATCCTTAGGATGTGATTTAGCCTAGCCAGCCATCCCATCTTGCTCGAGACTCTCTCCATTTTGCTACAGAAGAACCTCAATCCTGGGTAACACGGGAAGTTGGTTTTGTAACCGAAGCTGACCGGTTCACATCTCAGTGCGTGTTAAGGCAAAACAAACACTGCTCAAATATAGGAGAGTGGAGAAAGACGGATCACTCACAGCAGACAAGGAGAGCTCAGGAGCCATTTGCAAGGTGATGTCCTCCTTGATTGAAGGAAGCCTGGAGGCTTTATTTGGGAGCCTCTATCTTGCTTGGTAGGGGCTAAGCACATTCCTGAACATGCTTGGTGTGATGTCATAGATGTCATACATGTTCAACAAGTTAAAGTGACAGGTGAAGGACACTTCTAAGCATGCCCAGGTTACAGCACAAACATGGCAGACAAGGATATCTCTGGGCAGCTTTGGCTTCTGTCATAGTTCTAGCTGATAGGAAGTTGAAGGATACAGTGGAGAGACATGAAAGATCCAGGACTCACTTAGCCACTAACAGTTATCCTAACCCAACTTGTCTGTTGCTCTCCAAATCAAGTCACTTTCCTTGAAAATTTCCCCACCCCTCCCTTTATATAAAACTCTATTACCCATCATGAAAATAATCAGGCCTTGAACATAGAGTTTTCTTACTTATTTCTCTGGGCAAGAAAAATAAACTTCTATGGGAGAAAGTGGCAGTCCAAGTTTGTGTCTTTTCTTTCTTTGTTGTTTTTAAAGTATTTATTTTGTGTTTTGTGTGCAAGTATACATGTGCATGTGCTTTCCTGTGTGTGTGTGTGTGTGTGTGTTTGCGTGTGAGTGCAGTGCTCATGGAGGCCAGAAGAGGGCATCAGATTCCCTGGAGCTGGAGTAACAAGTGGTCATGAGCAGCCCCACACGCTGGAAACCAAATGTGATTATCTGCAATAGCAGCAAGCAGACTTGACTGCAAAACCATCTTGCCACGGACTGGGGTTTGTTTCGGGGTCCCTTGTTCCGCGGGACTATGGGTTCTGGCCAGGTGTGTACTGGATTCGGCTTTGACAAACAGACTAGACACGAGTGGTGTAAGGTCTGAGTATATTTCCCAAAAAATGACATGAGGCTTTTACAATCATTGTAAAAGAGAGAAATGAAAAATCTGGCAGCTCAGTAGTCAAGGTACCTCTGAGGCCATCTAAAACACACTGGATCTAAAACATCAGCCATCTCCTCTGGACTCCTGCAGCAACCCCAGGCTCCGAGCACACTCGGGCCGCATGGGCCGGGCCGGAGTCTGGGAAACTGTGGGTGCGCCAGCCAGGAGGGTAGAGGCTCGAATCTCGAATCCTCAATGCTGAATGCTTGAATCTCAAATACTCACTCTCTAATTTCAACTGGTGCTGCACCCCCCCGGGCCCAAGCACTCTGGGCCCAGGGGGCTACAGACTGCATGAATCTAAGCCCTAGTCCATCTAAGTTCTGGTTCTAGTCCGAGTGCGAGCAAGTCCGAATGCTGAATGCCGACTCTCGAATGCTGAATACAGACTGCCTGTTGTTCAATGCTCAATCTAGAATGCTCAATGCTGTCTCTCTTTCTGTAAGCTTTAATGCCCTACCCACAATGCTGGAGGCAATTAGTTTGGATGGCTTAACATTCCAAGCCAGGGTTTGACTAGGACATTGGAACATTGGTGAAGGTCAGAGAGCAATGTCTGAATTTTCTCTTACTAGCTGTAAAGAAATGATATCTTGGTGGGCCCCTAGCACACAGGTACGAGGACATATCTGGGTTACCTCTGAGTTTGGGGTGCCAGGCGACAATGCGGAGGCAGGAGACTGACTTTCCTTGAAGTTTACACCTCAAATACCACCGTCATGCAAAGTGTGCGTGACACCATCTCTCCAGCCACTGGGCTTATTTCTGGAGACTAGACTCAGGTCACATCTGTTCTCTCACAGGATCAACCTTCTGCCCATAAAATAAATATGGTCATTTCCTCTTGAGATATTCTAGGGCATAGGGATATCTCTTTGTAAATAGTTCTCAACTCTGACATGAGAGTTTTTCTGAGGACTGGAAAAATTCCTCCATGTGTGGACCAAACTCTTAAGGAAATACGGTATGTCTTTTGTGAGGTGTTTACTGACATCAAGGAAGTGGTAAAGGGATATTGGTTTGACCTCAGCTGTGTTTTAAGAAATTCAGTAAGTAGATACAAGTGGGTAACTGTTTTTGTAAGCTATGACTTTCAAAATCCCACCTACTAGGGGCTAGAGAGATGGCTCAGAGGTTAAGAGCACTGACAGCTCTTCCTAGAGGACCTGGGTTCAATTCCCAGCATCCACATGGTAGCTCACATCTGTCAATAACTCCAGTTCCAGGGCATGACACTCTCATACAGATATACATGTAGGTAAAACATCGGTAAATGTAAAGAGAAATTTTTTAAATCACATATTTAAAAATGTCCCACCTACAAAACACAACGGTTTATGTAAGATACCTGAGATTCACTGACACTAAATTTTTCCTTTTATTTTATTTTCTTTATCTTAATAAACAGTTTAAATTCTCCAATTCTTCTGATCTTCATAAACATTAAGCTGAAAATCCAAGTGTCTCATGGAGTAGGCTGACAAATACCATAATCTCGGAATTTGGGAATCAGAATCTCCCTCCATCCTCTGCCCTCATAGTTTCCTTAAGTTCATAAAGTGAAAAAATATTATTTTAATTTTTTTTGTTGTTTTTAGAGACAGGGTTTCTCTGTGTAGCCCTGGCTGTCCTGGAACTCACTCTGTAGACCAGGCTGGCCTCGAACTCAGAAATCCGCCTGCCTCTGCCTCCCAAGTGCTGGGATTAAAGGTGTGTACCACTGCCTGGCCTATTTTAAATTTCTAATCCTCTTTAAAGTTTATGTTGAGAGGTAAAAGTTCTTCTGTACAGAACTTAGCAACACCTGCATTTGTTTGTGTCAGCTGAAGGCTGCACACAGGAGTCATCTGTTCATAAATGCACCCACAACTGCTTTCAGCGACTACTGTAGACTCAATCTCAAATGTGACACTTCTATACATTAGTTTGTCATATTTACAAGTGCCTGGAAAGATTTTTTTTAACATAACAAGCACTTTTGTCACACCAGAAGATATTAAGGTGGCCTAAATACTATATGTAAAAACCTTTGCTTTATTCCTATTGTGAGAGAAAAATATGGGAGTAATTTAAAAACTGCATCGTGAGCGAATTAGATAAGGTGAGGGTATCTTTGCTGGCTGCTTATTTATAGCTAAGTAGTTGAAAGAGATGGGACAAAATATATGACACGAAATAAAACCATGTGGATAATGTCCAGGACCAAGTCTTATTTATAACCAGAGTAGGTGGATCAGAATATTAATAAGGTTGCTTTCATCCAGATTGGTTCAAAAGCAGGTGGCTGGGAGCTGAGGGTCTTGAATCCATCACTCTCTAGCCAGACACCTTTCTGGGGTCCATGATGGTTAATCCTCATTGTCTAGCTTGACCAGATCTAGAGTAGCCTAGAAGACGAAGGGACACATACCAGGTATGTCTGTGAGAGCATTTCAAGACCATATTGACATAAGGAACGGTAACTGATGGAGAATGACTCATCCTGAGTGTGGTAGCAACATCCAACTGGCTAGAGGCCAAGGTAGGAAAAGAGTAGAGCAAAGAAGTAGCTGATGCAGGTGTGCAAGCCCCTCTGTGTCCCATCAGGCCACCTACTGATCCTTTCGGGACCTCCAGGCCTCGGGCTCTATTCTGCTTCTTCAGCCAGCCAGTGTGGACTCAACACTGACGCTTCAGCCAGCTCAACGAGGAGCTTCCATTTCATCATTGGACCAGGCCTGCCTATTGCTCTCTCTGCTTGTTCTGAGGCTGTTGACTTCTTGTTCTGAATGGGTTCTGGATTCTCTACTACTCAGGGTACTGGCATGCCCTGCCGAGTGCCAGTGAAGGCCAGCCTGATAAACTCCTCTGTGTTGGTTTTATTCCTCTAGAGAACCCCGTTAAAAAATTTTTTCCAGGCGATCTCAATGCTTCTGGTTTAATGACCTTTTCAAAAAGCCAGTGCTAGTGAAATGGCAGGTGAGAGCAGCTACTGTTTGACTCAGTTCTTACTGAGGATGTTCTACATCCTTGTAGGATATTACAAAGTTCCTTCCAAACAAGGAAGATCTTAGCCTACGGTTTGTCTCGGCCTCAGACTCACAATGTAATCTTCACACAGGGCTGATAGGCTCCAACCCACAGCTGCGTTACTGTGTTTAGTGAAGCTTACCGAAATTTGCTTGCCCATCGGGGATGCTATAGAAGGTGGGTGCCTACTCTGCAGAGCAGTGGATGGCACCCTCACTCATGCTCTGGGCAAGAGCACAGGCAAGTCTGCGAGGACCACGCTCTGTAGAATGACAAATTCAGATGCTTGATTAGCGTCCCAACAGCTGACGACCTGACATTGCCCGTGGCTGACAGATGGCTGACCCAAGGGAGGAACCAGGTCCGCATATAATCAGAACTGGCATGAGAAGGGTTCTGGCAATGTTCTTTG
This sequence comes from Mastomys coucha, assembly GCF_008632895.1. NCBI lineage: Eukaryota > Metazoa > Chordata > Mammalia > Rodentia > Muridae > Mastomys > Mastomys coucha. The sequence goes on along the minus strand of NW_022196905.1, from coordinate 119,922,568 downwards.
TCCTAATTTTGATGGAGCATTATGAAACACAAAGCCACACAATGTAAGTGTTGGATGGAGGGGCAATGAGACAGGGCAAAAAGTTTGTCAAGTTTCTTCTGTTGTAAGTGATGAAAATCCCACTCAATTTAGTCCTTCCCTAAATATAGGAAGGCCATCAACGGTTTAACCTAGCGGCAGTACACAGTTGTAGAGTTCCTTTCAGGTGTGGCTTGAACCAGTGGTCTTGAGTTCTCTCTATCCATTCCTCTGCTCATTGGTTTGTAACTTAAATTTTGCTCTGCTTCCTTAAAATGTTCTTTATAATATATGTCTCAGTTGGGGTTTTTATTGCTGTGATGAGGCACCATGACCAAAAAAGCAAGTTAGGGAGCAAAAGGTTTACTTGGCTTCTGCTTCCACAGCATTGTTCATCATCAAAGGGACTCAGAACAGGAACTCAAAGAAGGGCAGGCACCTGGAGGCAGGAGCTGATGCAGAGGCATGGAGAAGCGTTGTCTTTTCTGGCTGACTCCTCATGGCTTGCTCAGACTGCTTCTTTATAGAACCCAGGACCACCTGCCCAGGGATGGCACCACCCACAAGGGTCTGGGGCCTCACCTACCAATCACTAATAAGAAAATGCCTTACAGGACTGCCTACAGCCCAAACTGACGGAGGCGATTTCTTAATTGAGGTTCCCTCCTCTCAGATGAGTTTAGCTTGTATCAAGTTAACATAAAACTATCCAGCACAGTATGCTTTCATCTAATCCTATCCCCAGTCCCACCCCTCCAGTTTCTCTCTTACATTCCCCACTTTTCTTTCCAGACTTTATGTCCTTTGCTTTGAAACCCACTAAGTCCATCAATGTTGCCTGTATGGATGTAGGGGCAGGACCATCTGCTGAAACACATGGGGGCTCTCTGAGGTCACATCCCTGAAGAAGACTAATCCTTGCTCTGCCAGCAGCCATCAATTATCTTGCTTCATTTTTCACCCAAGTTGGTTTCATACACAGAGAAGCCTTCGTGACTGCAGTGGCCCCAAGTTTTTAGTGTTGCAGATGCTCGGGAAAGGGAGGAGGAGGGCCTTTCACCTCCTACAGGTCTACGAGAACCTTCCTTGACTCTAATTTCCAAGAGAATCATGTATCCATTCATAAATCAACCAATGATTTCAAAGAATTTGATTTCCTTGGCTGCTCAGACCAAGTTCTCCTCACACTAAGAATAGACCCCAGAACAAGATCCAAGGAGGACAGGGGTGTCAACAGGCTGCCAGGAAAAACACACACTCCTCACAGTGCAAGGTGGCCACTGGGACTGCTGCAATGAACCATGGTTTGCTGGAGCTGTGTCTTAGTTAGGGTTTTACTGCTGTGAACAGACACCGTGACCAAAGCAACTCTTATAAGGACAACATTTAGTTGGGGCTGGCTTACAGACTCAGCGCTTCAGTCCATTATCATCAAGGCAGGAGCATAGCAGCATTCAGATAGGCAGGTTGCAGGCAGAGCTGAGAGTTCTACATCTTCATCTGAAGGCTTCTAGGAGAATACCAGTTTCCAGGCAGCTAGGGTGAGGGTCTTCTTTTTTATTTATTTCATTTTTATGTGTATGAGTACACTGTAGCTGTACAGATGACTGTGAGCCATCATGTGTGTGTGACTGCTGTTGATCTCAGGACCTCTGCCGGCCCAGCTCGCTCCGGCCTCGCTCCCTCCGGGGTAATGTTCTGCAGCTGTCTTCAGACACACCAGAAGAGGGCGTCCGATCTCATTATGGGTGGTTGTGAGCCACCATGTGGTTGCTGGGATCCGAACTCAGGACCTTCGGAAGAGCAGTCAGTGCTCTTACCCGCTGAGCCATCTCACCAGCCCTAGGGTGAGGGTCTTAAAGCCCACTCCCACAGTGAGACACCTACTCCAACAAGGCCACACCTTCTAATAGGGCCACTCCCTGGGCCAAGCATATACAAACTTCAGAAGCTGGAATGTCTTTGGTCCCTGTGAATCAAAGCAGTGAAGGAAACATAGGAACAGAAGGGAAGAAGCCTTCACACTACCTAGTTGGTTCTGCTTCGCTGGTTGTGCTTCATCTCCTGCCACCAGACCAGCACCCATGTCAGATTTTCAGGTCCACAGTTTTCCCTTTCCAAAGAAATAATCTCCTTACATAGCCAAGAGCCAGCCCTCCCTGTAGAAAGCCTATACAGGTTGGATGTCTATCCCAGGAAATCAAAAAAGACCATGAGACCAGTAGTATTTATTCACAAGAAACCTTAGAATTCAGATCTTTCATCTGACACAGAACCACTGGAAGACCCTGAAGGAAAGTCATCCAACACAGTTCCATACTGTCAGTATCTGCCTGCTACACATGTAACATTGTAGATTTCCTGGACACACATCCTATCGGTCACTCCTTCCCGAAAGGTACAGAAAAAGTCACCCTGTGCGCATGTCATCGTGCCAACTGGAAGTCTTTAATCTCTTTTTTCCCATTGCTTATTTCTTCAAATCACCGGAAGCTACTGTAATGGAAAGATTTTAGTACTAGGTGAAGGAGTGACTGTCTAGTGCCCATTCTGACTGACAATCTCTGTGTTTAGAGAGATGGGATCACAGTTGAGGCTGCAGGCTCTTTGTTGTATTAACCGGAGTATGTCCAGGCTTCGGAATCCTTACTTGACTTCTTCTCCCCATGTTCTAGAATTCCCCCATCTTTCCTACTAGGATGCCTCAAAGGAAAGCAGCGCAAAGATATGGCAACTCTAATGTCAGTTGCAAAATCCACCAAGTCCCTCATTTACAAATCTACAGAAGACAAAACAGAATCCATAAACCAGGAGTAAGTAAGAGCTTGTTGAGTTCACCTGGTACCTTGTGCTACTCAGTAACTTTCCTCTTTCAGGCTGAGGGGAGTCCCTTCTCTGGGAATAGCCAGCTCTTCTCCTCTATAGGTGTGGTCAGAAAGGCAGGTGAGCAATTTCTGCTGCCTCTCTGCACTCTAAGACTGTTCACAGCAATTCAGAACAGAGCACAGTGGGGTCTAATAGTGAGGACTCTGATGCCAGGTGAGTGCACAATAGGAGGGTACCGAAGGACATAGTTCATTCTCGAAGGAGAAGCCCCTGACTTTCACAAAGATGTCTGAAAGATGAGCAAGGGATAAATGTTCAAGTAGGTGAGGGTGGGGAGAAAGGAAGAGTGGGAGGCAGGAAAATGCACAGGAGACCAACTCTGCATAGTGAGAGGAACAGGCATGGGATGGGGAGTGAAAATGTGAGGAAGGGGCTGTGTAGGAGGCTGGGCATGACTCAGAGTGTGAAATACCTGGGAAAATACACTGTCATGGGTTAAAGTGCAGCATGCGTGTGCAGAATAGACCAGTGTGATCACCGAGCTCCAAATAGTTCTTTATTTGCCATTCGAAACAGTAATGACTGTTGTACCTGCATACAGATACACACGGCAAATGTAAAAGCATACACACTGGAACCCTGCTGAGAGCAGGTTCTATGCAAAGTAGAACCCTTGCTTGCCACACAGAATTTTCACCTCATTTGAAGGGGGAAACGATGGAGCTTCCAAAGTGTGAAGCTGAGGCCATCACACTTGGTTCAGTAAAGGAGGGTGACTTGAATGTTTCCCTCCTCTGTCCTCTTCAGGTATCTCCCAGACAGTGTAACACCCCCATTAAATGTTTGGTATCCCTAGATCACAAAGCTCCTGAGTAGTGATGCTGCAAACACTGAGCTTCAGCATTGACATCAGGGTCTCCACCAAGCAAAGATCTGTCAGAGACCAACATGGGGGCAGGACATCTATTCCTCCCTGAAGAAGAGCCAAGTGCAGGTTCTGCTTTCTCTCGCCTTACAAAGTTTTGCCGTACTCTGCCGCTAGTGTGCCACGTGCAGTTCCCCCATTTCCTCTGTGCAGAGGGGTCACTTACTGGCTGAACACTCTGGCTCTCCAGCTCACGCGAGGATGACTGAGCTACAGAAAATGAAGATTTTACACATCTAGTTTCTTAAGTTAGTTTTAATGAATTGGTTTAGCTCCAGCAGAAAATTTATTTAAATGTATTTGCTTGGAGTAAATATTTAAATATCATATTCATCAGGGAAGGGAGAGGCTTATTTAATTATGCCTGGTTGATTTGCTCGCAGCAGCTTCGGTTTGCTCCCTTTGAGTTGATTAATCATCTTTTGCAGCTCACGATCTCTCCTGTTCTCGGTGGGCCCTGTTGAAGTTAACCACGCCAAAACGGCTTACCAGTTCAAGCCAGCCCAGATGAGCATTCTGCCACCAATAAGCTAGAGTCTGCATCAAGGCACCAATATGCTGTGTATCATCATAACACTTTAAATATTAGACAGGATGTATACCCCTCAATGTTTCCATGCAACCGATTTCTTCCTCGGGACGTTTCTGGCTTTTCATCCCGAGGTGGAAATATAACTGATGCATCAGTTAGCCCATCCTGAGTGTGGAAATTTCACAGTTTCGTTGCTGAAACCTGGCCGTTCTGAAATGGAGAATAATTGTAAATCATAAGAACATGTGTCTTCCCAGCATGCACCTGGCAGCTCACAATCATCTATAACTCCAGTCCCAAGGGAATCTGACACTTCTTCTGGCCTCTGTGTACACATGGTGCACAGACATGCATGCAGTCAAACACTCATGCATATAAAATACAAATAAGTAAAGTCTCAAGAATATGTGTCTATTAAACCATGAGATTTTAATTGCTACATAAGCAATAAACAAGAAAAGTCCTATCTGAGTGTAATTTGAGTTCTCCTAGAACAGATAAAAAACCTCCATCTAGAGCGCAAATAGAGTCTGGGAGGACCACCCACAAAGGTCGGCCATTTCCACCTTCTCATCATGGCTCAATGGAGCGATGTTGGTAAGATTGGTCCCCCAGATGGTTTGCAAGGTTCAGATCAAAAATCAGCCTGGGTTCCTCTTTCCAAGTGGTTGACACTGAATCTTTCATACTACCATGGAGGTGGGAGGCAAAGCGATATCCGTATCACAAGAATTCTAGGTAGAAGCCTGTGCTCACCAGCAAGTGTGGAATAAACTGGAAATTTAAAAATTGAACTACATGTGACCCGGCCATCTTATTCTTGGGTCTTACAGAGTTTTTCAGTGCCACAATTGGGAAAATCCATGCGGTAGGGTATCCATGAGCCACTGCCTTTCGGTGCCTCTAATTAAAGCTGTCCACCCTTTCTCTGAAGAGTGGGAGAAAATGGTGATGTATGCTCAGAACGAGTGGCTTATTCACTTATTTACTTGTGTGTCTGCATGGTATAAATGCATCAGGTAAATATATTCTTGTCTGTGCCTGTGACAGCTAGAGATATCTCACTTATTATTGTTATTATTTTGTAGATAATATCCTTCACCAAATTAGGGGCTCATTGACTGGCTAGACCAGGGAGTCCCTGGGAGTTTTCGGTCTCCAGTCTGCCCCCAGAGCTGGAATTACAGGAGCATGCTGCAATGGCTGGCCTTTTCGAAGTTTCTAGTGGTGCAAACTCGGGTCCTTATCTTTATGTAACAAACACTTTATCCACTGAGTTTTAATCAGCCGTGAAGAAGAAGAAAATTTTTGTTTTCTTTTTCAAGAAGAAATATTTTGTTTTTGAGGAAAGTGAATGGAATTCATGTTCATCACAATCAAGCAAAATAATGGCAAACTCAAAAACAAACAAACAAACAAACAAACAAAAACAAAGTGTGGCCTCTCTCCTGTGTGGAATCTAGGGATTTTTTTTTTTAAGCATGAAAGTGTAAAGGGAACTATTAAGGTATGAACAAGGCCAGTGGGAGGTTGAGGAGAGATAAATGTGGTCAATAGAGGGATAAGTATGATTAAGATCACGCACATGCAAGAAAATATCACAATGAAAGCAACTGTTTTGAACAACAAATAGACATCAATAAAAATATAAAAATAACAAAGATGAACGAGTCCCCCATGGCTGAGGTCATCCAGGAAGATATAGGCTCAATGGCCTTCAAGTCAAGACACATATTTGAGAACCAAATGCTCTCTGTAACTTAGAATAATGTCTGCTCAACCTTGGGCACACTGTATTAAGGCTTATCAAAGACCTTCATTGGAAAGAAAATATTAATTTTGCCTTGCTGGTTTATTGTGGTGGAGACCCATACCTCGTTAGGCATCCATCTCACTCACGTTCATTGCCATCTATGTATGTGGGCCGCTAAAGCAGAGAGGGAACTCTCTCCACCTCCCAATCATTTCGAGGAAATCTTGGGGAGACTTTATGGTAGGCACTTCTCTTTGCAGATTTCTACTTCTGGAGGACTTCAAAAGTATACAGGTCCCTGGTCTTGTGGGAACTGGGATCTAGGAAATGGGGGGACAGGGACACGAACCCTGGAAACAGACTCTGGAGACGAGCAACAAGGTGCAATCTTCTGTACTGTAGAGCGGCAAGCATTTTTGTTGTTGTTGTTTGCTTGTTTGTTTGTTTGTTTGTTACAGAGCCTTTGAACCAATGGAGAATCAACAGGAGCTCTGGAGTAGCCAACCATCCCTCTGGCACTATAGGGATGTGCCAGGCTGCCAGCACCTGAGGGGATTTTACATGCAGACAGAGGAAGCAGCCATTGCCCTGTTCTGGGCCCATTCTGAGGTTCCACTAGTTCCTTAGGATCCTCTATTTTGTGTCACGGGGTATGCCAGTGAACATGAGCACTCTTACTACTGGGGCAGTATGGAAGCAACCCTCATCCTCCACAGGGCCCTGGGCCATGGCACCCACTTGCTCAAACACTTTCCATAAAGTGTTGAGATGCATAAAGGAGCACAGAGCCACCTAGAGATGTCAGTGGAGTAGGGACTAACTCGATGGGATGGATGGATAAAATGCACCATGAGAAATTAGCTCAGTGAACCAGCCTTAAAGCTCGACTCAGGAGGGCATCAAAATGCCTATGTAGATTATGGACAATAAATAACCCAGGCACCAGAGAAGGAGGCAGGCTGCCCTGTGCACAGAGCTGATAATAGCCTTGCCTTTAAAAGCTCAGTTGTTACATTTTTAGTGAGCCCATCCCGCCATAGCAGCCAGTGCAGTACAAAGAATGAGCTCACCCAGGAAACCAGAGAGGCGTAATAACCATGAACCAACTTTCAGGGTCTTTGCATCAAAAAACTTCAGAGACAGGAAACTCTAGAAATAACCTGGCCCACTGTTTTCCTTAAGTGACTAATCTTGTCTGAGCTTTCCATTTTCTTTTTCTTGTATTTGAATTTATTGTTTTATAATGTTTATTTTAAGAATGGTTTTAATTCATAAGGTAAAGAATAATTGCACATGGTTAACGTGCAAAAGCACGGTGTTTTTGAAATACCCATACTTTCTAAGTCTGGCTAATTAACATCACGCATTACCTTATATATTATTAAGGATGTGGGAGAACATTTAAAAGTCTGTTCCCTTAGCAACTTTTATTTAAAAAAAAAATTAAGATTTTTTTTTTTAATCCTCGAGTGCCTGCATTTGTACACCACATGCATGCAGTACCTGCAGAGGCCAGAGAGGGTGTCAGAACCCCAGGAACTGCAGTTACAAAGCCTCCTATCACTTGGGCACTAGGAACTTAGTTTGGGTCTTCAGGAAAAGCGGTTAAATATTCTTAGCTGCTAAACCACCTCTCCAGTCCTCTTTTAAAGATCTATTTTACTTTTAAATGTGTGTATTATGTGTTTGTGTGTCTATGCACACGAGTGCAATGCCTACAGAAACCAGAAGAGGGTGCCAGAACCTCTGGGCGCTGGAGTTACACGTATTTGTGAGTCACTCCATGTGGACGCTGGCAATGAACTAGAGTCTCTTACAAGAGAAGCCAGTGCTCTCAGCCGCTAAACCACTTCTCCAGTCTTTTTTATAACTCTCAATAGCACTCACCAGGCATTGCCATTGGCTGTAGTCACCACCATGTGTAACAGAGCTACTGAATTCATTTCTTTCATCTAACTTTGGGTCCTTCCAATAAGCCCTCTCCAGCCCTTCCTGTCTCCTACCACGGTAGTTTTTCTCCACGGAGGTCATCTTGGACAATTAACTAGTGAATGAAGAACTATTTATTTTCTGGATAAAGTACTCTTAATTGGTTTCTGTGAGCCTCCTCTCAGTCATCATATTGTCTTATTTCATGTGTGTTTCTGTTAAAATCATATAATTTACCATATGCTGTTGATTGATACCAGACCCATGGCCAATACTATGACAACGTGTACCCAAGTAAGACCTCTTTCTTCTAGCCAGAGAACACAGGTCTGTTTACTGGCACTAGACAGCATGCTTGCCCTACCTGTCAAATCTATGTTAAAAAGTAAAACCACCAACAAAAGTATATAAATAGAAAGAAATTACACTAAATTACTCTAGCTTGCAGAGAGGTGGGGGGTTATAATGGGAAACCTGAAACAAAAGAAAATATGATGTCATTTTGTACAATTTAGGTGTGGTGGGGGGAGTGTGCATGCCAGAGGATATGAAGTTTGTGTTTCTGTTTTATTGGTCTGCCTATGTCACACATAAATATCGAATCATCAGCTGTGCTGGTTTTGAGACTCATAATAGATTTTTGTCACAGTGACAAATATGTAAGGACAATAATATATAAAAGAATATATATATATACACATATATATACATATATATATATGTGTGTATATATATATATATATATAATATATATATATATATATATATTATATATATATAAAGATCAAAGCATCATGGTTTTAAAGATTTCATTTCCTGGTCTCCAGACTCCATGGCTGTAGCCTGTAATGAGCCAAGCATCATGATAGGGAGGACAAGGCAGAGCAGAGCATCACCTTATGGCACCCAGCAAGCAGAGAGGGAAGGTGGAAGGACAAGTTCCAGCCCTAAAGAAATGACCTGTCTTCTTTAGCGAGGTTCTACCAGTTGAGGTTTTGTGTTTTACTGTCTATTGTAATGTTAATATGGACAGAACCCTGGAACCATGCCCCCAAGTTAATTCTGATTGGTGAATAAAGATGCTGACAGCCAATAGCTGGGGGAAAGAGACATAGGTGGGGTTTAGGTTCCGAGGCTTGAGAACCACAAGGAAGGGATGAGAAAAGCTGCCACGGGATAGAAGAAGAATGTGCAGGAAAAGTGGGGGAGGGGAGGGGAGGAGAGAGGAGAGGAGAGGAGAGGAGAGGAGAG
>NW_022196905.1:119901303-119912796 GCF_008632895.1 Mastomys coucha | reverse complement strand
GAAGGGAGAGGAGGGGAGGGGAGAGGAGAGGAGAGGAGAGGAAGGAGAGGAAGGAGAGGAGAGGAGGGGAGAAGAGAAGAGGGGAGAGGAGGGGAATGGAGAGAGAGAGAGAGCCGCCATGGGCTAGGGGCCAAGAGAAGATGGCCCAGAGGGCTGCCTGGTTGGAGTTGAGAGCAGCCCAGATGGAGCACAGTAAATATTGAGTGGTGGCTTGAGGTTATGGATGGGAAGGTAGATTCTAACAGCATGGAGGGTAGGCAGCTGACTAGCTATTGTGCTGCCTAAGGCATATTTAAAAATATAAAGGCTGTGTGTGTGTGTCTTTCATCAGGGAACACAAACGGCCTAAGGCAGGTAGAAACCTCACAACAAGATTTTTTATTATTTTTTACTACATCCACCCTCCTCCCCAAATCTCAAGCATCTCTCAAGGCTATCAAATTATGAATCCACATGTGGGTGAACCTATTGATTCGGTCAGAGTGCTCAGGACTCAACAATCTCAGAGGCGCACGCACTAGCTGAGGACCAAGGCTTCAACACCTGGCAAGGACACTTCACAGTCAACCCCTAAATTGGCACTGAAGAAAGTTTTATCAAGTGGATGAGTTCACAAACACAGAATCTGAATAATGAGACTCTTGACCACACGGAGTGGCTGCGTTTGCGTCACCCAATAACTCAGACTACATTTCAACAACGCATCAGCCTGGATCACTCTCAACCTTCGACTGCAAGAGTTAAGTGATTGGGATAGGCGCACCCGGGAACGCACGTGGGATACATGTTAAACTAGCTGACAGAAATTGTAAATGGCTGCACCACAAGGAATGATTGCCAGCCATGCTAATTAAAGTTTCGTCTGATCGTTGTGGAATCGCAATGCATAGACATGCACTGCCAAATAAATATGTACAATTGTTAGTTGTCAGATAGGATAAAACCAACCTTGCAAAGGTAGTGCAATTTATTAAAAGAAAGTTAAAGGGAACAATGGATGAATGCGGGGAAGTGCAGACAGTCAAGGAGAATGGAAAGAAACCGTCAGAGTCTATGGGCTGAGGCAGTTTTGCCTTCGCATTTCCTTAGCATTTATCTACCTGTCCCGTCAGGTGCTCTCCAAGTGCTTCAATGCACAAGTGAACCAAGAAGATCTGTGGACACAGAGCTGAAACCCAACTGGAGAAGGCAGTTTGCAAGAAGTCTGAGTCTCAGGAGTGGAGCGTGAATAGAAATGGAAGCCAGGAACAGGTCCAAGAGTTGTTTGGGGGACTTCAGTTCACATTTCTGCTTCTCCTTAAGCACTCTGGGCACGTAGGATGTATCTTCTTGACTTTGGTGGCAGGGGATGGTACTCTAGTAGCACAGCGTTTGCTCGGAGTTCATAAAAAAAAAAAACCCTTTAATCTAAAGAGGGAAGGAAGAAAGGAGGGAAGGAGAGAGAGAGGGAAAAGAGAAATCTTAAAATTTTATTTTTACTTTATTTCACATCTATGGGCATTTTTGCCTGCGTGTGCACGATGTGCATGCTTGCTGCTCATGGAGACCAGAAAAGGATGTCGTATCTCCAGAACTGGAGTTAGACATTTGCGAGCCTCCATGTTGGTACTGTGGATCACACTTAGGTCCTCTAGGAGAGCAGCAAGTGCTCTTAAGTGCTTGATCATCTCCAGCCCACAAGACAGGTGTTTTAAAAGAGATTTGTGTATTGTTATTGTATGTGTGGGGTGTTCGTCTCCGTATTTGTCTGGGTACCTCATGTCTACAGTGCCTTAGGAGGCTACAGAAGGGCATCAGATTCTCTGGGACTGGAATCATAGAGAGTTGTGTGCACCCATGTGGGTGCTGTGACCCACAACTAGGCCTTCTGCAAAAGCACAGCCAGTGCTCTTACCTATTGTTAACTGCTGAGCCAGCTCTCTAACTCCCCCCAACTCTCTCTCTCTCTCTCTCTCTCTCTCTCTCTCTCTCTCTCTCTCTCTCTCTCTCTCTCTCTCTCTCTCTCTCTCTCTCTCTCTCTCTCTGTGTGTGTGTGTGTGTGTGTGTGTGTGTGTGTGTGTTTTGCCTACAACTTCTGGGAACAGAATGTGTGCCTGGTGCATGTAGAAAGGCCAGACGAGGACGTCAGGTCCCCCAGAACTGGAGTTAAAGTCAGTTGTGAACAGCCATGTGGGTGCTAGGAAACGAGCCTGGGACCTCTGCAAGAGCAGCATGTGCTCTAAACCACTGAGCCATGTCTCCAGGCCAGGAAGGGTTTTCTTATGCTCACTGTATCTTATATTTTTCTCACATTTAATATGGAGATTACAGTTCTGTTTGCAGGGTTTTCATATCATTGGAGGTGAGCTGCATGGCACAGTGCCTGGTGTGCGGTAAGCATTGTTTTCCATTTCATGCTTACAATGATGTGTGGCTGCAATAACAGTGATGCTGTTAGGTGGCCCTTCTTAACCTAAATTTAACTCCCTTAGACACTTTTGGCTGATACTTTGTTATGTGTTTAAAGGTTGCTTTATAGCACTTCAGAATAGGGGAAAGGCAGCTTTGAAAAGCATCCCCTTGAAAGGCAATTTCTGTATCATTTCAAACTTTTCCAACAGGCCTATGCCTCCTCATTGTGGAAAAGGGCGCTGCTGACCTTCCCAATACATAGATGCCTCTCAACCACAACACAGAAAAAAGCCTTTAGCCATGGCTCTTGGCAGCATACATCGGAAAGAAGCATGGCTGTGGGCATTTATGCCCCTCTTTTCTCTCACCGAAAGTCCCAAGTCATCTTTTAATTAAACTGGGAGATATTGTACATGTTTGTTTTTAAGATTGCTATGAGCAGAGACTGAACAACAATAGAGCTGCAAAGTGTATACAAGCCTACTTGCTTCTCCACTTGAGCACACAGCTGATCTACACTGCATGCCTCTCTTCCAGAAGCGAGGAGAGTCCAGGCCTGCCCAATGGAGAGCAGAGGAGATAGGCTCGAGGTCCAGGCCTGCCCAATGGAAGCCACACAGGTGTTCATGCTGTGCCATTGAGGCCTTAGAGGATGGTCATGGTTGATAGAGGTCATGATGGAAGAGTCTGGGGCCCTGGATGAGGGACTGATGGACCATTCACCCAAACAACACTGCACTGGTTTTTCTACTGATATTCATATATTATGACATTTTTTTCCCCTACAAGTGAGTGTGGAACATTTCACAACATACTTGAATTGCTTTAACCAGCCATCCTCAGATCTGCACTTACTGAGTACCAGCGGTTTCTGTGAACTATTTAGATATTCCAGATGTTGGACATATTTCTAGGATCAATCCAGTGGTTCTGGTGATGGCAGAAGTGTAGTCCTTAACCAGCTAAATTCCCTTTTCGAGTGGTATCTTTCATTTCTGTGGGATTCACAGGACGTTGAATTTCACATTTAAAAGTCACACACATGTTTTTTTTGTAAAGATGCTGGGAAATGTACTACCCTGTTGGTTTCCAATGAAAAGAATAACTCCCTCCCCTCTCCATTGTGTGAAGGCTTCCCTGAACCCACTGTCCTGACTGGCTACTTGTTTCCAAATGACCAACAGTCAATACTGTGGGGAGAGAATAAAAAAGCAAACTTTCAAGTACAGGTCAGTCCAATGCATACCTCAGACCTGGAGAGTTGAGCCAGCCTCACCTCCAACTGTGGACTCTGAGGGTCCTCACTCTCTGCATCCAGAAGTGAACGTTCCACAAGCTAGAGTCCACTGCCATGACCCTGCCTCAGACAGGCTCAATTTTTGCTTTGCATTGAGGAGAGATAAGCAGTCTTTATGAGGAAAAAGAAATTTGGAGGGACCATTTGTGCATTCCCAGCAACGCTGCTATGGTTCTTGGTGAATATCAAGTAATAGCAAAGAGACAAAGAAAGGGGCAGAAAGGGGAGAGAGAAGAGGATGGAGGGAAGACAGAGGAACAAAGGAAGATGGTAGAGAGGGGAAGAAAGGGGGTTGGAGAGAGGGGATGCAGGGAAGGGGGATAGAGAGAGGGGGATGCAGAGAAGTAAGATGGAGAGAGGGGGTGCACAGAAGGGGGATGGAGAGAGGGGTTTGCAGAGAAGGGGATGCAGAGAGGGGAAGGAAAAAGAGGAAGAAATATCGGAAGTAAACAATCTCAAAATTCCCAACAACTCCAGATGCCCCCACATAGTCAATTAGAAAATATGTTTGCTTCTTCTTAAGTGAGGTGGGGAAAGCCTCCCACATAATTATTCACATAAAAGTAGACTTAAGGTATATGAATGTATGGTCAGAAAATAAAAGTTTGGACCTTTTTCATGTAACTTTTAAAAGAATGTGCAAGTGCTCTTTTTAAAAAGATTGATTTATTCTATTCTCTGTATTTGAGCGTTTACCTGCACATATGTCTGTGTAAATACACAGACGTGTGTGCAGTTCCTGTACAGGCCAGTGGAGGGCGCTGGATCACCATAGGACTAGAGCCACAGAGGTTGTGAGGAACCTAATTAAGGATAAGTTGAAAGGCTTCTCCTCAAGTATAAGTACAAAGAAGGGAAGTAATGCTGTCAGGCTTTAGCAAGGTCTTTCGTTAAGCACCATGAAGATAAAATGACTTGAAAACGCAAGACACCAGACCCCACTTCAAGTGGCAGAGTTGAGAGAGGACTCAAGGGACATGGGCACCAACTGTGTGCCCCTCTCTCTGGAGGCTCTGGAGGGAGAGGACGCAGGTCCTCTGAGAGGAGAGAGCTTGTGTGCAGCCGTCAGTCTATAGGTCTAGACAGAAGCAGGTTTTTCTTGAAAGCTGTTGGCATGAACCTCCCAGTTCTGTGGAAGGGGTCCTCCCTCTCTGTGTCTGCATACTATCTTATATGTTATAGCTTGAATGGGAAATGCCCTCTCAGGCTCCTGTGTTGAACCTTGGTCTTCCACTGTCAGTACTGTTGTACGGCCTGGGATGTAGCCAGCAAACACATAGTCATAGAGGAGACACATGAACTTCATATTCTGGCTTTAGTTCGAGCCCCACTCTGATTGCTGGTCCTCTGAGATGTAAGCAAGCCATACTGCAAGCCCCTGGCTTCTATGAACAATGCCACTTCCACCGTGCCTTCCCTCCATATAATAATAGACTATAGCCCCTAATACTGCACACCGACAGATAAACACTGACTCTTTTAATTTGTTTCTTGTCAAGTATCTAGTCACAGAGATGAGAGCTACTGTAATGTCTTGTGGTACAATTGCTACTTTAGCCCAATGGACAAGACCTCTGTATCCCTTTTCTGTTTTCTCAGTCTTATATGCCCACACACGTGATGCTGTGTGCACACCAGGGTATATGGTGTTAAGTGTGTATGGGGGAGGGTTAGAAAGATACGTAGGGTTGAACTCAATTCTCAGTGGAGTTATACTAGCCATATTGGTGTAGAAAGGGTTCTTGTGATATCTCTGTCTTACTGTGTTAACTCAATCAAAGGTTTAGGATTAGGGTGTTTCTTAATGTGAACTTGCCCTACAATTGAGTTCGATAGGAGTTGTGTAGAAGAAACAAAAAACAGGCTTGAAATGAAGAAAGAAAAATTCTTGTATGTGAAGATTCTTCCAGCTATCAGAGATGAAAATATAAAGGAGGTAGAGAGATGGCTTGGCACCTGTCTTAGTTAGGGTTTCCATTGCTATGAACAGGCACCATGACCAAGACAACTCTTATAAAGGACAACATTTAATTGGGGCTGGCTTACAGGTTCAGAGGTTCAGTCCATTATCATCAAGGTAAGAGCATGGCAGCATCCAGGCAGGCATGGTGCAGGAGGAGCTGAGAGTTCTACATCTTCACCTGAAGGCTGCTAGCAGGATACTGGCTCCCAGGAGCTAGGATGAGGGTCCTTTAGCCCACACCCATAGTGACACACCTACTCCAACAAGGCTACACCTTCTAATTGTGCCACTTGCTGGGTGGAGCACGTACAAACCATCACGTTCCACTCCCTGGCCCCCATAGCAAGTAAGGCACTTGCTGCTAAGCCTGACAGCTAAGGGCCATATGGTGAAAAGAGAAAACTGAATATTTCAAGCTGTCTTCTGACAGACACATATAACAATAATGATAATGATAATAATAATAATAATAATAATGTGTGTCTACAGATGAATATGTATACATAAATAATATGTTATAATATATTTTATTTATAATATATAATATATTTTATAAATAATATAATATACAAAAACATACATACATAACATTGGTTTGAGCACTAGCTTAGCATATACTATGCCCTGGGTTTAACCCCCAGCATCATACACATAAACAAACAAACAAACAAACAAATAAATAAATAATATAAGTTGGTGGAAGATTTGGTTATTGCTAAATCACAATCAAAACAGAGTTTGTCATGACCCACTGTCATGAGCTGAATCAGTATCTGCATCTTCCCACAACCTAGGTGCCAAAGCTCTCACTCATAGCATGGATATTTGGAGATGGACCTTCAGGGGAAGAAACTAACAGACCTGCAGATAGAGTAGTAGAGCATATATCCCTGTGCATGTATGCATGCACATATGAGGTATATTTTCCTTGATAAGAATAGTGGGACTTTTTTCTTCATATTCAGAATTTATAAAACATGACAGCAATGTCTTTCATCCATAAACAAATAATCTATATTGCACTAAACTATGACATTCTATATTCTTATGGAAAATTATGGTGAAACTAGGCTTGGCAGCCATACCCTGATGCCCGAGTTGGGGAGGTGAGGACAGAAGTAAGCTTGCAGGTCTCAGACAGACAGCCTAACCTAACTGCTGAGTCCCAAGCCAGTTAGAGACACTGTCTCAAAAGCAAGCCAGATGAAGGGTGTAGGAAAGCTTAAAAAAAAAAAAAATAGCCTAAGACTAGAATTTGGCTACTTGTACCAACATGGCAGCTCAGAACCATTTACAACTCCAGATCCAGGGGATCTGATGCCCTCTTCTGGCCTCTGCAAAGACTGGCTCTCACATGCACATACTCCTGCATGTATAAATATTAAAATAAATAAATCTTTTTTTAAAAAACAAAAGAACCGTTTGGTGTCCCCTGAGGGACTACAGTCAAGGTTGATTTCTGACCTTCAAATGTGCCCATATATGAGCACATGTTTATACACGTGTGCTCTCATTCAGCTGAGGCATAGACACACACGTGACAGATGCACATGCACATACAGAAGCATTCACAAAGTGTCGTGTTGTTATTGCCCTCCCTTGTGACTGCCCCCTAACAAGTCTATGGACAAAGTGATCATCACCACCATCCACATGGGCCCCATCTTGGCCAAATGTGCAACTGTCATGCGTGTCCCCGTATTTCATCTGCTAGGTAAGCGGGCCTCTTTTCTCACCAAACAGGGTCTGAAAGTTCAACACTGCCTATACATCAGTATTAAGAAGTGTAGAAGCACAATTTAAGCCTTTTGTCAAGCCCGGCTATGTTTTCACAGGAACAGTTTCAAATCAAGAACTGGGTGTCTTTGGGCCATAACCTCTTTCAAGTTTGACTAGCATCAAGAGTCTTGAGGGCAATTTTTTAAAATTATTTTTATTCTTTTGTATTTGTTTATATCTTTTTTTAAAAAGATCAGATATCCACCATTTCACCCATGTTCATCTCTGCTTTCTGACCAGGCCACTTAATTATCAGAAGCTTTGACAGCAAGGCTCCCTATTTTCAGAACGGAGGCAGACACCTTTGTGAAGCCAGCATGCCTTTGAAAAGCCTTCCACTGGGGCATTAATTGCTATTCAGAACTAAATCCTGAATGCCTGGAGACTTTTGTTTTCCTGGAGGCTTGCCTGTCATCATGACTGGATTATCTGGCTATTCAACTGAGTTCTCTTCAGCATGCCTACCCTCTACACCATGCTGGATAAGAGATAAGAAGACAGGGGGATTTCTGTAAGTATAAATAGGCATGAGCAGATGGCAGCCTCCCCCCACCCCACCCCACCCCCCACCCCCCGCTGACAGGCCAGCATGGTGATCAGTCAATCTGCAAGCAGGCCACAAGGCCCCTCTTTGCTGGACATTGCAATAGTGCGAGTGCATCTGGGGAAAGAGGGCTTTTAGAGTTAAGCTGTTGAGTTTATTTTAAGTTGGGTTCTAGTATTTGTTTTCCATTTGTAGCAGTTTTAAAGTTAAAGGCTTCTTTCATTTGTGTGTGTGTGTGTGTGTGTGTGTGTGTGTGTGTGTGCCAGATATAGAGACAGAGACAGACAGACAGGTAGGCAGGCAGACAGGCAGGCAAGCAGGCAGGTAGACAGAGGCAGAGAGAGTCAGAAAGAGACAGAAAGACAGAGAGACAGACATACACAGAGAACAGACAGACAGACAGACACACAGAGAGACAGAGACAGAGGCAGGGAGAGACAGAAAGAGACAGAAAGACAGACACACACACACAGAATCAGAGAGACAGACAGACACACAGACACAGAGACAGAGAGACAGAGAGACAGAGAATTCACAGGTGCATTCAGAGACCAGAAGATTTTAAGCAGCCTGATGTGGGTGCTGAGAACTACATTGTGGTCCTCTGCAAGAACAGCAAGAGCTTTTAGTCACTAAGCCACATATATATACATACATATATATATGTATATATATATATATATATATACATATATATATGTATATATGTGAGTGTATATTATGACATTTCATTTATTTTTTTAAAGATTTATTTTATTTATTTTATGTGTATGAGTACGCTGTAGATGTACAAATGGCCATGAGCCACCATGTGTGTGGCTGCTGGGATCCGAACTCAGGACCTTCAGAAGAGCAGTCAGTGCTCTTACCCGCTGAGCCATCTCGCCAGCCCCATATTATGATGTTTTAATACATAATGTGGCTGATCCCTTCATGACCACTGGTTCCTCTGACCCTGTTTCACTGCTTATTTCCATCCCCAGCATTCCCCTGCCCATGGTCACATGACCTGTGCTCAGTTACTTCCAGCCTCCTCCCATGAAGCCTTTACTTCTCCTCTCATGGATCCATCTCTGCTTTCCTGGTTTCTACCCTTAACCTCTTACACATAAATGCACATAATGAAAATCAGAAGCTATAACCTGTACACAGGAGAGCCGATCTGAGAGCAAACATTGTTTTTTTCCGTGCTTTGTCTCAGGCAAAGTCAGATTAGCAAAAGCACGAATTATAAGCAGTCTGGATGGGAAGGGAAAACACATCCAAGAGGGTTCTGCTTGTGTGTGGATTTTCTTCTTCTCTTTCTGTCTTTTACCTAACTGTTGAATGGTGTTTGATAGACTCAAAGAGAACAAAGGCCAAAATACTGCCTGCATCGTTCTGGATGCCTTGGCTCAGGTAGTGTCTGAGTTAGGCTTTTTTATTCCTACACAAAACATCATGACCAAGAAGCAAGTTGGGGAGGAAAGGGTTTATTCAGCTTACACTTCCACATTGTTGTTCATCACCAAAGGAAGACAGGGCAGGAACTTGGAGGCAGGAGCTGATGCACAGGCTGTGGAGTGCTGCTTACTGGATTGCTCCCCCTGGCTTGCTCAGCCTGCTCTCTTATAGAACCCAGGACTACCAGCCCAGGGATGGCACCACCCAGAGTGGGCTGGGCCTTCCCCCTTGATCACTAAATGAGAAAATGCCCCACAGCTGGATCTCATGGAGGCATTTCCTCAAGAGAGGCTCCTTTCTCTGTGATAACTCCAGCTTATGTCAAATTGACACAAAACCAGACAGTACAGGTAGGCAGAATAAACACCCAACCAGCAAAGCCCTTCCAGCCAAAGAACATCAGTCACTCATTTGACAGAGGCCGGCTTTGGAGGCTAGTGGTTCTGTGATGGTCACAATGCCTCGTGGGAATCAGCATATCCTATCTTTCTTCCTCATCATTCCTGTGTAGACTTCACCACCTCTTGGCTGTCATCACTTAGGTACAAGACAGCTGGACCAGCTCTAAGTATTACATCTGTGTCCTAAGCAAAAAGAAAGAAGATGACTAAGTGGTTTTCATCTTGAGGGTTCCCCCAGCAAATATTCACCTATGATACAAGAAGAACAAGAAGGGATTGGGGTGGCCAATCAGAATCCATGGAAGGTGAATATAAATTGTGACCTCAGTGAAACGTTACCTTAGTAACAAAGTGCATTGTGCCCAATGACTCTTCAATAGGGTTTCCTAAAATGATAGGACCTCCTAGGACTCTGCCTACTTTCTTCTTGCCCCCTGTCATTCTCCTCCTTGATCCTGCTTCCCTGCCAGCAGCTGGAGTCTTCGATGCTTCAGCCGGCTTCTCCTCAACTCACACAGGCACTCTTGATTTTCATCTGCTGTCTATGTACTGGTGAGTTTTGAGTCTATGCCCCATATCTAACCCTTGTCTGGAGACTGGTAGCAGACCACCAACCAGAGTAGAACTAGAATCTTAAAACAGAGCCAACACTAAATAGAGCTCTTAAGTAACTAGTTACATTTGAGACAAGAGTCTCACTATGTGGTGTGGTTCGGATTGGCCTCAAACTCAGGCTCCTCCTGCCTCAAAGACTATTTGCTGGGTTCTAGGCATGCACCTCAAAGACTTGGCTCAAGCAAGAATGCCTGTCTTCACATAGACACATATCGCCTTGAAAGAAATGCTTGGCTTATCCAAACCTCTGTCTTTCTCTTAAAAAAAAAAAAGAGAGAGAGAGAGAGAAAACAAATAAAGATTGTGTGAAAGATTGCTAGATGGGAGGGGAAGGAAGAAATGGAGGGACGAGGGAGGGGATGACAGAGAGAAGGAAGAAAGGAAGGGGCGATGAAGGAAGTGAGGAATGGACGGAGGGAAGGAGGAAGGGACATTCACTGGACTCACTCTCTAGAAAGCATGAGCATGGAGCATCCCACTGGGTCCGTGGCCTCAGGTCTCCACACTAACTCAGTTGAAAGAATCTAATGAGTGAATGACTCCAGTACCAGGGTCAAAATTAAGTCTAATGGTGTACTGGTACTTTTCTTGTTACTCTGTAACCAAATATCTGATAAATGAAACTTGCCTGGAAGATGTCTTTGGGTTCTTGGTTTAAGAAGGGACATGATCTGTCATGGACAGAAGACCAAGACAGCTGGTTTGTTGCATATATAGTCAAGAAACAGACAAATGCTGCTGTTGCTGCTGCTCCTCCTCCTCCTCCTTCTCCTTCACCTTTTTCCTCTCTCTCTCTCTCTCTCTCTCTCTCTCTCTCTCTCTCTCTCTCTCTCTCTCTCTCTCTCTCTCTCTCTCTCTCTCTCTCTCTCTCTTTCTCATGTTTATTCAATCTAGGACCTGAAGCCCAGGGAATGATACTGCCCACATTCCTTTCACCTCCATTAAACCTTTCTAGAAAGGAGATTCAAGACTGTGTCTCCTAGGTAACTCTAAATCCCATAAAGTTGACAAGATCTGCAGATGATGCCAGAAACAAAGACCATTATTTAAACATCAAAAA
>NW_022196905.1:119885480-119901282 GCF_008632895.1 Mastomys coucha | reverse complement strand
AAAAAAAAAAAAACAAAAAACATAGTAATAGATTATTTGAATATATCTAATTTATGAAAGGTACTGATTTAATTATGTTAAGGGGTAAAATTTGATTCATAAGGGAGACTGAAATAGGGATTTAATTTAAATAAATGTGTATTTGTGTGTGCATACACAAATGGGAAATTTCTCTATTAATTACATTTCTGCATGTGTGTTAGGAAATGAACATCAGGCATATAATTTTTGATAAACTGAATAATAAGTACAGCCATATATTTTACAGTCATCAATTTATATGTATTCTGCCTGATACTTAGGGTCTATTACATAAGTAGAAAAGAAAAGCCATCTGAGTATCTTAATTTATCTAAGGAAATTTAATTAATTTAGTACTAAATGCTCAATGGCTGAACATTTTTTAAGCCTCTGTGCTTATATAGATTAAACCATGCACATTCTGCTATGGGTGTTTCTCCTCCCCTACTCCTGAAACCTTTGGAAAATATCACTAATTTAAGCCACCATATGGCTATATGTCTGTGTGAAGAAAATTAGAGTTAATTATAAAGTATTTTTCCCCAGAGAGTCAGGATTAATAGAACAGTTTGAACAGAGTCCACCATGGACAGGGAACATTCATTTGATCTGACAGTACACATGGCCCAGGTTGTGTTCAGCAGAGCAGTCAGCAGATTGAGCACTGAGGCAGGAAGGTGAGTACCAAGGGCCATCATGGGGCAGCACTGGCCCGGAAGACTGCAAACTGAAGCATGGTGTGCAGGCTCACAGTGAGCACTCTTCTGGCCTTTCGGAGAGCTGAGGAGTGTGGACGTTTTGTAGAACACGCTGAGTTACCATGGACCAGTCACACCAAGTGTGTGCCTCAGCTACTGAGTGACTTGCATCTGGCCCCTCAGCTGTGACCCCAATAAAATCAAAATTTAAAAAGACCTAGCAAGGCCCTGCAGATAAAAGCACCCACTTTTTATATTTTTTATTGGAAATGGCTCACTGCTGGTGCAGCACAGACCTCCTGGGCTGGTCACTTTGATGCCACCCTCCTGTCTTCATGCTGATGCTAAGAAGAAAAAAAAACAATGGGAGTCCTTGTCCCTGGAAATGGTAGACACAACAGTGATGGTTGGTGAGAGATCTACCATGGTGGGCCCTCATCTCTAAGTACGGATAATTAGCAAAATTATTAACCCAGACTCACACCTCCACCTTCTGTGATTCCTCACCCCATGCCTGTTCACGAGCAGGGCAACTTGGTCACACAGTGAATCACCTTCAAAGAGTGCATTCATTTTTCTTGATATCTAACATTTCATGGTAATACTTGCATTCTGGTGACCCTGCCTCTTTGGTGTATGCATGAGGAACCACTGCAGCTGTGAATTGTGTGTGATCGGTCAGCGATACAAAAAACATCTTAATCCATCTATTTTCCAAGGTAGAGATCCCCTCAGTTAAATAATTCTTGGTGACATGGAACTTTTTTTTTTCCTCACTGGGAAATAAGAAAATGCAGTGGGTTTAAGAAGGCTGCCTGTATATTTAATGCTCACAGTAGCTGGTGTTACTTGACTACCTGAATGAATTTGATAGTGAGGGAGTCTCATGAAATACAACTTGTGATAAAAACAAAGTCTGTTTTCTCTCCCACTTGATTTAATAAATTCTCCCAGCACTGCTTTGGTATAAAGATTTGTAAGGTGGATGGTTTTTGTTTTTGTTTTTGTTTTTTCCTTTTAGGTTTGGTTCAAAATACAAGGTGACAGACATGCATAAACTTTACAGTTGCTCAGAGAACTCTGTAGTAGGGTCACCCATTCGGAACCAAAAGGAGGTGTTTATCAAGGAATGTCAGAGAGGGTGAGGCATTTCTAAAGGAGGCAAGGATCAGACAGGTGCCTTACCAACAACACTGAGCATAGCATTCTTCATTGTTCTTAGTTCCAAGGGAGCTGGCTCATCACCCTGCTAACACCCCTGCCGAGCTCTGGAACTGGTGGTAACAGGAATCATTAGCCAGAGCTGCACACAGGAAGACTCCACAAACCCTTGAGACCAGAAAGGTATGGAATACACACTCCTTTTATAGGGTCCTAGAGTTTACACACATAAAGGCCAGACCAAAAATCCAAATACAGGTTCCTGACTGTGACAAGGTAAGCTGTGATCCAGAGCCCCAGCAGGCCTTGCCCACTTGGAAACAGGCCTTCTAACTCTAAGACACTGTAAAAGTCTACGTTTTCTTGTGAAGATATTTGGTTTTGTTTGTTTGTTTGTTTTTTGTTTTTTTCCTCCACTCAGGCAACTGCAGACTAGGAAATTTACTATGAGCCAAAAGAATAGGATCACAGGTTAATTTTAGCTGTTGGCAACTATTTTGGTTTTTTTTTTTTGTTTGTTTGTCTGTTACCTCTGCTCGGTACCACAGTAGAAAATGATATTTATATGAGATTTGGGATTAGGGAAAGGTGGTGTTTACAGTATCAATGGAGGGTAAAAATAATGAGAGGAGGGAGATCCTAATGTTCCTTATTCTAGAAAGTTTTGTGATTTAACATGGGCATTAAAAACAGGAAACCAGCTGGGCAGTGGTGGCGCACGCCTTTAATTCCAGCACTTGGGAGGCAGAGACAGGCGGATTTCTGAGCTCGAGGCCAGCCTGGTCTACAGAGTGAGTTCCAGAACAGCCAGGATTACACAGAGAAACCCTGTCTCAAAAAACAAAAACAAAAACAAAACAAAACAAAACAAAAAACAAACAAAAAACAGGAAACCACACTGGGTGGTATTATAAAGAAAGATGAGCAAGCCAAAGGAAACAAGCCAGTAACGAGCATTCTTCGACAGCCTCTGCCTCTGTTCCTGCCTCAAGTTCCTGCCTCGGCTTCCTTCAGTGATGAGCTATGAGCCATCTGCCAGATAAACCCTTTTTTTCCCAACCAAGTTTTGGTTGGTGAATCAGAGCAACAAACCAAGTTTCTCTAATCCACAATACATGTCTTTCCCCTAGTAAAACATATGTGTGTATAAGTGAGTGTTTTACCTGCATGTATGTATGTATACCATGTGTGTGAAGTTCCTGGAACGGGCAGAAGAGGGTATCATATTCCCTGCAGCTGAAGTTACAGATGGTTTGAGCCATTGTGTGGGTGCTAGGAATCAAACCTGGGTCTTCTGAAAGAGCAGCCAGTTTTTCAATGCCTCACCCAGGCCCCATAGCACACTTCTCTACATGTGTTTTCTCCTGTTTCCTGTAACCTGCTTTGTGAGTATGTAGTATGCATATGTGTAGTGAGAACTTTAGTTTCTTAAAAAATAAACAAAACGAAACAGAAATAGTATGGGAATATGTTCTTGTTTTAATCCCAGGTGTGGGGATATGAGGCTGCTTCACAGTAGGTGACAATGATTTGCCTCATGCTCTAACAGGGGAATGGTTTTGCTAGCTGCAGCTTCTGCAAGTGTGTGATGTTCAGAATTCTGGGGACTTTTCTATGGATATATAAATGCTAGAGCCCCAAGAGGGAGGCTGGTTGGCCAGTTTGGTGGTTGGATGCTGTTGGATGCTGTTGGTTGTGGTATGTCAAATGGTTGTGAGTGGAGAGATGAAAAGAAAGAATTAGGTACCCTGACAGTGAAGATCAAACTTACCCCAAGGAACTCGATGCCCCTAATCAGCAGGAAGTAGTCTAATGATAACATCACCCCCTTTCCCCTCTACACTTTTTTCTTTCCTACTTAGTGTTAGGGACTTGAAAGGTAGAAGAAAGAAGAGTCCATAAAGAAGCAAATGCTGGTGACTCAAGTGTTATCATACACTTAATTTTTACATTTAGATAAAATCCTAGAAAGAAATTCTAAATGCCCCCATTTAGAAAGTAACAGTTGTAATCCTATGGCCATGAGTACAGTCACATTCCTTGGTAAAAACAGAAAGTGCCCACAGAGCACTCCTGCAGATGGGCATTCAGACACAGATCCACCTAAGACATGGGTTTGCAATGTGGCCATTTCTCTCACGATAGCGTACAAGCTGTTTAGTGCCGTATTTCATGCAAGCATTCCCATGGCTTTGCTATATTCCTGATCCCTGGGGAATGCTGGCTGATGGGTTTCTAATCTGGTGGCATCCACCAGGTAGCTCTTTCTACATGAAAACACACCAACATAAACACACCCACATACATGCACATGCAAAAAAACTAATAAAGCAAAATGAAAACTTATACTTTCCACAGAACTTCAATCAGACCAACCAAGAAGCTGTCTAGGGGACTTGTCTCAGCAGCTACCAAGTTTCTTCAGTGACACTTGGCCCTATCCAAGTGAGAGTCCCTGACCACTTCAGCTACCATTTTAATTTGCTTTCAATTTTAAACACTTGGATGAGTTCTCCATAGGGGCTAGTAGAAGTGTACCAGATAGATTAATTCTATGCCCACACACCTCCACATGCAAGTAGCTCTAGTTTCATTAAGAAAAAAAGCTGATTATGAGAATCAGAAATGCTGCTGTGACACTCTGGGCTCTCTGGCCCTGAAATTCATCTACAGACCAGTGTAGTGGAACACACTTCATATCTAAATTTACATAATTAAAACCAGCTGAAAACTCATGAAGTTAAGGGGATCAGGAACGCTTAGAAAAATGAAATTTTTAATTTTATCTTTTTTTTATCTGTGTATGTCTATGTCAGCCCTGGTGTCTTCAGATGCCAGAAGAGGGTAGCAGAATCCCTGGAACTAGGGTTACAGTCAACTGTGACCTGTAGATGTGAGAGCTGGGATCCACACTCAAAGGCTCTCTGGAGGAGCAGCAAGAATTCTTATATGCTGAGTCATCTCTCCAACCCTAGAAAAGTGACCTTCTAATAAGGACTTTTCATATGGAATTCTTCATCATCTTCCTAAAGGTTCCTAGTGGGAGCACATGCCTTGAAAATGTGATCTTTCTGCTGATGATAAAGATGAGGGTGAGTATGAGTTGCCCATTGATAGGTTGCCCATGCTGGTTGGATGATGACCTCATACCCAGGAGCACATGGGCATCAAAATTGGGCTAGGTGGGTTAAATAAAATAAGCCATGAAACTGGGAATTAGAAGTGTTGGGGAGACCCAGGGGTGAGTTAGACGAGGTAGATATGATCCCAGTACATTGTACACATGCATGAACTTTTCAAAAAAATAAATTAGAAATCATATTTTTAGAACTAGAGTGAGTGGAAGTATGTATATACTCTTAGCATACATAGTACAAAAAGATACACTCCACTCCTGGGGTACCCAGTTCCCTCCAGAACACAGGCTTTCGGCAGTGTGACAAAGCCCATAGTGTGTGCAGAGCTTTAGAGAACAGTTGGTCACAACTTTAAAGATCCTTTAGTGTTTCTTAAGGATTGTGTAAAACAAACTTCAATACAAATTCATTTACTCCATTTAATTCTCAGAACCCAGTGGGAAAGATGGGGACTGGAAATGTCAGAGGTGGAAAAAAAAATCGAGGGTTCTAAGGTGCTGCTTTGTCCAAGATTTCATTAATTGAAGTGGGAAAGTGGGAACTGAACCAGAGGTTCACAGTGGACCCTGTCCTTTGTTTTGACCTTAGTTCTGAGACACATAGCCAGAGCTTGAGGGTTTCTGCATCCTCCACCCTTCACTAAACATCAACTGGAGTCTTTAAAAGTGGTCCGAGCTAGAGCCAGCCCCACCGGCACGTGGTTTGGCTCCTTCCCAGACAACTGTGGGTTCAACTGGAGTTTTAAATTCAATGACCAGTGGGCTGGGGAGAGAGTCTGGACCACCCAGGACCCACATTAAAATGTTGGCCATGATGGTTGGCACCAGTAATCCCAGCTGGGGACAGAGACAGTTGGAGCCCCAGGGCTGATGCCTTGGGGCCCACTGATAGCTACTCCAGCTGAAAAATTGAGTTCTAAGTTCAGAGAGAGCCTGTCTCAAAAATTAAGAGAGTTACAAAGGAAAGAATCGAAGCTGACCTCTGTCCTCCACATACTCACCCCAACACACACACACACACACACACACACACACACACACACACTCATGTAGGCATAGTTTTTGACTACTTAATTGTGTTCTTATATCTACCACCCTTCTCCACCCCAATCCCTTCCAACACCCCAACACTAGGTAGGCTAGAAAGGAGATTAGAGGGAAAAGGGGGAGTAGATCTCTTCAGACTACTTCCTGCTGATAGGGGCACTGAGTTCCTCTGGGCAAGTACAATCTACATTGTCAGGATATCCATTTTCTTCTTCTCCTCTTTACTCAGGACCTCTTGACAAACTACAGCAACAAGAACCAGCAGCAGCAGAGGGAGCAGCTGCAGGGGGAGCAGCAGCAGCAGGGGGAGAAGCAGCCTCCACAGCCTCTTGGGGCTCTGGCATTTTTTACCCTCCCAAGAGTCCTCAGAATTCTAAACTATCTTCAGCTGGCAGAACCACTCCCCTGCCAGAGCATGAGACAAATCATAGTCAGCTGCTGTGGACAATCTGAAGCAGCCCCATATCCCACATCTGGGATTAAAGCAAAACTATATCCCCATAACATACCTAGATTTTTTTAAGAAACCAAAATTTTTACCACATGTTCGTGATGAGCAGCTCAGTTCACTTTCAGAGTGACACTTGACACACTTAAGCAAACTTGCACTTCCACATGGCTCCCATCTGATAAGCTTGGTTCCAAAATGGCAAGGCGTTATGAGCAGAAAGCAACTATGTAACTATGTCAGAGTCTCTCCATATAGTCTTCATCTTCCATTAGCTTATTTTGACTCAAAGTCAGTAACTGTTGAATACCTTGACACCAGAAGCTATACAAATACAAATATACAAATACAAATACATGTGTTCCCATATCCAGTTTCAGGTGGTAAGAAGTCAGCTGAGGGGAAACTAAGGGAGGCATGAATTAGAAAACTGCTCACTCTACTCTGTGCCCCAGAGCAGTTGGTTAAAGTGCAGCACACACTCTGCAGACATGAAGCTTAATAGTATGGATTGCGAGCATCGCTGTTTGACCACTGTTACAGGTGGGGTTTCCTATCATCGGGCAGACTTGTTTTCTGGGTCATTTCACGGTAACTTCATTTGTAGTCATTTCTTTGAACATTCCCAGGGCAGCTCTGCTAGATGTAGACAATGAGGAATAATAAGTCCTTTGAAGCGTGCTCTTAATAAAAGCAGCTTTGACAACGACTTCCCAGAAGAGAAAATTATCTCTAGGTGCAGGCTGTCCCCACTACCCGGGAACAGTCGTGGGTAACCAGAGGATAGGAGGGATAGCCACCGAGGCAGCTCATTCCTCGTGCCTGCCTCTATTTAACAGAGCTAGAAGATGCTCCTCAAACCAGTTTAGAATTCTGAGAGTTTTAATGAGGTACGAGTCTTGGTTCAGACATAAATTCTTCACACCTTGCTGCGTATCTACTGTATATGGTTACTGTGAAAACCAGCTGCCATGCACTGGCGAAGGACATCCTAATCCACATGGGGAAGTCGGACTGAAGAACCAAGGACAGTGACACCCACCGCCACTGCCTATGTCTGATCTTTACAGCTGTGGGAGCCGGCAGTGGCCCTCTCTACTTACCCGCTCACTAGCTTGGAAGGCACTTTGGGCCCTCAGGATGTTCACGTTCTCTCTGATGTCCTCTATCTTCCTCAAGACAGGGAGCAGAGTTATACTCTGAGACAGAAGCAGGTTTAATCAGATTAAGGGGAACAGGGGGTGCCTTCTCAAGGAGGGGACACACCCATGATGGTTGGTTTGAGCATCGATTTGACGGGATTAGGAGATGCCCAAGTAGCTCATAATTCAGTAATTGTTCATGCTCAGCAAGACTGAGCCTGATCCTCTGCTGTAAAGGAAATGCATGTGGTTTGGAATTTGATTTGAATAATTGAGCTGCCTCAGGGGAGCCTGGGGATTGGTGGATGGGGACAGCATGTAGTTGTCAGGAGAGATCCACCCTCAATGAAGATGGACACACTGTCCAGTTACTGGAACAGGACAGGTATAACTAGAGAGTAGAGGCAAGAGAATGTTTCCTCCCTTCTAGCTACACTTAACCCTCCTTTTCCTCTTGCCTTCAACATTAGAAGTCCAGTTTCTTTGGCTTTGGGACTCTGGGACAGTGTTCTAGTTTCCTTTTTTTTACTGTGATAAAGCACCATGACCAAAATCAACTTGGGAAGGAAAGGATTTATTTGGCTGACAGCTCACAGTCCACTACTGAGGGACATCAGGACAGAAACCCAATGCAGAAGCCATGGAGGAACACTGCCTATGGCTAGCCCATCCTGCTTTCTTATAGCACGCAGGAACACTTCCAGGTATGGTACTGTGTGCGAAGAGCTGAGGTTTCTCACATTCATCATTAAGCAAGAAAATGTTCCGTAGAC
Organism: Mastomys coucha; assembly: GCF_008632895.1. NCBI lineage: Eukaryota > Metazoa > Chordata > Mammalia > Rodentia > Muridae > Mastomys > Mastomys coucha. The sequence goes on along the minus strand of NW_022196905.1, from coordinate 119,892,856 downwards.
ATAGCCACGGGACAAGCTGATAGAGGCAATTCGTTAGCTCAGGTTCCACCTTTCCAGTTGACTCCGGGTTTCCATCAAGTTGAGAGCTGAAGCTGACTATGATGCTCCAGGAGCTCTGTGGACTGTCAGACTTTCAGCGTTGACCCAAGAGGTGAGCCATCTGCTTCCTGGGTATTGAGAACTTGGGATGTCCCTGTTCTCCAGCAGGTAGGTGAACAATTAGAGATTTCTCAGCTTCCATGTTTGATTTGTCAAATTCTCTTAATATGTGTTCGCATCTATCTTTCTCTCTGAACACTCCTCTGACAAGTTATACATGTCTCTGGAGAGAGACATGTGTAAGGTGAGGTCTCAAGGGACTCTGGACAAAAGTGACCATGAAGCCAGTGTGCCTTGAGGGTGGAGCCTCATACAGATGTCTCCCTGAAGCCCTGTGTCATTTTGCATTTGGAACTGTACATTCATTTCTTACAAGCTTCGCTGGTGCAAATGCTTCAGATCTCACAAAATCTGGACCCACCCTGGAAACTACAAAGGGAAATTGAGATATCAGGTGGCACTCTTGTTTGTCATGGCCTTACCATCAAGAATAGCTTGTCTTAAGTCCAGGGCTAGGGCACCATCCAGAGGGCTAAGGAAAGTAGAGATAAGATGTGCGAAGACACAGTCTTACATTTATTTTTATAAATTCCTTCTATTCCCACTCCCACAGTCCAGCATTCAGTGACTCTTGGGACAGCTGTTTTACACAACAGAGTTGACAACATGTGTGTTTTAGACAACATGTGTGTTGGAGATCTTTACCTGAGTGGCACTGAGGGCTGAATTAGATAGTATTCAAGTCTAACTGATGCCTTCTTGAACCTGCTCCCTCACAAGAAGCTCAACCCTAACCATCTCCCCAAACACATGGAAAATACACCACACACACACACACACACACACACACACACACACACACGCACACACCTTTATCATCATCATGCACACATGCACATACACATAAACACATGCACATAGACATACACATCACACACAGACACACACACATATACATACACACAAGAGGACGGAAGTAAAAATATCTGACTTCTGTCCTCCATACATCTGGTCACTTCTGATTGTGAAAAATAGCATCTGTATGTTCAAAGCCCAGAAAAACTGGCTAGGAATTCTCACACTCTGTCCCCTACGTCCCTTGCTACTTATGGCATAACATGTCTTGCTGGTTTTGTGTTATTTCCCTGCCTCTGTTCATGCTGTTTTTCTCCTCTGGAGCTCCTTCCTCCTCCCTTTGTTCTTCCCTTTCCTCTAAGGTCACAAGTCCTTGCAGTATAAAACTGGCTCAGAAGCAACCATTAAAAGCCTGTCTTCTTTCTGATACAACAGAATACATCCTGAAATTAATTGAACTACTTACCATTTTAGTCAGAGATCTATAGAGGAGCAGAACAAATATAATACACTTGGATACATGGTATTAAGGGGGATTTATTTGATTAGGTTTGCATAAGAGAGTCTGGATAGTCCAGCAATGGCTATGTGCATGCTAGGAAGGCAGAGAACCAGGTTCCCAGGCCAGGAAGCCAGATGTCTCAGCAACTGTAACCCAATGTGTGAAGCTAGGAAAGTCCCTAAAGTCCCTAAAGAGCTGCTAGTACTGAGTTCGAATTCAAAGGTCAAAGGTCAAAGAAGCCAGGGTCTGGTGTTAGCAGACCATGGTGACATTAACAGACAGGCTCACTCAGGAAATAAAGGGATTTGCATGGAGCTAGGCTCCTTCCTCTGTCTTCCTTTCATCTGAGTTGCTGGTCTGCTGCAAGATGTTGCACACACTGATGGTCCCCACTGCTGGAGATACCCCCATAGCACGCAGACACTTTTCACCAGCACTAGACACCTCTTAATCTAATTACTTTGACAAGCAAGACCAGCTACTCCACTTACTTCCATTACCCCAATTCACCTTTCCCCCAAAAGACAGAAGGATATAAATAATTGTCACTTATCTTAAATGATAAGAAGGCATAAAGGTAATAGACAAGCATAGATTTTTTTTCTCTCTGAAAACAGCATTTCTAGATACAGCATCTTCCCCACCCTATCTGAAGTAGGGACTGTTCACCATCCATCAAGATTTAATTTTCTGTCTATTCACACCTGCTTAATGCTTTCTACTTTTTTATTGTCTGTCTCTGTACAGCATAAACCCCATAGCAAGAGCAACATTATATACATCCACAGCATCTACTACATAGTAGATACTCATGAAAGATGTTCTTAGTGAAGAATAAAACATCTTCTATAGCAGCAGGCACTTACTCAATGCCAAAGTCTCAAAGGGTGCTGAATCAGGCAACAGGGAGATTCCATAGGAGGGATGCACCTTCCCATCCCTCAAGCAAGCCACCAGTGGGATCCATTTGTCTTTGCCACAAGGCAACATATTTGTTTCTTGGAGATCACAAACTAATGGGTAAGGCAGGTATATCCATCCATGTATCTATCACTTACGCTTCCATTCACCTATCCATCCATCCATGGGTCCCCATCCATCCATCCATCCATCCATCCATCCATCCATCCATCTAAGTTTCCACACATACATGCTTCTGTCTATCCATACATCAGCTAAATGCTTGCTTCATCTCTGGTATTATGTTGGGCATCCAAAACAGAGAAAGGAAGACCATGTCTGACAGCCTACAATAAACCATATTCTACTCAGGAAGTAAATGCAGAGTTTAGCCAGAGTACAGGACTCCATCCCCACTTCTTCATCAGCCCCTACTCAGACCCCTTCTTTGCATGATGTCTGTTTTACATGCTCTCTAGTTCTCCTTAGGACCTGCTTCCTATCAGGTGTCCTAGCAACTTTTCCTTTTCCACAGCCATCAGGGACTGCCTACACTTCTGTGATTGAAAGCTTTCTTTGGTTCCCTTCTGTAGTATGGCCCAAGGGTCATGATTCATCTTGCTCTTGCCTATGCCCAGTCTGATGCCTCGTTCTTCACATCTTTCCATCTGGCACCAAACTCACATGACAACCTCCACCCTTGAGCCTCATCACACACTGACCTCTCATTTGTAAATGCTTTCCCTAGCATGCCCTTTAGGTACTCTCTGTCAATTTGTTTGCCACTCCTCCAGAAAATTAGTCTTCCAGTAGATGTGAGACCTTCATCATTTAGCAATGCCCTCTGCAACAACTCCCTCTGGCTTTTCTTGGTCTAAACCATGGACTAATCTCACGAACGAATAAATATGATTTATCACAGGACATCAAACACGGTTTTCATTTCTCTATCTTGCATCTCAAGCACACCACCAGAGATGAAGTACCATCCAATTAGTGTTTAATGGATGCATAGGTGAATAGGTAAATGGATACATGGCTACATAGGTGAATGCATGAATAGATGATATATATCTATGTGGATGCATGGGTAGAAAGACGAAAGATGCATGGTTATGTCTGCCTCACTAATTAGTCTGTAATCTCCAAGAATCTGGGATTTGTTGTCTTATATATTATTGATGAAGTGGCATTGACCCTGAAAATCAGTGTCTAGGGAGGTGGAAGGGTGGAGATGCACAAATGCACAGATGGATGATGCATAGGTTGATACAAAGATAAAGGATGCATACTTGCATGCAAATGTAGATGGGATGGGTGCATGCATGCAGGATGAGTACAATGATGCATGGGTGGGTGGGTAAATTGCATGGACAGTAAGATGAATGATGGTGAGTGACACGTGCATCACAAACATGTCTGTCTCACTCATTAGTCTATGATCTCGGAGAAGGTAGATCTAATGACTTGCTCCAGTAATGAGTGTCTAGGTAACTGGCATATTCACAGAGCTTGGAGGGTTGGCTCAAAGCCTGCTGACAGCAAACAGGCCTTTTGCACATCTAAATGCTTTGAAAGTAGTCTAGGAAGCAGGCATTCATCTTCGGAGAACCCTCCTGCTTTACATATCTCCCCACTGTACACCCAATAGCTGCCATCCTTAGATAAATTAAATCCTGCAGCTGTCAGAGACCACATGGACTCCCATCATTTGGAGCTCCCTGGCCAAGAAGGTCCCTCTTTCCATGCTGCCGTGTCTAGGCCCTTACATGTACAACATCCCTATCCCCCAGAGTTCTCATCTGGATTCTCATCAGTCTATCCATGTCTTAGAACCATTCTAGCTTCTAGATGATGTCATGTAGAGTCATCCCCTGTGTGTAAACTTGGCCTGCTACCAACTTCAGTCCCATTGTTACCTTGTTGGCAATGCCTTTCCCCTGGCTAAATGTGAAATCTCTGGGAATCAACCACACACTTCAGTGTAAACCTGTTACCACTGTTGCCCCTGAACCATATGCCATCTCCTCATTGTCCTGCTGTAAACAGCAGATCCTCAGTCAATGTAATTGCCTGCAGAGGTAGATGGGTGTGTCTCACATGACCAATGTGCTCTCTGTGAATCCCAGTCTTTGGTGTTTACCCTAGTGGAAAGCAGTTGTTGCAGTCACTCTGAGACGCTTAGCTAAATGTCCATGGGTCAAATATATAGAACTGGTTCTTAAGTGATGTTCTCTTACTTTGATCATAAGGCACATGTGCCAACTTGGTTTTACGTCAACTTGACACAAGTTAAGGTATTTGAGAGGAGGAAATGTCAATTGAGAAGTTGCCCACACAAGAACAGGCTGTGTAAGAGCCTATAGTGCATTCTGTTAACTAGGGATTGGTGTGGGAGGGACTAGCTCATTGTCAGTGTGGCCCTCCCTGGGTTGGTGGTCCTGAGTACTATAAGAAAGCAGGCTGAGCAAGCCAGGAGAAGCAAGCCAGTAAGCAGTACCCCTCCACGGCTTCTGCATCAGCTCCTGCCTCCAGGTTCCTGCCCTGACTTCCCTTAATGAAATATGTAACCCAAATAAACCCTTTCTTACTCAAGTTGCTTTTGGTCATGGTGTTTCATCCCCACAATAAAAACCCTGAGCCTACATACATACCACCCATAGGACTTTGGATAATGAGGAAAACAAGAACAGACTAGTACCAGATGACACCAGCTCAAAATGTTAAACACTGATGGGCGTACCCCACCCAAGATGTCTCTGAAGCCTTATGGTGGACTCTACTAAAACTCAGAGGAGTTACCTGATACTGTGGGCAGGCATGGATTAGATGGAAAGCCATGGGTGGAGCCTCGACAGAGAGGGCTTCCCAACCCACATTATCTGTCAGATGTACCCCATGATTTCTTCACACATATTGCTGCCTGCACATCCTTTGTTCGGATGACTCTGAGGAAGCATGAAGTCTGTGTTGTGCACCAGGAAGGCACAGGTGAAGAAGGCTGCCTGCCTACGGCTTTCATCAAGCACCCAGCTGTCGTCTCTGCATCGCTTTGAGCATTTATTTACATCAGCTTCTTCATTATTTTCAGATTTGGTAGGTGTAAAACAGAGTACACCAGCTGCCGCAAAATAGCTTCCTTCAAACCAATACAGGATTTGTTTAGATTTCCTGGGGTTTTGGCTGCTTTCCCCGGAGCCAAATGACTGTTGATCACTCTCAAACTTTTTGTTTTCTTTTGAAAAAAAAATTTTTTTTTCAGACAATATATTCCCTTCATAGTTTCCCTTCTTTCAACTCTTCCCAGATCCTCCCTACCTTTGGAAACGAATACTTGCTTCCCGATGTTTAAAAATATAAAATGATATTTCCCGTATGCCAGCAGAATGCAGCATTCTCTGGAGAGAGACACAATGGTATCCCAACACTATAATAGCCTTTCATCAGCATGGTGGAGCACTTGGCGTGGCTCTATCCTAGTGTGGAGGTCTGCATTTGTAGTCAGATTATCTATTGTCTGTGGCCTCAAAGGGATAGCTGCCCATATTGGGGTCTCCTAGACAGAGGAAATGTATAGTTGTCTGGTGTTGTAAGACCAGGCCAATGGCAGAAGTGCCATCAGCCACCATATGACCTTGTATCTGGGAGACCTTAGGAAATCAGTTCTGGGTGCCACAGTCCTGCACTGCCTCGTTTCCAGCTACAAACCTATGCTTACTACCACATCATCACAGGAGAGAACAGAATCATAAGAGTGTCATCTAACTCTCACAGAGTCACCCACAGAAGTGCCATGTTCAGAACCCTCAGTCCATGCTTTGATCTAGAGGAACTGTCCCCTGGAGAAAGCTCTCTGGCAAATGCAACTCTTGGCTATGACCCACGAAGTTAACGAGGGTGAAGCTCATTTTCCTCCCTATGGTCACTTCAACACGATGGCTGGAGGAGGTAATTATTTCTCCCTTCAAATTGAATCTAGTGTTTTAAGGAGATGGCACCTTTGTCTTTCCATGAGGGAAATCCACCTCTTCATTACTGGCCAAACTCCAGGACCTTTTGCCATGGTGTCTGGTTGGATTTCTTTATTTAAAGCTTCCCCACTGCAACAGCCCAGCAGAGCCATCTGGCTGGAGGGGTTCTGAGACAGGCTTCGGCAGGACGCAAGGGCTATGGAGGTGTCTGACACACAGGTTTGTGCTTAGAAATACATACAACATGCAAGATCCACAGGAGCCAGGTATGTAGACACACAACTTACAGAATGGATTTAGTGGGGTGGAAGGGGTTTGATTCTGGTCATATAATGAACTTACCCCATCCAATAACTTAAGCATAAGCATCCAAAGGTATGTGAATGTGCCTGTTTCGTGACCTCCATGTACCACTATGTGAGGGTGTGAGAAGTTGGATGTCATGGTAAGGAAGTTAGCAGTTAGAATAGTGATAAAGATGTGGCCTTGCCCCATCAACATCAGATGGTTAAGACAAAGGCTTTGGGCAGCCAAGTATTTCAGATAAAAATTAAACAAGTGGATATGTTTCATGGGTCCCTGGAAATCTCAGACCCCCTCCCCGACCTGCCCTAACAAGAAGCATCGATGTGCCTTATGGCAACACAGCACCTGTCACAGAACATTGGGCAGGTGCTGTGAGAATCCACTCACGGCCATATGGCACCTGTGGGTGTGTGGCCTTCTGACCCCGAAAGCAGGTCTTGCTACAACACGGATTTTCGAAGTGTCGGTCTCTAAATGCTGAGTAGCATCCACAGGCCCAGGGGCTCATGGGATGCAACATCATGCATGTCCTAATAGCATAGAAGAAAGTGGTTTGTTTGCTCAGACCAGATATGCTCGTGTGACACACAGAGGTACAAGGGTGTCTGTTTCCAGTGTTGAAGGCTCTCTCTGCAAGTAATCCTAGAAAAAGAGAAAAAGACCTAGTACGGAACAATCTTTTTGCCTTGTTTTGTTTTCAAGCTCAAAGATAATTTAATTACCATTTAAGGGAAGGAGGAGGA
>NW_022196905.1:119859204-119885431 GCF_008632895.1 Mastomys coucha | reverse complement strand
AGGAGGAGGAGGAGAACCTCAGGCAGGCAAGCTATAAATCTCAGCAGTTGCCTGGAGGAGGAAAGTGGAAGACATGAAGACAAAGGCCATCCCGTTTGGGCGAAGCCAGCATGGAAGTTGGACATTTACCAGCAGGCAGCCACACATCTGGAGTGGAAACTTAAAAGAAAAGAAAAGTTAAGAACGCTGAAATCAGCTGGGAAGCCCAGGAGGATAGGGAAGGCATGCTAAGAGATAGAGAACAAAGAAAGTCACTTTTTTCTTCTGAGTAATTTACAAAACTGGCCACATTCACCAAGCTGCATATCTGTGGCCCTAGAAGCTACTGATCTAGGGATCAGGAATTCTGGGAAGGAAAATATAGTATCTCATTAAAGGGATAATTATTCTGCCCATCTCTTTAGCGTGGCTTAGAGTGAACCGGTACCATCGTAATGGTATTTAGAAGTAGACAGTAGGGTCTGGGGAACTGATTGGAAATGTCTGGAGCTTGTCAAGTGATTCAAAAGTGACAAGCCATTAAATGCCTTGTGTCCTTTGTCACTAGTTCTAAAGGTCCGGCTTCACAATGTCACAATGCCACATCGGGCCTTTAAAGTGTGTTGTGGCATTCTTTGAAGATACTATCAGGCTATGGGTCTCATTATTAATATTCAGTTCTGAAGTTTTAATTTTTCTTTTTTTATTAGATATTTTCTTTATTTACATTTCAAATGATATCTCCTTTTCTGGTTTCCCCTCTGAGGGGCAGTGGAGGGGGGGGGGAATCAACCCTGTTCTCTCCCTGAAGTTTTAATTTTTCAAAACCTATTTTTAATGATAGTTCTTAACTGCTTTAACCTCCCTTGTAGCCCACCACCCACCAGAAGTAGTGGGAAAGAAAGTATACCGGAGAAGTAAGCATGTTTTAAAAAGGTTCTTTGGAGCAATTCCTGTCCATGCTGTCAGGAAATTGGCAGTTCAGTTCACAGGTTAGCATTGGCAGCTGGATCCACTCACCAACACAGATACACCAGCAGTCCAGTTTGGTAGAGTTGGGATAGCAAACAGGAATCAGCAGCAGTGGCACTACCTAGCAGAGACAGCCAGGCCTCAGTCTCAGCTCAAGGCATCAGGAGGGACCAGGAGGAAGGCCAGGAGAAATTCTAGGCTGTGCGTCTCTCAGGGAAGAGAAGATCAGCAAAGACACAAGAGACACAAGACCCACGAGCATTGTACAGCTAGCTGTACCAGCAAGCCAAGCTCTGTCTCCATGAAGTCTTATTTATACTCTCTGAGCATCGTGTGTCTTCTGCGTGTCTTGCCTCAGCACAGGTCTCACTTCAGCATGTTCATCCAATCATCCCAAATCCTCAGAAGCCCCAAGAAACTGCAGCACACCATCAGAAAACTGTTGGTGCGTTTCTCTCTATGGCCTCCCGATGATTGCAGCCCGACTACGCAATGTAAGGTGGACTGATGCATGGGTGTCGTCAGCCAAGAATCCTTCATCCTGTATCCTTTCACGTGCTTGCTTTAGAAGAACATCCTTTCTCTATGTCTCAGCTAACCATTCTTTCAGGGGTCTGCCTTAGTCTTTCACCTGTGTACACTTCAGCCAAATGTTCTGTCATGCATTTGCCCCAGCAAAACACCATCCAACCTACTTTCCAAAGAATCCTTAAGTTTCTGCTTCACAGCTCCAAACATAAAAGACAATGCCCAGCACTCTATAGGAAGGTTAGTGCCTACACAGCTATATTTAACCCACGTTCTCATTCACAGTGCACAGTTGCTGTCACCCAACCTAGACACCCCAGGAAAGGTGATGAAGATGATGTCAAAAATTACCTAAGATTGTTCATGCATGGATGCATGAAATCTGGCTTTAACTGCAAAATAGATCTAAATAAATTATAAATACATATAGTTATATATATTTGAATATTCTATATTTTAAAAAGCACATATTCAAATTGACAGCAGAATGTACCTATTGAAATGAAATTTGCAGGCAAATAGAACTGGGAAACACACTGAGTGAGTTAATCCAGACCCAGAAAGATAAACATCCCATGTTCCCAACCATATGTGGACCTTATAAGGTGTCACATAAACACATGTTGATTTGTGTTCAACTTAGAGTGGCTGCAGAAGACAGGAGGGAGAGGCAAGGGAGATCTTAATGGAAAAGTGAATAATAGAATGCAGGTGATATGAATAGGAAAAAACAATGGGGAGGTTTGAGTGTGTCGAGGGGTGGGCGGGTAGGGCAGAGGTTTGCGTGGGGAAGGATTGTCTAAAATAAGATATTTGTTTTTCCTCCTAAGGGGCTGTAAACCCCTTCAGCTCCTTGGGTCCTTTCTCTAGCTCCTTCATTGGGAACCCTGTACTCAGTCCAATGGATGGCTGTGAGCCTCTACTTCTGTATTAGTTGGGTACTGTCAGAGCCTCTCAGGAGACAGCTATCTCAGGCTTCTGTCATCCAGCACTTGTTGGCATCCACAATAGTGTCTAGATTTGATGATTGAATATGGGAAGGATTCCCAGGTGGCGCAGTCTCTGAAATGTCCTTCCTTTAGTCTCTGTTCCATAGTTAGCCTCTAAAACACCTTCCCCTCAGAGCTCCCAGGGACTAAAACTCCAACCAAAGAGTACACATGGTGGGACTCATGGCTCCAGCAGCATGCGTATATAGCAGAGGATGGCCAAGCCAGTCATCAATGAGAGGAGAGGACCTTGGCCCTCTGAAGGTTCTATGCCCCAGTGTAAGGGAATGCCAGGGCCAGTAAGCAGGAGGGGGTGGGATGGTGAGCAGGGGGAGGGGGGAGGGAACAGGGGATTGTTTTAGTTTTTGTTTATTTTTTTCTTATTTTATTTTATTTTTTTATTTTTATTTTTGGAGGGAAACTGAGAAAGGAGATATTGTAAATAAGAAAACATCTAATAAAAAATAAGATGTTTGGAAAAGTCACATGTATACCTTCTATATTATAAACTCTATATCTGTGTGTGTGTGTGTGTGTGTGTGTATGTGTAAATATACAAATGTATGTGTACATGTGTTAAGAGAGATGGATGGCTCATCGGTTAAGAGCACTTGCAGAGGACCTGGATTCAATTCCCAGAACCCACATGGTGGCTCACAACCACCTATGACTCCAGTTCCAGGGGATCTGATGCCCTCTTCTGGCCTCCTTGGCCACAGCACACACAGAATGTGCAGATACGCATACCAACAAGACAACCATACACATAAAGTAAAATAAATATAACTAAAAATGAAATTAAAGCTCAGTGAAGGTGTGGGATACTTCTTACATTGTTGGTCAGGGTGTCCTAGGGATCCCAAAACAATTATTTAAAAAAAACTTTTTTGAATGACATATTTGTTGGTTTTCATGAACATAGTTCCTTCAAAACGCATTACATACTTTGACCTATTTACACTCTTCCATTCCACTCCTTTTTAGTCCCCAACCCCCTTTCCTCTCCCCTAGTCTCATTTCTTCCCCCAGCCCCCACTGCTTTTGTTTCAAATACACACATATGTACATATATGTACACATGGTTTTAAATGCCTATAAAAAATTTAGGAATTGTAACTGGGAAAATACATACAATATTTGTCTTTTCACATCTGACTTAAAACTTGTTTGACATTGATGGGAAAGGAGATATTGTATGACATGTAAATAAAGAAAGCATCTAATAAAAAAAACTTGCTTGACATAAGGATCTCCAATTTCATTCATTTTCCAGAAAATTATATCATTTTGTCCTTCTTTACAGCTGAATAAAATTCCCCTGTGTATATACAGTATAACCCCTGCGTCCATTCTGTGACAACCCAATCCACTGTTGTGTTAGATGCTTGGCTCGTGACAGACCACACCAGGCCAAACAGTTCCATGTGAGGTTTTATTGTAAGAGAGAAGGGCAAAGGTGGCAGTGAAGGAGTAGGGGTGAAAGACAGAGAGGGGTCAGAAGGGGTCTTCCTTTTATTTGGATAGTGACATAGCAGCAGGTTAAGGTGGGAGGTGAGCCAAGTGGATTCTGGGAACATGGTGGTGGTTGCGTGGCAACAGGTGTGCGGATCCCTGTCGCCTAGGTGTGATGTCACTGGGTTTGGAGCTGATCCTGATACCAACACTCCCTTCCTCCCGGGAGTCGTTGGCTGATATTGGTCCACCAAAGCAAAGGAGCAGAGACAATGGACAGAGGGGAGGTGGGTGGAAGTCCTGTGAGGTCAGTAATAAATGACACACTGTGGCCAGCTTCAGGAAGAAAGATCAACTTTACTGGGGGTTATATAGTTTTGGGGGTGGGGGTTGGGAGATAGGAGTATCCAGGATGAGGAGAGGTCATTGACTGAAGGCTTAAGGTACCAAGATGCCTCATTAGCAGGGAAGCATTCCAGGAATCTCAGGCAGGAGCTGAATGGCTTCTTCTTGGAAGAAAAGCAGTTGAACCTGTAATCTAACTAAGGCTACCTGACATTCCACCGGTAGAGGCAGGTGGTGGTTAAGGTCAGAGACAGGGAAGCCCTGCTAGTAAAGGGAGTCCTCCATTATGCACCGAGCTTGGAAGGGCTATCCAGACAATGGTAGACTTTGACTTTAATTAGCAGGGCAACCCATTCCTCTGCAGATGGACACCTGAGCTAATCTGTAGCTTGGCTATTGTGTGCAGCGATGCATTCAACAAGAATGTGCGAGGATCTCTGTGGTGTGTTGATTGACCTAGCATCCCATAAAACATTTTAGGAAACCCTTCACTGGACAACTGGCTGCTCCCGTGGGTCTGATGCTGCCTGAGAGTGGGGACTTGGTTCTAGTCTATGTATACGCTCTTGGAACCGGCAAAATGTCCCAGTGTGTTGCGGAATATCAGGAGAAGGCAGCAAGGAAAACAGATGAAGCCCAATCTGTATCTTGATCTCTACTGGGACCCGGGGATTGAATGCTTTCACTCTGAGAAATGATGTCCATCAGATGGGACCCACGGAAACATCTGCGTGCCATCTTTCCTCCCCTGACTCCAGATTATTTCTACTTCAAATCAAAGTCTCAAATAAACAGCAGTGCATCCAGAAAGTGGATGATTATCAGAGCAACAAAGAAATGAGCTATGGGGCCATGAGAAGAAGTAGAGGAAGGTTAAATGTGCACCTGAAAAAGCCGCATCCCAGAAAACCTCAATAGCCTGGCTTTCCGAAAAAGGCAAAAGTGTACAGGCAGTGAAGATCAGTGGTTGCCAAGGAGCTTGTAGGGTCATGAGATAGCTCTCTACGGTGCTATGAGGACGGGTCTGCGTCGCATATCTTTGTCCAGTGCCTGCAATGTACATCTGAAGCTGAATCCTACTATGAACTCTGGACTTTGATTGTATTGATATGTCAACACCAGCTCCACGTTGTAAAGAACGTAGCCTCCAGCAGGGGCATTGAGAACCAAGAAAGCTGTGTTCACGGGGTAATGGGTCTGCGGGAACGCTTTGTGTCCATCTCTGAAGGTTTATATGAACTTAAGACCACTCCAAAAATAAAACCTTTAAAAGGATGGTGTCTCTTTCTTTTTGTATTATAAATAGACACACATAAAGGAACACGTATGTGTACACTCACAAATGCTTTGGCAAGCCTATATGCTCACGGGAAGGCGTTTGATTACCTGAACAGGAAAGTCAGGCTACAACTAGAGTTGAAATGAAGGTTGTCGGGGCACGTCTAAATGAGATTGCAAAGGTAAGAGAGAAAAACAGCGGGGGAACCCCGAGAATAGCAACCCCACACAACCCTCAGTCCTCAAAGCAGCTCGCTTTACAACCAGAAGCGACTATTTCATCTGTGGCTGCAGATACAAAAGTGGGACACGCTATAAGATCAATTTTAAATCATCCAAAGCTACAGCAAAGACACTTTCTGAGCCTCTTTTGAAATGGGGTAATGCATGTTTTCCCCTTTGGCTTTTAATAGCAGACAAGAAAAAGAAGGTCATGTGCCTCTCAGATACTCCCTTCCTGATGCCACATTTGGCACAAATACCGACATTTGAGCCAGTTACAGCAATAATAGAAATTACTCCACCTAAAGCTTTGAATTGCAGGTATTTTTCTTTTTTTAAGTATCTTTAGGAATTCTTTGAGAATTTCATACATGCCTACCATGGATTTTGGTCACGTCCACCCCCCTCCTCCTTACCCTAACTCCTCCCACCTCCCAACCCCCTCCCAGCCTCATGTCACTTTTTTTAAACATCCCACTAAGTCCAGTTTTTACTGCCCAGATACATAACCCATGAAGCATGGTTGGCTGACCAGGGAGCCCACCCGAGAGAAAACAGAGTTTCCCCCGCCCCTCGTAGCTATTATCTGTCCACTGTTCCTCAGCCAGGGTTGAGGGTTTATCTGTCTCTGTCTGTCTGTCTGTCTGTCTGTCTGTCTGTCTGTCTGTCTGTCTGTCTCTCTCTCTCTCTCTCTCTCTCTCTCTCTCTCTCTCTCTCGTCTGTATCATAATGTTGACTGGCTTGTTCTTCGACAGGTAGCCACAGCTGCTGTGAGCACAACAGTCCTGTAGCTGTTCGGGGCTGTGCTAATCGAGACAGAGTCTTACTGCACAGCCCTGATGGGCCTGCACATTCACTATGTACACCAGACTGGCCTTGAACTCAGAGCTATCCACCTGCCTCTACCTGACGGTGGTGGGATTAAAGATGTGCACCGCTGTGCCTGATCTCCATAATTATTTCTTCTACATATTGTCTGTACTAAGTTAAGACAGTTTCTAAAAGTGTGAGCTGCTCATTAGCTCACGCTTCTGATGAAAAAAAATAAAAATCCCACTTCTACCCCCTTGGAAAGATCCATTGCTGGGAGTCTCAGATGTAGAAAGAGAAAGGAAGATGAAGGACCAACAGTTATCTATACCACATGGCAGTTAGGTTCAGAGATTGAGCAATCATATCCACTCCACTCTGCAGAGGCAGAAACTGACCATATCAGATCTAGCCAGCATTGACCTGCACGCCCCCTGCCTCTGCTGTCCAGTGCCCAGTTGATCTGGGCCCAGCTCCTCCCAGGCTCCCTTTGCCACAGCAGCCTCAAATCACTCTTTCTGCTCCCTCACTTGTGCGGATAAACTTGTTCAACACCTTCCTAAAAACTGGTGCTGCTGAGCTGTTCTCCAAGGAGTTGTTTCCAAGGTATTCAACCTTAGAACCCAGACTGAGAACCCACTACGCCAGTGCTGTGGGATAGTTTACTGAAGCCTAATTACGAGCAGCACATCTGCACGACAACTTGAAAGCCAGCTGCCCACCGCTGTCTCAGTGCCCGCAGTGGTGGTGATGTGTCCTCTAGGTTGGCGTGGCATGGCTTGTCTAAGGCACACAGCCATTTCTGGTTTCTCAGCTTTGCTTAACCTAGCTCTAGTGTGAGCTGGCATCCTATGGTACACACCGCACAAGCACGGTGCAACGCAATAGATTGGATGGTAAGTGTGGCAGGGACAGCTCATTCCAAGGACAGTGATGGTCAAGATCTGCAGGGTGAGGCTGGCCAGGGTTCTCTATATTCCAGACTCATGCCTCCACATACTAAAACACCGAGGACAAAAGCCAGCAGCCAGGGCTATCTGCTAGGCCTTCAGAAAGCTAGCTAGGCACGAGGAAAACTATTTGCAGTCTGGGGAAATAAATTAGAATATGCAAAGCTTATGAACACAATACCATTAACTCAGAAGATAAAAAGGTGCATAATTTGATAAGCCAAACATAAACGCCCTCCCTCAGCTTCTCAACTGCTATGTCTTTCTTCCCAACACAGTTCATCATTTTTATTGTGGTCTCCATAGTTTGTGGAAAGAGGAAATAATCTATATTTATAATGGGAAATGATTTGCATACATCACACTTGCTATTCACAGTAACGAGGCCTTAGCAGAAGCGGATTCCAGCAGCTCCATATGAATGCAGGCGAGATAACCTGATATGTACGCGTTCATTTTGCTGATGAAGGAAAAAAAAAAAGCTCCTCTCAAAGAGAAATCTCAAGCAATTAAATACATATTTTATTCTAATACTGATCAGTCTTCTCTGTCATAGAGATCTCCCACCCTCGCTTAGGTCCAAGCTAATATCGTACTGTAAAGGAGTTGAAAAGGACCATCTACTTTTGCTCCTCGGTGACAGGATGTATTCATTTCAACAGGGGGGAAAACCTGCACAGCAGAGCCAGAGGTTCAGCTTTAGAGACCACGCCCTTCCCTACTTGTTTACAGAGATGAGGTATTCTGACATTTTAATGGTTCTTAAAAACCCATTCAGTTCATAATTTCAGCCCAAGTATGACTCATAGCAAGCTGTTGGCTTTTTAGCAGTCCTATCTTTGTGGATCTTTGAATTTTGGCAGGAGGGGCAAAAAATAAACTTGCGGCTAAATCAGCATGATTGCAAATACCCTCTGCTCCCAGCAAAGTATCGGAAGTATTCTGGTTTCTCCCCCACCCATTGTTCTGGAGCAGCACAATGCTAATTTCATAGACAAGAGAGCACTGCCACCAGGACTCAGGGAAGAATGAGGCTCCAGATGTTTGACAGCTGATTGGAGCCTCTTTCCTCTCACGCACATTCTGAGAAGATGATACTCCCAGTAACAACGCTCGAGATAAATCATGCCAAGCCACCAGTATCGGAGTGTGGGATACGAAGGTACAGTTCCTCCCATTATTTCCTACTTGAAAAGGTGTGAGGTTGACACTCATGTGTAATTTTGGAATGGTTTTTAAAAATTTAACTATACCATGGTGTGACAGAAAGGGGCACATGCCAGAAGCAACCAGTAATTGATCAGGAGGTGACTCAAATCACAGGATGCACTAAAGCTAAGAAGTGCTTGCTGCTCAGACCCTCTGCTCCCTCCATTCTCCCAAGCACCCTCACACCCTCTACCCAAGGATCCCACATCCTCACACTTCACGATGGTTCTCTCTGCCCCGAACCTTGTGAACCTGGGATGTCATTGCCTAGCTTGTGTTCACAGTAAGCAGGTAGAGCCATTTATCTGCTGTCTGCACCAGGATACATCTACTCCCATCGCCTATGATCTGTCTGAGAGCCCAAAATGTACTCTCTACCCTCCCTATCAGCACATTTGGGCTGGGACTGGTTTGAAGCTGTAAGGAAGAAATCATAGTCCATTTTCAGTATGCTGTGTCCATAGAGCTCATCAGAGCCTTGCAGGCAAGCAGGAGGCACTGGGCCCATCCCTTCCCTAGGGGGCAGCTGCTCCTGCTTGTTGGAGCCTCTCAGTTCATCTTAAGTATAAAAAGTTACAGGCATCCAGCATCTGACTGGGCACAGTATCATAGAAGAAGGAAATTTCAAGCCAAGGATATACATTAAATAGAACTTTGCATCCTGAACCTACAGGATAGGCAATACTAGACACCAAGGGCATAAGGGTGTTGTACCTCCACGAAGAACTTGGCCAATGAAGAATACAGTGAATGTGTGGGTAGTGAGGGGTACAGAGAGTAGGCTGCGTGTGTGTGTATGTGTGTGTCTGAGAGAGAGAGAGAGAGACAGAGACAGAAAGAGAGACAGAGACAGACAGACAGAGAGAGAGAGAAAGAGAGAGAGATTTGTTTTTATTCTCTGGGGTAATGCTGGACTGTGCTATTCTCAGTCTCCATGGCTCTTATTATGAAGTGAGGACCCTTGTTTCTTACAAATTCACTTTAAATTATGTGATTAGTGAGTTTTTCTCTCCTCTTTTCTTCTTTATTCTTCTTTTCATTCTTTCTTTCTTTTTTTCTTTTGAATGTGGTCTCCCTCCCTCTCTCTCTCTCTCTCTCTCTTTCTCTCTCTCTCTCTCTCTCTCTCTCTCTCTCTCTCTCTCTCTCTCTCTCTCTCTCTCTCTCTCTCTCTCTCTCTCTCTCTCTCTCTCTCTCTCTCTCTCTCTCTCTCTCTCTCTCTGTGAATTGTATAGACATGTGTGTATTTATATGCTTATAGGACAAAGGTTGATATCAGGTGTCTTCCTCAAACACCCTCCACCTTATAAATCAAACAGGGTCCTTCCTTTGAACCCAAAGCTTGCTGTCTCAACTAGTCTAGCTCCCAGCTGGCTCTGGGGATTCATTTTATCCCCTTTCTTGAGCAGCCATGCCTGCCAACGATTGATGAGGGTCCTGTGAGCCAACCAATAAACTCAGCCCCATCCTCTGCCATGCTTGCGCAGCAAGCTCTTTACCAATTTGTCTAGATCCCTTTGCTCCTTCCTTCCTCCCTCCCTTTCTTCTCTCTTTCCTTTCTTCCTTATTCCTCTTTTCTTCCCTCCTTCTCCATTCTCCTCCTCTTCTTTTTTTTCCCTTTGATGCTAGAAACTAAACCTAAGGCCTATGCGTGCCACTGAGCCACACTACCCCACCCCTAAATAGCTTCCCTGTATGTATATTTTGGTTCATACGTAAACTGGCTGGGTCAGAGTTTTAATAACACTTGATTCGAAGGGATGATGCCTAGCTGTTTCCCATGGTGCTTGGAGTAGTTTTTATTTCCATCACTGAGGAACAGTTTCGCTTACCCAGATTTTTCACCAAGAGTAGATGTTCGTCAGGCTTTAAAATGAATAGGCCTTTTTGGTGGACATGTAAACAGCTCATTATGGGTTTAACGCATTCCCCCAGTGACAAATGAGGTTGGGAGCACTTTGATGCACTTATTGATTCTTCAGAGTCCAACCAGTCATTCCTCAACTTTTAAAAGTCTCTCTTCCAGTATGCTGGTATCTTTTTTCCCCAAACAAGTATAAATTTCCTTGGTTGTGATCTTATAAGAAAAAAATAGTTATGACATAGGATTTCTCAATATATTCCAGGCTAGCCACAAACTCAGGATCTTCCTGCTTCAGCCTCCTGAGAGGTGGGACCTCGGATGTACACAAGGTGCCTGGTTGATAGCTGTCCATATACTTCCGTTGACTTCATACGTGAACGTATCTTCTTCCATTTTGTCCTTGGTACTCTCCATTCTCAGTGGGGTGTTTTGATGAATAGAATCCCCAGTCTTAACAAAGCCTAGCTCATCAGTGTTTGGCTCTGTGTCTGTTGCTTTCCGTGGCTTGCATATGAAGTCCACGCTTACTCAAATACGTTTCCCTAGGAGTCTTGTCTTTTGAATATAGAATGTATCCAAAACTCACTCTTGTGCAGAATGTCAAATTATAAATGTTTCCCCGTGTGATATGGGATGACATGAAGCCATTTCCTCCACTGTTTAGGAAGGCTGCACCAGTGCCCCAGACCTGCTGCTTGGGCACCTGGACCTCGGGTGCTGCAGTGCAGACTTATATGCAGCCCCTCACACGTGCTACACTGCTATGTGCAGACTCTCACCACATCAAACAAATCCCCCACATCCACTCCTCTTGGCCACTACTTACCCTTTGGCTGTCATATAAATTTTAGAGTCAATTTCAGTATCTTCTCAGGTCTCAGTTGGGCTCCCAGAACAGCTGTATTAGCAGCTTCACGCCGTGAAGTTTTCAATTCCCCCAAAGTAATGCATCCAGTTTCTCCCATCCCTTGTAATTCATCCAAATGAGGCTTTTTAGCAACCACTGCAGAAGCCATGGAGATCTCTCATGAAACCCAGTCTTCAGCGTTTGAGCCTTCTGCTGTGTTGTAAGTGACAACGTTGCTTCATTTAATTTCTAAATGACTGCTTCTAGGGGGAAAGATGCAAATGATTTTGTATCCACATCTCCTCATTAAGCATATTCATTGATTGGAAGAAATATCTTTGCTCTTTAATATTTCCCTCATACATCACCATGCCACCTGCAAACAAGGACAAGTTGTTTCTCAATCTTTAAACATTCTGCTTCTTGTTGTCCTTTTAGGACACTGGCTGGGATGCCAATCAGTGTGCACACTGTGTCTTGTTTTTCACTCCCTGTCTCACAACTCGGTGTGATTTTACTATAGATTATCTATGTGCTGATTCTACAGTAATATGCTACCCTTCCTTTTGACTCTCACCTTAAATGTTTATTTTGAAGAATGCTAGGGATTGCACTCGGGGCCTTCTGCATGCAAAAGTATATGATCTACCCACAAGTCATACCATGGCCATGCCTGTCATGTCAGGTAAGAGTAATGGAAACAGGGCCTGGAGAGGTGGCTCCATTGTTGAGAGCACTGGCTGCTCTTGCAGAGTGGAGCAAAAAGTAAGGCATGACCTGGTGGTCAGCCTACCAAGCATACTGCACTTCTGAATAAGAATCGTGGCACACCATGCTCCTTAGTTGTCCCGGAAGTCAGAATGCTGAATTCTGAAGTAGCATGAGTCGCTGGTAGCTGGCCTGCTGATGAATCAGCATTCTCGATGGCTTCTTTTATGTGCTTCTCAATAGAGGCCCTGGTGGTATGAGCGCTCACTGGTGCATCCAATGTAATGTGCTAGCCAAGCACAGTCTGTAGGCTTCCACCATATATGTAGTCGTTCATGTACAATAAAGTAGACACTGTTCCCTAAAACTGTCTCAAGTGGTTCATTTCCATACCCCTTGCCATCCCTCAAGAACTGCAGTCTTGTTAGAGAGATACCCTGGTATCGATGGTGGCAGAGGACCCAGGTTCACTTCCCAGCACCACATGGGAAGGGACTATCTGTAACCCCAGTTCCAGGGGATCCAACACCCTCTCTTGGCTCCTCAGGCACTAGGCATACACTGAACAGATGTACATGTAGGCAAGACACATACAACACAAGAAAAAATTATTCAAAAAAAAATAAAATCACTTCAAAGTAATAAAATAAAAAAAACCCATCACTTCAAAGATGCATGGCAACAGAAGGAGTTGTTGATACTCAACAGAGGTAGAGTATCAAGGTTTCAGGTCCTAGGAAGTTAGAGAAAGACTTAGAAGTGGTGTACTCTAGAGACAAGGTGGAGAGAGATCAGGAAGGAGCCTATTGCTCCTGCTGCCTTGGAAAGAGCTGTCCCACTGAACCTTCCCCTTCAGGATGGACTGGGACTCCCAGAAGCAGGGAGACCAAAGAAACCTTCACTTTTATAATACGACATTAGGTGTTTTGTCATAGCTACAGAAAAGTAACTGATACATTACATCTGATAAAGCACCTTCCAGCTATGGCATGGAGGTCCAGTAGATGTGGACCTACTGTGGGGCTGCCAAAATATGCCAGGAGCTACATAGGGATGACTCCGAGTTAGGATATCGGGCAGGGTTAAGAAATGAAGATATTTCCCATGTAGATCACTGTGACAGATTCATGAGAGAAGGAAGTTAACTTAAGAAAGATTTGGGCCTGCGTTTTGTTGCATCCGGCATGGCTGGGACTTGATGCTTGGTCATCGAGGAAGTGAAGAAGTCACATGAATAGAAAAGATGGGATCAGATGGGCCATGTATACTCTGATGGAGTGGTACCAACTTCCAAATAAACCTGAAATCTCATCATCTATTTATTATGTGTACAACAGGGGGAGGAGTTATCGAGCTTGGTAGAAGGTGTGTCTGGCTGTAAATATTCAGGAGGAGGAAGGTGTGGTTGCTAGCTTTTGGACACAGTGTCAACTAGCAAACACTAGTACTTAGAACAGAGGCAGGCTTTGGCTTTCTGAACCTAACCTTGAGGAAAGCCTTTGCCAATTTCCCACGGGTCCAATGCCTTGATCCTTGGCCATATCAACAACACACATTTACTCAGAGCTTTTTCCAAATTTACACATTCCCTCCAGGCTTCTTCAGCTCCCCACAATGGTTTCTATTCCCTATCCCATGGCTGACTGGCTCCATTGTTTCTAGATATTGGTGAGGCAGAACACCACTGTTAGGGACACACAGTGGAAGAGATCTGCCCACCTCATGGTGGCCAAGAAGCAAGGAAGGAGATCCTGAGATGGAGACTAGACCAGTAGGGTCTAGTCTAGACCACCCAGGGACTCATTCCTCCAAGCAAGCTCCAGCCCCTCATATTTCCATCATCTTGCCAAAGAGCATCACCGTCTGGAAACAATTCATTGGCCTTGGTAGTCAGACACAGAAGGTGGGAAAGAAGAAGAAATCGATGACGAAAATCTACATCATCTTCCCAAGGAACCATGTATGAAGGACCCAAGGCTGGAAGAGAAAACCTGTGTTGAACTGACCCTCCAACCATGGGGCAAGGCCAGTGAGCTGAATAGTGTCTATGGCGGCTCAGTCTGCCTCACTCATCACAATATCGTTCCTCTGTTGTAAAGCACTATCTTTTGAGGCAAATCATTGCTGACTTAATGAATGTGGCTGCTTGAAAAATATTACAACAGGGTTCAATGACCATTAATAGTCCCTAAAGAGAGGGATGGTGGGAGCTTCACCTGAGTATCCAGCCTCTCCTCATAGCCAGCTGTGTGAAGCTCTATCCTAATTGCACATTGCCTCAGGGGCTCATAATGAAGCTAGAGTACAGAAGCTGGGGATAACTAGGGGAAGGGACATCATCTTCGCAGCCATAGGGAAGCCCTTAGCCCTGCTGGGCACAGACTTTCCAGTGAGACTGCTTTGGGCCACCTAAGTTCCTACCTATAACTCCTCACCCATTGCTCTGTAAGTCAGCCTAAAGGACTTACTGGTTCCTGGGTTGAACTTCAGAGGAATCAAACTTTGTTTTGTCACTGTTTTTGACCTTAGAGGGATGGGGATAGACGTTTGCTTAGTGTACACACAAGTACTCATAAAACATGAATTCTGAGTTTTCCATTCCCCTGAAGGGGAGGAGGAGGAAGAGGAAGAGGAAGAGGAGGAGGAGGAGGAAGAGGAAGAGAAGGAGGAGGAGGAAGAGGGTTAAGAGAATGTTATTGATGTCGTTTAATTGAAGGAACACCTGAAATTATAACACCCTTATTTTCTTTAAAAAGGAGGAGGAAGAGGAGGAGGAAGAAGAAGGTAAAGAAGGCAAAGATGTGTTTCATTTTCTTGAAAGTTTCATATCATGTAATCTACCATCCAGGGCCAGAACAGGGCTAAGATGAGGGCTCAAATGGTTAGGAAGCCTGTGCCCCACAGGTGCCATTAGCACACTGGCATCTGTATGAAGACCAATGCCTTCATTCATCTTCCACCCTGATGCCCAGCATGTGTGCCTTGACTGAACCTGGCACTTTCCTTGAGTCTAAACTGCCCTGTTTAACTCCTCAGATCACTGGAGCTCACAAGGCTCACCCCATCCTCACCCCATGATCCCAGCAGGAGGAAGGCAAAGGCTCTTCTTATTCCTTTGTCTCTGCCCAAGATTGGACTGATCCACCCTTAGCCTGCTTCTTATCTCTAGGCCACCACGTAGAAGGTTTCGCAAATCCCCGCAGAGCCAATTTCCCAGTGCTGGTACCAGTAATGGCTGCTAAAAACCACTTCATGAAATTGCAGAGCAGACCCTGAGCTGTAGAAACATTATTCTCGGTCTGTGGAGTAGCTCGATTTAGGGACAGTCAGGGCTCAGGAGTGACTGAGGTACCCTCTTCCTGCTCAGTGTTGTGATTCAGGACTGCTCTCAGCTTTTGGAAACTTGCAGCTGATTTCAGCAGGTTGGAGTCCCTTTGGTAACTTTGTCCTTTGTTAGGGAATAATCATGCGTGAGAGAGGAACCCTGCTATTTGATCCTTGCTGCTTGTCACACACTGCACATCTTTGCTTCAAGCCACCTCCTCATCTCTGCAGGGAGATTCGAGGCTCATAACTGACAGTGCTGAGGGAACAATGGCCAAAATACTCAGGTGAGAGATGATTTCCTGACTGCTTTGGCTTTAAAGTTCTCCTCCTCCATTTCTTCTTCTTCTTCTTCTTCCTCCTTCTTCTCCTCCTCCTCCTCCCCCTCCTTCTTCTTCTTCCCCCTCCTCCTCCCTTCCCCTCCCCATTCTTCCTCCTTCTCACCTTCTTCTTCCCTTCTTCCTCCTCCCCTTCTCCCTTTTCCTCCTTTTCCCTTCTTCTTCCTCCCACCCTCCTCCCTTCTTCCTCCTCCTCCCTTCTTCCTCATATTTCTCTTCTCTTCTCTCCTCTTCCTTTGTCCTTCTTCTCTTCCTCTTCCCCCCACTCCTGCTCCTCCTTCTTCTCCCAGGCTGCTGCCATTCCTATCTCACAGAGGGAACCTGTTCTAGTTTCCCGTCTATTGCTGTGACAAAACACTGTGACTAAAAACAACTTAAGGAGGGAAAAGTTTGTTTGGTTTGCACTTCCAGGTCACAGTCCATCAGCGAGGGAAGTCAGGGCAGGAACTCAAGGAGGAGCTTGGAACAGAGCCCATGCAGCAACACTGCAACACATAGACACGCCCACAGGTCAATCTGATTTGGGCAATCCCTCACTTGAGACTCCCCTCTCTGGTAACTCAAGGCTATGTTAACAGTGAAAGGTGGTGAGGACAGAAACTAATATAGTCTATACTGTTCCATTGTCAAAAGAGAAGCTATAGATAAGCCAGCTCTCTCCTTTAAACATCCATGTTTTATCCATGCAGTGTTATGCAATATAATATGTCCTCTGATACCTTCTAAGTTACTCTGAAATCACATTTATGAGTCAGCGCAATGTTTTTCCATTTTGAGTAACACCAGGTCTCTCCTTTGGAGGGAAACACATATGATGGACGGAGATAGCTCAGTCTGCAGAGTGCCTGCCATGCACACTTCAAGACTTAAGTTGCAACTGGGTGATGGTGGCGCACGCCTTTAATCCCAGCACTTGGGAGGCAGAGGCGGGCGAATTTCTGAGTTCGAGGCCAGCCTGGTCTACAGATTGAGTCCAGGAAAGCCAGGACTACACAAAGAAACCCTGTCTCGAAAAACCAATAAATAAATAAATAAACCTTTAAAAAAAAAAGACTTGAGTTGCAACCCACAAACCCATGTGAAAATGCTAGGTGTGGTGTTGTAATCCCAACACTGGGAAATGGAAGCCAGGTCACTCAGCTGAGCCTACTTGCTCTATAGCCAGTGAGAGACCCTGTCTCAAAAAACAAGGGAGAAAATTTCTGAGGAGCAACAGAGGTTGTCATGCTCACCTGCACAAGAATACACACCTTACATGTACATCCATATGTACAAAACTTAAAAGTGAAAAATATTAAAAGTCATACTATTTAACATTTTGAATGTTTTATTTTATGTATGTCTGTCTGTCCAACAGTCTTTCTGTCGGTAACAGCAATGCCTGTAGAGGCCAGAAGAGGGCATTAAATTCCCTGGAGCCAGCTGAAGTGAAAGGAAGTTGTAAGCCACCCATTCTAGATTAGGTCCTCTGCAAGGACCTCAAATGCTTTTAACCACTGAGCCATCTCTCCAGCCCCTTGGAAATTTTAACATTCACAGTTATTGATTCATAAACAGATTTTAGAGTAAATTTGAAGGGTATCGTAGCACATGCCCTCCATGGTTTCTGTTTGAGTTCCTGCACAACTTCCCTCAATGATGAACTAAGAACCGGAAGTAGACGCCAAATAATTCCTTCCGTCCCCTAAGTTGTTCTTAGTCAGAATGATAGGAATAAAAATACAGAAGCAAGCAGAAAGAGAATGCTGAAAAGAATATACAGTTGAGAAAAAAAAAGCCAGCGAGCAGAGACCACTTAGCTGTATTTCCTGCAGTTAAGAGTCATGCCCTGCTTCCTGTTAAGCCTCTGTGTTAACATGGATAAGATGTAAGCTCTGAGAAACAGGGAAAAATGATTCGAGATTTGTTTCAATATATTATTCATAAGTTGAGCTTAAGCAACCGACACAGAAATTGTACTCCCGCCTACAGACAAGCTCAAGGGCAGAAGAGCAGTTAGCAGAAGTCCTGAGAAGGCATTCACTCCTACCCGGCAGAATCCTTGTGAAATATTCATGGCAAATGATATGAAATTTCCAGAACACATTCTTTTCTTCCTTCCTGTGGTGTGGGGAAGAGAGGACGCCCTGAGTTAATGTGTATTGTTGACTAGCGCAGCATGTCACAGAGCCCAACGTTTCAGACCCATGGGAACAGCATCCCCATGTGAGGCTAAGAGGGACCGCAGAGCCTTCCTTTGATCTGAGTGGGGATGTTGGCAGTGCGTGTAGAAACCATCAAGCAGTTTCCTCTCCCAGATGACTATTATCTGACTGCTTCACACAGGAGCCTCTGACTGGGTACAGCTAAACCTGCATCTGTGACCCTCCTCCAGCTAAGAGCTGGTTCTTTCAGATCTTGCCTTGCACAAATAGCCACGCCTTTCTCTAAGCCCCTGCAAATAGCCACGCCTCTCTCCAAAGTTCCTGTTAGGCCGGAAGTCCCACCTCCAGAGACTGAAAACGTAGATGCTGATTGGGCCATGAGTTGCTGACGGACTGAGAGAGGGGTTTTTCCTTTACCTACCTGCCAGTCACAAGGAGAGTTCAATAATGATGGAGGACTGAAAGCACACCCTGCCTCGGTCTCATTTTTTAACCCCTTCCTGCATTCCAGTTCCCTTAATTTTTCACAGGCTCTAACTCCCATTCCAGAAGACCTGTTCGTTGTGTGGTTGCAGGCAGCCACATGCATCCTTGTTCAGCTGGATGCTATAAACCCACCTCCTTGGTTCTCGTGTACAAAATCAATGTGCTGAGGTTCCAGGCTGTAGGTGGTGACTTTCCAGCAGAGTAAGCGCGTATCACCTAATCCTAGCTTTTCCGTCCACGAGTCTGCCATTTCTTTTGTGTCTGATCTTTCTTTACTCCCTTGTCATCCTGGGAAGGTCAGTCCCTGAAGTCACAGAGAGCACGGTACCATGGTAACAGGTGTTTTGTCCTAAGCCATTCTGAAAGACCTATGTGTGGATCCCATTCCTATTTAGAGGTGGAACTTTGGACACACTATGTAACCTGCTGTCCTTCTGCATAAACACAAGGCATGACACAGGCTCCAACAATTAAATCCATGATCTCTTACTTTAGCAGTAAGAAGTTAGCAAGAGTGTAGTCCATCATTCATGGCCCTCCAAGACATCACGTCATAAATTTGACAATTAACTCTTCCCCCGATGAGACACCAGGACCTGGCAAAGGTACCTGAACTCTGATCTGGACAAATCCATAGAAAAATCCATGCAAAGTTATTCTAAGTTCATAATGAAGTGTTCGTGTGTAACACTCACTTGTATTTGTTTATTACTTTACAAGCACAGCCTCATGGGCAGAGAGATGTCACCATTGTTAAGGTTGCATATATTGACCTTGCAGGAAACCTGAGTTCTATTCCCAGCATCTATGTCTAGTGGTTCACAATTGTCTATAACTATGGCTCCAGCAGCTCCAACACCATTTTCTGGCATTTGAGGGCCCTGCATTCATGTTCATTATACCCATACACAGAAATACACATGATTAAAAATAAAATTAATCTAAAATGAGCTCCTATGCGTATTATACATGCACATTCCATATTAATACCCATTTTACAGATGACAAGGTTGAAGTTATGATAAAAAGGGGGGAGTAGGCTCCCCTGCTTGGGTCCAAATGCAAAGAATATTTATACTGCCTTCTGAATTCTTTCATAAGTCCAAGATAGACTATTTTGAAATCTTTGTTTAAAAAATGAATTTAATTTCAATTAATTCAACATCTGTTAAATGTATTTGAATGTGGTTTTTTTCCTTGTAGAATATCTACAAATATGTCATAAATTTTTCTTGAAACATTATTAACTGTCTGAAATAACTTTCTAAGAAGAATTCTTAAGAGTGTGATTGTAGCTGGGCAGTGGCGGCACACGCCTTTAATCCCAGCACTTGGGAGGCAGAGGCAGGTGGATTTCTGAGTTCGAGGCCAGCCTGGTCTACAGAGTGAGTTCCAGGACAGCCAGGGCTACACAGAGAAACCCTGTCTTCGAAAAACCAAAAAACCCAAAAAAAACAAAAACAAAAACAAAAAAAAAAAAAGAGCATGATTGTAAATGAAAATCCAAACTTTTACCATTTCCCCCAACTTACTTAATTGCATATGTGTGCAAAAAGCAAATGATTAAGACTATAACAATGCCAAAATGTCACCTTTCTCTTGCAATTCTATTAGAAGACTATAGTCAAGCCATGTCCATCCAAACTCCAGGGCTATTGTTCAGGCTCCAGTGTCCCAAGCCAGGACCGTTTCCAGTGATGCTGTTCATTGTTGGAAGCCTGCTCCTTCGAAAGGCAGCATCCCCACAGAGACCCGACAAAGCAGTCATTACTTGGGACCAAAGAACACTTAGCAGCTGCAAGTGAAATGCCAGCCTGGGTCCAGGGGCCTCCGAAGTGATTTGTAGTTACAGAAAACGCCAGGATAAGAACGCTGGTATGAACAGCTTGCAGAATGAGGGTTTTGCAAAACACCATTAAATTGCCACAGGCCAACTGTTCTCAAAATTATGTTCAATAATTCCACAATGCCCACCCAAGCCAGGAAAAAATAATCTTCTTATACAAAATGCATGCAATTAATGAAAGATGAACATTTTATATCCCCGCCCACCTGATACTTATTATACTTATCTTCTTTGAGTCACACAGTTTCTTTAACACAAATGTCAACGTGGTTTGGTCCATCCTGAACCGGCCCTTCAGGAACAATGCTAACCACAGTTCTTCAAGTCTCGACTCACCAAGCATTTCATTAAAGTGGGCCTGCACTAAGATTTGCCCACCAAATTGCATCTGTGACAGCAGAATAAGGCTGTGTGCACACAGGAGACTTAAAAAGTTTGCAGGTTTTACTGCTAGGAGAAAAAAAAATCCCATTTCCTACAGTGACGGGCAAGCACCTCCAGGTGGAGTACTCAGAGGTCATTGTGCTCTTTCTGCTTTGCTGAAGTGTACGGAGAAAAAGTAACAGGGACTGCAAACCATCCAGGCTTTGCAGAAACAGCTCCTGTGGAAGAGGGAGGCGCCTGAAGGGCCATTGTGAGAGCCTTGTTTTCACCACAGTCATTTGGCCCCGTGCTGTGCTCTGCAGAGCCCACATGTACCATGTCACTTAGGCTGTGAGGAAATGGCTCATGATGGTGGAAATGCCCTTATGAAGGCAAATGGGCTTACTGTGGCAACCCACAAGGTGCAAGGTTAAAAGGCAGTACAGGTGTAATCAAGGGTGGTATTCGGCTTCCTACTGATTCAGAACAGCCATTTGCAGTCAGTCCCACCTCTCTGTCTGATGTCTTTCTCATGACCTGTGGTGCAGAAGGCTCTGTGAAGAGGTTCTCAATTGATCGTATTTCTCAGGGGGCTCAGAGGAAAGTTTCTCCTTGGCCTGGTACATTTTCATGCTTCTAAGATCCTTCTGGGAAGAGGTCTCATAGATACTCACCAATTAAGTACCTTTTTTTTTTTTACTACATTTTGTGTGTGTGTGTGTGTGTGTGTGTGTGTGTGTGTGTGTGTGTTTATGTGCCATGTCACATGTGTCGGTCAGAAGACAATTTGGAGGACTTAATTCTCTCCTTCCGACCTGTGAGTCCCAGAGATAGAACTCAGATCCCTTTCACTAGTCCAGGGACAATATTTTTTTTTTTTACCTCAGGCATGATGGCAGGGAACTGGTTTTCACCTGCTTTTGAGTCATGAATTTGTCCCAGACTTAGGACATTTAAATGTAGACCTATAAACAGAAAGCAATCCAGGACAAAAATGAGTGAAATCACATCGTGTATATTGTGAGTGAAGTTTCAGGATGCAGTCAGCCAGGAACACACTTTTCTGCCACGATTGCCTCCTCGATAACAAATGTACAGTCACATTGTTGGTTATCAGCATGGTAGGCAGTCTTCCTACACTAGATTTTAAGAATCAAAGAGAGAAAAGATTGTTATTTGAGAAAAAGTATAATAAAATGTTGAATATTGGGGAGTTAAATGCTTGCTATATAAGCATGAAAACCTGAGTTCAAATTTCCATGACCAATGTAAAAAATTGTGCATGGCTGTGCCCACCTGCAATCTCAGTGCTGAAGGGCAGAAACAGGAGGATCACTGGGGCTTGGTGGCCACCAGCCTCATTTCAAGTTCAAGGAGAAACCCAGCCTCAAGGGAATAAGATGGAAGATAATAGAACAGAGCAGATGTCCTCTTTTGTATTCATACACATGCACACATGCACACACATAGACTATATACACATATGCACATACTCATAACATATCATACACATATACAAACACCACACACACAGAGAGAGACACCATACACTCACACACAAACATACAAACATACAAACATATTCTTATATACATACACCACACACACAATATGCATATACCACACACATATACATATACCACACACACTCACAAACACAGACACCAAACACATACACACACACACATCACACACTCTCACATACACATATCTATATTCATACTCATATGCACATATACCATAAACACACATACATGTAGCATACACATATGTACACCATATATACATATATAACACATGTAAACATATACATATATACTATGCACATACATACACATTTACCACACACATATAACACACATGCAAACACCTACATATACATATACACACATTTACCACACACACATATCATGTAATCACACACAAATAAATAAAACAAATAAATTTTAAAAGTTGAATATCTGTAAATATAATTTCAAAAAGAATGAATTCTTAATGGCATTCTCTGAGATTCCATTCGACAAGTGCCTGGTATAACTTCTTGACTTGATAGAGAAAAGGGAAATAAAAAAGTAAGATACTTACTTTTTTATCATCTTGATAATAGTAACAAATTTAACTTAACTTAGTCTGAGTTTGGGGGACAACGTTCTGACCTTACAGAGGTTGGATATGTCCGGTCCAAAAGATGATGGACAGACAACCATCCTCAGAAGATGATGGACAGACAACCACCCTCAGAAGATGATGGACAGACAACCATCCTCAGGGAAGGAGCAAAGCTCCCAGAAACGAGGGACAAACGTCCCTCGTTCAAAACGATGGAGAGGCAAGTTACACGCCACATCCACAAGGAGGAGGCTCAAACACCAGCAACACCCTCCACCCAACGTAGCAGAGACAAGAGCAGTCTGCTCTGTGACCAGACAAAGTCTTGTTCATACTTCGACTCCGTAAGTTACTTTAGCACATGAGTGACTTTGCCAAATTGTTTCTCTTAGCCCCAGCTCCCATGAGAGGTTGAGAAGTGTGATAATTGGCCACCTATTCGTGACCTTGCTGGTTTGGTCTTGAGACATCTCCGCTGGCTGTGTGAATGACCCTGCTTCCTGGTTGGTACTTATGTGTACTTTTGGCTTAGATCCTGTCATTTGTATTCAAATTGTTTTACATGATTGCCATCGAAGCTGTTATGGGTTTCTTTTTTTTCTTTTCCTTTTTTATTTTTCTTTCCTCTCTTAAATTGACTCAAATTGTAGGAAAGCACTCAGCAGCAATTAACGAATGCCACTAGAAGTAATAATGCCAAAGGTTAAGTAGTTACTTTGCAAACATCATAAGCTGTCCCTTCTAGATGACTCCCAAGTTCAGCCACCAGACCTTGACTGAGTTCTGCTCCATCCCAGGCTGGAATGAAGGACAGAGAGGAGCAAACATCACTCCTGTACTCTTGGCACTAATAGCTCAGCTTGTTAGGGACAAGGCACCACTGCATGGTGCTCCTGCAACCACACCTCTAGGGAGAAAATATTGTTCATTAGTTTTCACTAAAGGAAAAACTGAAAGATTCTAGAAAGAAGACTCAGCAGTTAAGAGCGCTTGCTGCTCTTGCAGCAGACCTGGGTTTGTTTCCCAGCACTCATATCAGGAGGCTCACAACTTGTTAACTCCAGTTCCAAGGACTCTGGCGCCCTCCCAAGACCGCTATGGATACTACACTCACATGCACAGACCCACACACAGACACCTGCACACATAATTAAAAAGAAAAAAAAATTAAATTCACACATTGGACTTTCTCACTAGAAGAAAAAAAAAAACACCTAAATACTGTCAATTATTTATGATAGCATAGAAAAGATATACCTATTTTCCCGCATTCCACACTTAAAATTTATCTGGTGAGAATTTTAGAAAACAGATATAAGAGCCAAAGAGCAATTTGAAAATTTATCTGAAATAACCCAGGATAGCGAAAGCTATTCTCAACAATGAAAGAACTTCTAGCAGAATCACCATCCCTGACCTCAAGTTGTACTACAGAGCAATCATGATAAAAAAAACAAAAAAACCAAAAAAAACAAAAAAACAAAAAATAACAACAACAATAAAAAAAAAACTGCATGGTATTGGTACAGTGACAGGCAGGTAGATCAATGGAATAGAATTGAAGACCCAGAAATGAACCCTATGGTCACACACCTATGGTCACTTGATCTTTGACAAAGGAGCTAAAACCATCCAGTGGAAAAAAGACAGCATTTTCAACAAATGGTGATGGTTCAACTGGCGGTTAGCATGCAGAAGAATGCAAATTGATCCATTCCTATCTCCTTGTACAAAGCTCAAGTTCAAGTGGACCAAGGACCTCCACATAAAACCAGATACACTGAAACTAATAGAAAAGAAAGTGGGAAAGAGCCTCGAGCACATGGGCACAGGGGAAAATTTCCTAAACAGAGCACCAATAGCTTATGCTCTAGGATCAAGAATTGACAAATGGGACCTCATAAAATTATGAAGCTTCTGTAAGGCAAAAGACACTGTCAATAGGACAAACTGGCAACCAACAAATTGGGAAAAGATCTTTATCAACCCTATATCCTATAGAGGGCTAATATCCAATATACACAAAGAACTCAAGAAGTTAGACTCCAGAGAACCAAATAACCCTATTAAAAACACCGCTTTGCTAAGATACACTCTTCCTTGTGATATGTAAATATGTTACTAAATTCTTTGGTGTACATCCTTACATGAGTCTCTGTATCTAGGAGGAATATTTGATCTTTAATCTTCTTTTCTTTCATTAGATGTTGTGGTATCAAGCTGAAGAACAGCCTCAGAAGATGAATGGCTAAGATGTCTCCTCACACAGTGCTCAGCAATGCATTCTAAGAGTGTCCCCTGCAAATCTCTCACATCCCGCCCTCTCTGAGTCCGTCCTTCTGTGCTCTGATTTTCTTCTACACAAGCCCTACAGACCCCAC
Organism: Mastomys coucha; assembly: GCF_008632895.1. NCBI lineage: Eukaryota > Metazoa > Chordata > Mammalia > Rodentia > Muridae > Mastomys > Mastomys coucha. The sequence continues at coordinate 119,860,290 of NW_022196905.1, read as the reverse complement.
CTGACTCCCAGATCATACCTGGATCCTCCTCTCTACACCACAGTGGAGAAGCTGCTTATGAAACCCGCTGGAACAAGTCCAGGGTCCACTTCACTTGTTTCTTATCATTCACCGCTCCCTGTTCCCCACTGTTGAATGTTCTCACAGCTGGAGGGCCACCATGCCATATACCTTCTGTGGCTTGTCAGTCACTGGGTGGAGAGGAGGGGTTGTTGGTGGTAATACTGTACCTTCCATTTGATCTCTGCTACAAAAAACAGAATCAGGGTCTAGAATGAGAGTTTCAAAGCCACTTTAAAAAAAAATGAATTAACGTTTCTCTACAAACTTATGAGCATTCCTGAATCCACCATACCCCAAGGAGGGAAAAGCCAGGGAGATGTAAAGGAAATATTCAGGAGAAGATAAACTTCCTACCATTGATGCCTTCCCCCTAGCACTTGACCTCGAAGTCATGCCACCACCGGACACACAGGGAAGGATCCTTCCTAAAGTGCTTCTCAGTGATCTCCCTGTGGAGACTTCCCGGTGCCTGAAGAATAACTCTGCAATATGGTTTGCACAGTACAGGAAGGTTTGCCAAAGTGTCATCCTGTCACTTCTCCACTCTCTCCTGAGGATCCTTATGGTCCTTCAGCCCCTTTGTAAAGTAGACCTCAAAGAAGATAAAATGTATTTTTTTCTAATATTATAGGGCCCTGTACCAAAGCTCTAAATAAGATTGCTCAATTACAACTGGTTTAATAAAGCCAAATGCAGGGTCTAGAGAGAAGGGCTGGCTGTCAAAGTGCTTGTGGTTCTTGCAGAGAATTAGCGTTTCTGTTCCAAACACACACCACCCTGTAACTTCAGCTCTTCTGACCTCTCAGGACACTGCACTCACATGCAGGTCCATGTACACACACACACACACAATGAATGAATGATGGAGTTCCTGAAAAAAAAAAACCCTAAAGACCGAATTAATTCAGTGGGCTGTATGGCCCCAAAGATCATTTGTATGTGTCCTGTGGAAAATTCAAATCTGTGACAATAATTTTCCCACATATGTGGGAAAATATATATATATATATATATATATGTATA
>NW_022196905.1:119840589-119859172 GCF_008632895.1 Mastomys coucha | reverse complement strand
ATATATATATATATATATATATATATACCATAGAGACTTCAGTGAATACAGTAATCCAAGCCTGTAATGATTTTTGTCAGTCATCTGCCCAGTGAGCTATCCCACCACCACCCTAGTCATTCATTAGAATTCAGATCCTACTGTGGTATTTCCCCTTGCACAGAACCATGAGATGTGGGTGTATTAGTTTGCCATCTTTTGCTGAGATAAACACCGTAACCAAAACCAGTTTGAGGGAGGAAAGTGTTTATTTAAGCTTGCAGTTTATAGTCCATCATTGATGAGAGCAGAGGTGAATCTTGGGGCTGCAGCTGAATCACAGATCTTGGAAGAGTACTTTTTACTGGTTTGTTCCTCATAGATTGCTTAGCCTGCTCTCTGATGTCACCCAGGGCCACCTGACTAGAGGTAGAAGTACCAAAGTGGGCTGAACCCTCTCGAATCAATCACTAATCAAAAAAAAAAAAAAAAAATGCCTTAAAGACTTTCCCCAGGCCAGTCTGATGGAGGCCAACCCCTCACCTGCGGTTCCCTCTTCCATTTGACTACAGTTTCAATCAGGCTGATAAAGAGAACACTAGCCATCATGTGTGTTTCCCTCGGACATCCTTTTAGTCTACACCTAGATAGATGTCTTGAAACTTATTAAGGAGAAGAAAATCTTGCTGTAAGTTCCCACTGATAGCTAGATACCTTCGGAATCAGATTACTTGAATTGTCCCTGTGGATCTAGGTACAACATGCTACACAGCTGCAGCATCTCACACCTACCTAAGGATGCAGGAAATCCCCAGGATGGTGAACCAGGGAAACAGAGAGAGCCTGACCTGGAGAATTCCAACTTTTCAAGTCCACTGACTCTGATGTTTCTTTCAGGTGCCATCTCTGTCACCCAGGAAGAGGAAATTTCTTGTGGCTCAATATTTGCATGGTGATTGTATAACTTCAGTTGAAATGACTCAGACACATAAAGATTGCTCGTGTGTGCATGCATGAAAAAGAATCTCAGATCCCAACCTGACCAGCTCTAGCTCATTAGGCGCAGATGTAAGCAGCAAATTTGGTTTTTCTATCTTCAATCTGCTGAGAGACCAAATGGAGGGAGACCAGGAGTGAAATCTTTAAATAAGATGGTGCTGAGTGATGGAAGGAGATTGCATTATCTGCTGGTGGGATTTTTTTTTTAAAGCAGGAAGGATCTTATCTAATCCTTTATCTTATCTTTTTCCTGGGTTTCAATCTGGCCCTCATTCCAGCTGTTAGATTGAATTCTCAGAGAGGAGATAAATTGAAAAATGGGATTCTAACATGTTTTTTATTTCTTTTTTTAAAAACTCCATTGCACACCCTGTTCTTCTTTCCCTCGATATCTCCAATTATCCTCTAGGCCTTAGGTAGTAAGTTGGAAAAAATCTTTTGACCCACTGGTAACTTCAGTTCACAGGTAGGCCTTGTACAATCCACAATATTCTGTTATTTCTACATAAAAGAAATTATCCAAGATTCAGGCCTGCTGTTGCTCTGTAGACAGAATGTAAGTTTCCCAGTTCACCCCATTATCTTCTCCAGGTGTGCCCACCCCTTCTACCACTGCCACAGGACACACGGGATGCCATCTAAAGTTGACATCCAACCAGTAAGAAAAAATAAATGGAAAAACAAACAAAACCCACCAAACTCCTGGGAATGTTTTTAGTTGTCTGGCTGAATTCATAGTTACCCTTGGCAACATACATCCTATGAGCCATAAGTTGGACATTCTAACAAACTCATCTTTACTCACCCGTCATCTCTCTTGGACCCTTCTTCTGCATGGATTCAAAACTAGGCCACAGCAGACCAAATATTTATTCATCCCTCTCCACCTTTACAAGAGTCCAGTCAGCAGTCTCTTGGGAGCCTTCACCCTATGAATGCCCTCTTTGGTTTTTAAAAATGTGTTTGTGTGCATCTATCTCACCTGTGTGCAGTGCCCATGGGGGCCTGAAGAGGGCATCAGATCCTCTGGAGCTGAAGTTACTGATGATTGGGAGCTGCCATGTGGGTGCTAGGATCAGAATCCAGGTCCTCTGCAAGAGGAGCCAATGCTCTTCACAGTGGCACTGTCTCTCCAGCTCCATAAGACTCACATTCTCTGTGAGAAGCTATGGGGCAAGTCATAACTCTTGGGGAGGGAGAGTCAGTTCTCTTTAAGGATGTGACCATGGTAGGCTGACCTCACAACTGCGGAAGGTCACATAGTCAAGAGTATTTGGGCAGCACAAATTGGACTTGATTTTTTAGATGAAGTACTTGCCCTGTAGTGGTTCTTCCCCTCTGCCCCTTCATAGTGAAAAAGTAGACCTCTTCCTTTCTCTGACCATGTTACCACCTGAGACTGATAGATCCTGGCAGAATCTGGAACAGAAAAGAATCCACAGTTTCTGTCTGTTCATGTATCTCTAAGTTTCTTCAAATAAAAGTTGGCCTGTTTTTTTCTTCATCTTCTTTTCATCATATTGTCAATTGAATCGATGGTCTTCGTGAGTCTATTTAAAATCACAAGTCCCCACAGGAAACCTTACAATCATCTGATGTCTTCCTTGATGCCCAGGGCTTTGCCTATTAAGAAGCTCAGTTCGAATCTCTAACTCTGAGCATCTCATTAGCTTAATGGAGGCCTGTCCGGCTGTCATTACCAGATCATGCTTCCAGCTTCCTAAGGAGATGGGCTTCCACTCACTTCCTCCACCAGTGGCTTCCTCTCATAATTTGTAATTCAAAGCTGAAGTCTAAATTTCAGAGTTGAGACATTAGCAGAAGGAGTAAAGACAGATCCATCTGTATTAGGCTGATAATGTCCCTAATACACTAGGAGGTTGTGTGGGCTGTGGCTTATACGATCAATTAAGCAGGTTCATTCTTCCATGCCTTCCGGCTCAGACATGAGGTCTATGTACTAAAAAGCAAGAGTCCATCCCTGTGGCGTGGAGTGGAGGAGAATCATTAGAGACGCTAAGCATCAACAACAGACGCTGGGTCACCAGCCCCTGGGCAAAGGGCATGGACTCCAAAACTATTCTATGCAGTTCTGATTCCAAACAAAGTCTGAAGTCTTAACATAATATCTATGAAGTTCAAATCAATTCCCACAGGAATTGTTTCTGGATCTCATTGCTTCCTTCAGCGTCGATCTGCAAAATGTTTAAAAAAAAAAAAAATCCGAAATTGAAATCATTGACAGTCAAATTCTAGATTCTTGGCATCTCCTTAAAAACTCAGAATATCTAGCCGAGGCTGGGAGCAGCAGTAATCTGTGGGTATAAATGTAAATGGTTAGAAGGCATTTAGCATTTAGTAAACATCACCTTGCAAAACAATGATCAGTTCCCCACTTCCCCAGAGCCTGTGACCTCTCAAGCGATGGGAATTTAACCAGGTTTGCAGCACCAGGCAGGAATTCTCTCCTGTTAACCAGACCTTGGATCCAATCAGACAAGGGTTGGTTACCTTCATAACTTCCATGCCACTGTTCTACCAACAATGGCATCTTGTCTGTCAGGCAGGCAGGCAGTCTATCATTACAGTCCAATATCAGTTAAGACCTCTTTGCAGTGGCCGTGCAGAGACTTGTAAGTGGTCAAAGAACTGAGACTCAATAGGAAGAAAGAAATAAAGGAAGAAAAAAACAGAAAGAAAAATCAAAAGAAGGAAGAAGTAGAAAGGAAGATGATAGAGTTATGTGTTGGTAGCCTTCTAAGAGGAACGGGAGGAGACTTTTACACCAGTATGATCATATACACATATATATGTACATATGCATATATATGTATATGTGTACATAGTATATGTGTATGTCTGTATATATGTATATGTGTATGTATGTGTATGTATAGATATACATGTATATGTATATATGTATAGATATATACAGGTATATATGTATATATGTATGCCGGAATCTCTGCTGGCAGATCCAGGTGAGAGAGAAACCGGTCCAGTCGAGAATCTCAGGGGCTGAGTAGGATGATGAGTGTCGCTGCTCAGATCTCCTGCCTCCCGAGTCTGTCAAAGCAGGAACTCGTTTTATTGTATGGATCTTTTCTTTATAAAGGGCTGAGAGAGGAGGCAGAGTTTTCTGCTGAGGTGCGATGACCTAAGGGGAGGGGAAAGTTGATGAAGGGTATGGGGTGACTGACCAAGCCAACAAAGTTACTCTACGTCAGCAGTAGCTAGGCAAAAGGCTGGCTTAAGCAGGTCGTGCTGAGTCACTCCAGTACAGAAGTGACTGAGACAGTTTACAAAACTCGAGCCAGGCTTGGGTTTGTCCTCAAGGCCCAAACCAGGTCCAAATAGGGCCCAACATGTGTATATATGTGTATATATGAAATTGTCAAAGAATAAGTAAAAGATTAAAACTTCAGAGTGTGTGACTAGAACCACGAAACTCAGCTGTCACAAGCAAGCAGTCCTCTCCCTTGCATATGTAACAGCTAAATATGCTCCCCCCACCCCCAACTACCTGTACTGGGCAGGCACTGCAGTTGCCTACCCCGATTCTAAAGTTTGGCCTGAAAATGATTTTAGGATTTGCGTCTAATTGGAACCTGCTGATTTTGCAACAGCATCATTTGAAATGCCTTCTTTTCAGCAAACAAACACTGGAGGATGCTCACAGCACAGCCTCCCGAAGCCGACTGCTGCTCCCAATTCTGCAGGGCAAAGAGTGATCTGAGTCTCCCCCCTGCAGCCATGGGACCCCACTCTCGTCTGCTTTTGATAGCTAATGAAAGCCATTTCTGGCTGCAGTTGGGATCGCATCATCTACACATTGGAGTAGCTTCCCCTAGACAAAGCTTAATGACGCCTGGCATAGTCTAAGACCTCGGTGAACCTTATCCCCACCTCCTTTTATGGCTTCAAGCACACGGAGTTTTTCATATATACGTACTTTGTTGGTTGTCTTAGTCAGGGTTTGTATTCCTGCACAGACATCTTGACCAAGAAGCAAGTTGGGGAGGAAAGGGTTTATTCAGCTTACACTTTCCACATCGCTGTTCATCACCAAAGGAAGTCAGGACTGGAGCTAAGCAGGTCAGGAAACAGGAGCTGACAAAGAGGTCATGGCTTGCTTCCCCTGGCTTGCTCAGTTTGCTTTCTTATAGAACCCAAGACCACCAGCCCAGGGATGGCACCACCCACAATAGGATGGGCCCTCCCCTCTTGATCACTAATTAAAAAAATGCCCCACAGCTGGATCTCACGGAGGCACTTCCCCAACTGAAGCTCTCCTCTCTGTGATAACTCCCAGCTTGTGTCCAGTTGACACACAAAACCAGCCAGTCCAATGGTATACACCACGTACTCTCTCTGACATAGGGTCTTGCACATGCTATTCTGTGACTAGATGCTCTCCCCTCTTCTACTCATGGGTCCCTTGACGTCTCAGCAGGGGAACTGGAGACAGCTCAGTCAGTAGTGTCTACTGTGCAAGCACAAGAGTCTGTTTGATCCCCAGAACCCACATACAAATGCCGGTGTGAGGTAGCACGCTTATTACCCAAGACAGGAGGATCCCTGGGGCTCACCGACCACCTAGTGCAGCATAACTGGTAAGCTCCAAGCCAATGAGAGTCACTGTCTTGGAGCTCAAAGAATACGGGTGATATTCCTAAGGATGACACCTAAGGTTGTCCTCTGGCCTCCATTTGCCTTCACAAAGCTGGGCACATCATCCCAGATGCCTCTCTGTCATGTCAGGGAAGCCCGTGCCTCTCCTCCGAATAATTTCTCCCGAGAGAAAACTGCCTAATCTCTCCATTAACTCAAAGCAGAAGCCAAGTGAGATCTCAGTATTGCCATGTCCCTAATACCCTGCACGGGGCTAGGAACCAGAAACTTGGGAAACAGAGAAACAGTTGGAACCAGATGATTTATATTCAATTAAATCAGTTGGATTTCACTGAAGTCCCAAGGTGACACTCTTTGTGATGCAAATCACCCCTGATTTATTTGTAATGTTAATTTTTTCATTTTTTTTGCAACACGTGTTGTTACCCAGCAGTGAATTAAGTTGCCAGTGCTGGTGTTTGTTAATGAGGGGATCATGGTTTCGCTGGGGTTTCTCAGCTCAAAAACTGATCTTCTCTTATGAGTCATTAACAACTTTCAACTCCACAACTTCATGCTGAATTCATCCCAAACCCTTAACCAATAAGGTGACTTTCTTTGGGGGAAAAATAATACTTTTTCTTATTCTCTCCTCAGTCCAATACGTGGTGCCCATGGTGGGCTTGTAAAGATGTTGACGCCCTTGTCCCTAGACTCTGAGCTGAGCCTTGAGGATAATGTTGGAAAAGCGTGGGAAAGAGGCATTAAGTGTACAGATGGAATTAAAATCTTGACCAACTGACCTGGAGATGGGAATTTCTTCCAGGTCAGTTGCCCATTATTTCAGGTGATACTGATGTAATCAAAAGTCTTTAATAGCTGGCAGAATCAAAAAAGATTCCAAGTCAAAACCAAGTTTAAAAGGTCAGGGGGAAACAGCCTCAAAAGTATGACTGGGGGCAGGAGTAGCTGGTTGTGCAAGGGGAAGTGTCTTCAAGGAGCCCAGGAGGCTTCTGGGACTTCAACACCGTAAGGAAGTAGATTCTCCCCTCTAATATCCAGAAGTAGGCACAATCCTAAAGACCAGAACTTCACCCTGATGTACCTGCACATCCTGACCTTCAGAACTTGTATTAGATAGTTCCCTGCTGCTGTGATAAAACACTATGACCAAGGGAGCATATAGAATCTAGAGTTCATGAGAGATTCCAGTTCCAGAGTGTTAGAGTCCACCATGACTGGAGTCATGGCAGTGGGCAGCAGGCATGATGGCAGGAGCAGGGAGCTGAGCACTAATGTCTCAACCACAAGCATGAGGCAGAGAGAGAGAGAGAGAGAGAGAGAGAGAGAGAGAGAGAGATAGGAGAAGGAGAGAGGGGTGGGGTGAGACTTCATACTCTCAAATCCAGTGATGTGCCTCCTCCAGCATGGTTGTACCAACTAATCTCCATAAAACAGCACCATTGTCTGAAATCAAGTGTTCAAACATAGAGACGATGGGAAACGTTTCTCACTCGAGCCGCCATAGAACTCCAAGGTGACAGTGTGACATGGCTTTAAACCCCGCACACCTGTCGAACACCAAAGACTCTACAAGATGAACTTTCTGCTTCTAGAAATGCTCAGGATTAACATCCAAGGGGTGAATTAAGGCAGGATGGCAAGATGGGGGTCTTGCAGAGCCATGAGTAGTCAGAACTATCCAGTCACCTTAGAGTCTGATTGACACCCCCTTCCAGGTGAAAAGCAGGGACTTCCAACACTCTTAATTACATTCACTGTGAAGGTTGCTGACATTAATGTCCCCTTCATATATAAATACTTTATTCTAAAACAGCAGTGAGCCAGGCCTAAAGTTTGAATGTATATGACCTTGGGTAAGATGTCCTTCCTTTCCCCAATGGTAAGACAGTCATTTCAAATTTCACCAAAGTCTCATATATGCTGGCTGTAGAAGAATTCATGGTACTCTGTTTGAGATGGCCCCATCCAGGCTCTCAAGTACCTTACTTTTCTCTGGATGTCTCCTTTACTCTTGATCTCTGCTTTATTGAATATGGGCTAGTATTAAAATCTCTTTCAGCATCGAAGCCCCAAATCCCAATAAGGCCTAGGTATAGGTTCCTAAAGGAAAAATCAAAAGAAATAGGTTTGGGGGGGGGATGGTGGGGAAGAAGTAATCAAGGATTTACCACATTTTAAAACTTGTATTTATTTTCCTTATTTTATATGTGTGACTATTGACCTGTGTGTGTGCATGTATGTATGTGAACCATGTATGGGCCTTGTACCTGAGGAGTCCGGAAAAGGGTGTGTGTCTCCTGGAACTGGAATTACAAACAGCTGTGAGCTGTCATGTGGGTGCTAGGAACTAAACCTAGGTCCTCTGTAAAAGTAGTTTGTGCTGTTAACTGCTGAGCTTTGCCACATATTTAAATAACAACAACAACAACAACAAAAAGACAGCCGAAAAAGATTTTGTTAGATTTCAGCTCCTCTAAGAATTTGGGGATTAGTCTATGAAATCAAATTACTAATTAAATCAAGTAGATCTACTGAATATTTACACTGTGTCAGTCGAATTGGCTCTTGGAAGCACAACCATAAAGGAAAAGGTCACATTCGTTATCGTTTTTTTTTTTCCACGTGAGTGACAACAAACTAGAGCCTCTTCCAAATCCTAGCTGCGTGCCAGGCAGGCTCTAGAGGCTCTGGTGACAGGAGAAAGGCATATTAATGTGGAGAAAATAAAAGATGATGGTTTAAGATATAGTTGTTCCTATGTCCCACTTTATTATCAAGCCACTGAAGGGTCTATGTGAGGAGAAAGTTCCAAACAGGTTTTTAGGTGCTTGGGGGATTTGATCTCCGGGAATTGTAAAAGATGAGGGGGTCATTTAGCCCTTGAACACCACCTTAGCTTTGGACCAGCATCTCCTTCTTTCCATGGCAACGATGCCATTTTCCGTGCAAGTAATGCACTGTGCTCAGTTTCTCTGTCTCTGATTCCAAAGACTGGGATTTGGAATGGAACCATAGTTACCTTATGGTCTCAAGTCAGCCCTTTTGATAAGCCATGATCGGATGCAGTCACATAAAAAACAAGAACGGAGATCTGTGAAGTGGAAACTTCTCCTTCCTTTGGAAAGTTAGTTGTGTCAAATGATGTTTTGCTGGAGCAGACATCATTGGAGAAGGCTTTCCTGAAGCAGAGACGGGTGAGAGGATGCTTGGATATAGCAAACACATGAAAGGAGTGTATGACCCCCACAGACAGTGGGAGATGAGCACTGAGCACTGGCTTAGTTTTCTCCACCTCACTATTCTTTGCTAAGGACATGCACGGATTGCTTTGCCTTACGTAGCGTTGTTGAGCTCAACTTAACGGTAAAAGCCTCCACTGGGAGAAACTCACCAAGAACTGCTTGTGAGGTTCCTGCTGCAGCTTACCGCTTCTGCGGCCTCACCTCAGGCTGGTTGGTGAGCCTTGGGGGGTTCCCTCAGGATTGAACTACAGCTGCTGGTTTGTGCCCGGTGTCTGCCTGTCGAGGGACTGGACTGAAGCTGCTGGTTCATGTGTGGTATCTGCCTGCGTAGAGGACTGGTCTGCAGCTGCTGAGTCATATCTGGTGTTTGCTACCAAAGATCAAGCTCATCCCCAAAGAACTATTGTTGAATGGGTCCACCTCTCCCGTATCCTAGTGATTTTTCTCCCTCTGCTGGGTGGTAGGCTAGAGGAGAGATTGAACCCTTATTACTTATTAAAAGTAGGTTACAAAAAAATGTATGCCAGGTCTTCTGTGGGAGTCTGAGATGCCCCTTCTTCTCATGGTCAGGCATCAAGTAAAGACAGATATCACCTTCCAAAGGGAGCCAGGATGAGCACCTCCGAGGAGAACCATGGGTCCTGGGTGAGGAGGATGTGTCCTGTAATTCATCAACAGCAGCAGCCTTCTCCTCTTGGGTGCAGGATGCTGAAAATGGGCAACATATACAAGCACACATGTGTGCATTTATGTGTGTACATTTAGGTCTGTGTATGCACACTGTGTGTACAAGAGTTTATATAAGTTCTCTGTATTTTGTTTACTCAGGCTGTGTGTGTGTGTGTATGTGTGTGTGTGTGTGTGTGTGTGTAAAACCATAATTTTTTTAATTAAAAAGAAAATTGGTGCTGGAGAGACAGTTCAGTGATTGAATTGCTTGCCACACAAGCCTGAGGACCTGAAGTCAATCCTCTGCACCTACATTAGAAAGCTGGGCGCGGTGGCTGGTGCTCGTTACATCACTGGTGGAGAGGCTGAGGTAGAAAGATCCTTGGGACTCACTAGCCTGTTAGTTTGGCCTCCTCAGAAATCCCCGAGTCCCAGTGAGAGACCCTGTCTCAAAAAATCAAGTGGACGTTTCCTGGGGAGTGATCCCTGAGGTTGACTTCTGCCCTCTACATGCATGTATACACAAGTACCCTAACACACATGTACAAGCACACATAGACACACAAAATAAATACATTAGTTTTTTAATTTAAAAAATTGATAATGTGCTCTGGACTAATGTAAAGGATGGTGGCTGATGGGAAACTCCCAAAGGGGCTTTTGGGTAAGGAAAGAGTATCGTTCTAGTATATAGCTTCCTCATTGTCTGCTTACTGAGAACATTATGACCTGCTGCACAACCCAAGCTGGCTCAGGTTCATAAACATGAGCATGCATCCCCCCACCCCCCTTCTCTCTGATTCAGTTGCAAATGGCTTCTGAACGTCCCATGGTTACCAGCTGTCCTGATTTGGGCTTGCTGATGTGAGCAGAGGGACGTGGTCCCATCCACAAGCAGGAACATTCTAGGGCAAGAAGGCAAGAGAAACAAACTAACACATGCGCAATACCTCAGGTGTCTGGAAATGCTGTGGGCGGGCGGGGATTGGGAGGAGGAACTGGAGACAGCTGTGTGAAGACCTGAGGGGAGGAACATTCCAGCTGTGGGGTCACAAGAGCAGAAGCCCGGAGGCCGCTCCTCCTTTTATGTTCACAACAGAAGAGCGTCAGCAAGAGAACGGCAGACAGTGAACTTGGCATCAGTGACTCCCCCTGTTGAGTGCTTCCGATGACCCTATGTAGCTGGTATGCATACCATCCTTGTCTCGTGGATGACAGATGGAACAAACTGGATGACACGGGGCTTAAGTTCTTTGCCATAAGAATGGAGGTGAGAGCCATCGTCATCTACGACCACCGTATCACCTGCCGATGGGCACACACCGTCATGCACATAAAGATCAACAAAGAGAGGATGGACAATGGACCTCTGTGTAACAAGGCAATGCTACTTCGAGGAAGGTGACGTCATGAACCCATTCTTAACCAGTGGCGGTTGAGATCCGGTCATCATGGAAGTGGCCACATTCTTCTGTGTGGCAAAAGCCCTAAGAAAGTCACAGACAATGGTGCCAGAACCCTGCAGCCTTTGTCTGGCACACTCTGCTGTTCTCAAGGCAGTTGGGAGAGAGGTGTCACGTTTCAGACTCAGTATGCAAGAAGGTGGAGGACCAGACAGAGGCACCAGTAGACAGAGCGTGGTAACGTCGTTAGAAATGATACAACAGCACACAATAAGGAGTCGTGAATCCGCATCCATCTTCTACTCCTTCTCCTTAATTCCTGGCAATGATGAACTCATGAACTCCCAGGCTGCTTTGCAAGAACACAAAATACCAGCATTTAAGGCACTGAGCAGCAGCGAGTTCTCTGTCACCCACCAGACACTCTTCTATCTGACCCAAGAAGCCGGCTGCTCATTATGCAAACACGCGTTTCTTGGGTTCTCAATTTAAGGCAGAATCTGGCAAAGATTTGAGAGGAAACGGAAGAGACGGTCCTGGGAACAAAAATTCCTAAGCACTGAAAATGGTATCTGTAGGATTCCGGGGCTGTTTCGGATTACCTGGAGTTGGCCCGTGTTTCTTCTCTCCTGGCATCCCTGCTTGGAGGAGCACCTGCCAAATTGGCTTTGGTATTGTGAAGCATGTGTGCAAAGAGAATATTTTGAATTAACCACCATAAGAACCCAGCAGGGCTTTCAGCCATCCACATGGACAGGAAGGCAAAAATTGAATTCATAGTTGCCAGGGGGGGAAAAAAAAGTTTGGACTTGAGGTGCCTGAATCCTGAAGAAAAGGGAGACAGGAAGGTGTGAATACTACCTTCCAAATTGTTCTCCGAGCATTGCCAGGTTGTTAAAAGGTGTAAGGAGGTTACCTGATGAACCAAAGTAGGAAGGTGCTTAAAAGCTGAGCAAAGATGAGAGAGCATCCTTAAAGGGATGGGGAGGTAAAGACTTGGAATAACCAACAGCCAAGCCTAAGTATGAGTGAGAACTGGAATAAAGATTAAGTTAAACTACCACAGAGAGATACAGATGATCTCCATGCAGGGAGAACTCTGGGCACAGTATATGGGTCCATATCCCAGAGCTGCTCCAGGGCTGCAGACAAGTCCATGTAGACCCCTCTCTGTTCTAACTTGGGTTTCATTAGCTTGGTTTTATTTTGGGGATGGTGGGTCACCCTCGATGAGGCTTCTACCTTCCCATATTCCCAGAGCATTTTTCTGGTTCCTGTCTCTCTCCTTCCCCCAAGCCTTCCACCAAAGGGTCTCATAGGAGTGTCCTGTGAGAGAAATGTTGTTGGCACTACTTTGTAGTGTCCTGAGTGAAGGTGAATGGTGGGAATTCCCAGGGTCTCCCCATCCGTGTTTATGGCGGTACCCGAGGCTCAGTTTTAAATGGTCTTCTCTTGTTTTCGTCTGTGACACATTGATAGAAAGACTCTTAAAGATCTATGTTGCTGACATTTAAGAAAGAACATTCATGGGGCTGGGAGACAGCTCAGTGGGCAAAGTGCCTGCCTGGCAAACATGAGGTCATGAGTCCCATCTCCCAGAATACACATAAAAACCTACATGGGGTGAAAGACCTATAACCCCAGCATTGGGGGTGAGGTAAGTAGAGACTGGAGGATCCTGGGCACAGTTAACCAGCCAGGCTAGCTGAACAGGGTGTTCTAGGTTTAGGAAGAGACTCTGTCTCAAAAAATAAGATAGTATTGAGGAAAAAGACACCCCAAATTGACACTCTGGTCTCTATATACAGGCTAATACATACATGTACATAACAGAAAACACATACAAGACACACACACACACACACACACACACACACACACACACCTGTGCTCACACACAAATGAAAGAAAAATCACCAATGTCGCAGCTAACTCTCCCAGAATCTTTTGATTTTGTCCAAATAAGTATTTGTGGGTTATAAATATGTCACGTTAGCTGAGCTAAATAAGCCGGGATGTTGTTACTTTTATTTAGGAGCTTAATCAATAAGTAAATTACCCACTAAATAACTTACAGAATTAGCTAATTCATTCCAAAGCAGCTGTGGATTTGGAAAGAGACAAAGAGTTACACTATGTTTTGACCGAGGAGGTCTCCGGCATACCCAAAGACCAATGGCATGACCTGCAGTCTCCCAGCTGGGCAGCTGCATTCCACACTGGGGAGAAGCTAATGGGTCTGGGATTCTTTCCTGGCAGATTCAGAGCCTTAAAAACGACATTTAGAAAGTGAAACATATCCTATTAACAGTTGCCAGTGCTCGCCATTAAGAAATTCCAAAATTCTACCAGGAGATGATAGATACTCAATTTTAAGGACGCCAGGTTATGTGAACGACGAAGCCATCTCAAAAATCAGACATGATTTATAGCCTTAGAACCTAATATAGGACAAGATAGATGGATGCAGACAACAGCCACCGCATCTCATTTTTTATTAGAGGAAATATGTGCGGATATGAGATAAGGTTTTGGTTCCCCTATTCACCTCCCACTTTTGTTTGTCCTGCTGCAGAGGTTTATTCTCACCTGCATTTCATTGATTTCTCACTAAAGATAATTCTGAAAATATACTTGGATTTAGAGATCATACAAATTAGCAATTAAAGCATGCTTATGATTCTTGAGAGGCCCAGACTTCCTCTGAAGTGTATACTATTTTTTTGTTTCTTTAATAAAACTTCACCCAATATTTTGTTTAAAGGATGCATTTATTTATTTAGTTAGTTAGTTAGTTAGTTAGTTTACTTATATGTGCATATGTGTGCCTGCATGAGTTTATATGTACCATATATGTGCAGGAGTCTCTGGAGCCCAGAAGAGGGCACCAGATATCCCAGAACTAGAGCTATAGGCAGTGATGGAGAATCAAGCACTCTTGACCACAGAGCCAACTCTCCAACCTTGTTCAGATCATTATTGATGGAATACCTTACTGCTTTTTAATCATAGCTGAGCTATAGCAATCTGCCACAGTGTAAAGTAGGGAATGTCTGGTTTGGGTTGTACTGCTGTGAACAGATACTGTGACCAAGGCAACTCTTATAAAGGAGACCATTTAATTTGGGGCTGGTTTACAGGTTCAGATGTTCAGTCCATTATCATCAAGACAGGAAACATGGCAGCATCTGGGCAGGCTTTTCACTAGAGGAGCTGAGAGTTCCACCTTTTGTTCTGAAGGCAGCTAGGAGAAGACTGACTTCCAGGCAGCTAGAATGAGGATCTTAAAGCCCATGCCTACGATGACACACTTCCTCCAACAAGGCTACACCTTCTAATAGTGCCACTTCCTGGGCCAGGCATATTCAAACCACCACAGGGCATGCATGGCCACACGAGTTACTTTAACCCATTAAGCAATTCTTGCAATAGAGAGAGAACAGTGAGTAGATGAGATTCCATCTTTTGTACTGACGGTGTCCATCCTCCCTTCCCCTCCTCCCTTCCTCACCTTCCCTTGCTCTGTCTTGGAGAATGACTCAGCTCTTGGTCCTGTAGCTCCTGGACTTTCTTTTTCTGTATGGCATCTGACTCATCAGGAGAGCTGTGGAAGACAGGAGTGAGGACAGAGTCTACATTCTCTCATCCCCTCCCTACTGAACATGGACATCTCTGCTCCTCTGAGAGGTCATTGCCCCAAGATCACAGCTCTCCCTGGGTCTGGTAATACTCCCCCTGTGCTCTTCCAGCCTGGAGCTGAAATTGCTTCAGGAAGCAGTCTTTGGTATTTCAGTCGATCTTATTGGTTCCCTACATTTTGGCCACACCCAATCAAATACTTCCTGTTTCGATTTGTTCCCATGATTCCTTTTGTATGTGCTATTTCTTTCCTCTTGAACTCTGATTGATATACCCTTCCAAAGAGCCCCAACATCCAGCTTGTGAGAGTGTATGTGATTCTGAAGCTCCGATTATCAGACCCATTGTATTTGTGAAGAAATCATGGCCCAGTAAGGTTTAGTAACTAGTCCAAGGTGGCACAGCCATTAAATGATAGCTTTCAGTTTAGTTACAGGATACAAACTTCCACGCTCATGTTCTTGCCCTAACCTATAAAATCCACTGGGCTGCTTCTGAATTCTTCCAGAGAATTGTTCAAGAAAGTGGCTTTTCCTATTATCATGTCAACTTTGGGATTTATTGAACTATTTAGTTTTCATGAGTCACTATTAAAGTGTGACATTCTCCCTCAAAGTCATTAGCTGATGGCCTCTAATCACCAGGTGACACTTTCAATTAATCCACTAGGCAAGCTGTCCTCGCTGTGTCTAATCTGCTCTTGTTAACATGTCATTTAGTGTGGTGCAATGTCCAATTTCTTTGCTTCTGGACAGCACAAAATGAGGCAGGAACAGTGATGATTTAGGCTTTAGATAAAGCTGGAATGGGCTTTACAAGCTCCTCTTCAAGCTGGTGGGAGAATGAAGCTTTTTGCTACACTAGTTTCTAGAGTAAGGGCAGGAAATCACAGCTCACATTTGTCACCGTTCAAAAGCTACCTGCAGTCGGTCCATGTGCTCAGGGCTGTGGAATGAGATTAAAAGACACACAAAACACTAAGAGAAAACAGCTAGCTCCCCGGGCTACACATGCTTATGTTAGTATGAACCATCTCATCGTCAGAGATTGCTACGGGTACTTGCAAAGGTCTCTTTACTCTTGTCTTCTAGAAGGGAGGAATTTAGTCAATAGATGGTTTAAAAACAGAAGTTTATTAGCAGAGCCAAGTTAAGCACACTCTCTAAAGGAAGGTTGGAATGGGCTGCCCCAAAGTGGAGTGCCTCCTGGTGAGCACTATTAAAGATTTTTTAAAAGGTTTATGAATATTTATGAGCTAGGTGGAACATTCATAGGGTAAAGTAACTTTTTATCATTCTCAAATTAATTTATTTCTCCTATGATCTTCCAGGAAAGCCTATATGTAGGAATGAGGCTTACATGCTACTTTTAAAATTCAGTTAATTACTTTTTATAATCGTGTGTGTGTGTGTGTGTGTGTGTGTGTGTGTGTGTGTGTGTGTGTGTGTGGTGTGTGCCAAAAGAGTCTAGAAGAGGAGGCCTGTCCCTGGAGCTTGATTTTCAGAAGGCTGTGAGACACCAGGTATGGATGCCATAACTAATCTCAGATAGATTCTCAGAAAGAATAGTAAGAAGGCTTACCTACTGAGCAATCTCCCAAGCCCCAGGCTTTGGGGTTCTAAAGACATGTGGGTACGATTGCTAGATCTATGTGCTAGATAACAGCTGAGGCACAGGGAGATTGTTAAACTCAAATAAATGGATATCACTTTTGACTGACTCTAAAGTCAGGACTCAAATTCTCCTTCTCCAATGTCAACCTCTCTCTTGCTTTCCCATTTGGCTCTATTGGCAAGCCCTGCAGACACCAGCTTCAGAGGTCAGGCTGTGCTCTGAACTTCCTCATATGCATGGAAAAAAAGTCACCCATTTGGGCACCAGCCCAACCTCAACTTCAAGTAAAATAACCAGGAACAAATTCCCCATGCTTTTCTGGCTTGCGTCAAGGGCCTTCTCCTGAAATCCACATCCTTGGGCTTCAGATCAGAGCCCTGAGCTTCCACACTCAGCATCTAGGTTTGTGGGGTGATTATGAAGCACATTTTGTTTGGTAAATCAAGCAGCTTTTGATACACAGCCCTTGTTACTATTTTTTAAAGGAAATTCAAGGGAAACAAAGCTGAGATACAGGTGTTTTAGGACGAGGGATATCAAAAAAATCAGCCTTTAGAAGGCTTACATGACTTTCTACCAGCAGAAAAGACATCTGAAAGCTCCATCCTGCCTCCAAGCATCCGTGGGAGGCAAAAAGGTGCCAAGACAGTTACCTAACTCAAGAGGCCTTAATGAGACAAAGTATCCAGGCTTCTAGGCAAGATGACCTGGATCTTTCACTGTGAAGAAAGTTCCCACACCGAATCCTGGCAGTAATTAACTCTGGAGTGGGCATGGGGAGTGGAGAGAAGGAACATCTGGACTTTGCTTTGCTCGGAGGAGAAAACCTGAGCACAGGAGATTCCATAGAGACATGACTACTTACTTCCCTTTTGTTCATTTAAAAGTAACTTCTCTCAGGCTAGAGAGATGGCTCAGTGGTTAAGAGTGCTTGCTGAGCTGGGCGGTGGTGGTGCACGCCTTTAATCCCAGCACTTGGGAGGCAGAGGCAGGCGGATTTCTAGTTTGAGGCCAGCCTGGTCTACAGAGTGAGTTCCGGGACAGCCAGGGCTACACAGAGAAACCCTGTCTCAAAAAAACAAAACAAAACAAAAAAAGAGTGCTTGCTGCTCTTCCAGAGGACTTGGATTCTATTCCCAGCACCTACATGGTGGCTCACAAATGTCTAGAACAGTTCCACTAGATTCAATGCCCTCTTCTGGCCTCTGTGGGTATTGCCCGCACATGGTGCACATACATACATGGAGACAAAACATTCATCCCATAAAATGAAATTAAATAACTGTTTAAATGTAACCCTTTTACACAAGTTTAACACAGTAACAATATCATCCATGGTATCTCTCAAGACTGTGATTCTGAGACTCTTTCCTCTTGCATTCATCTGACTCTTTCTTAATTTTCAGGACATCTTTTATCAGCCTTAGGAAGCCCTTAGCTGTTGTCCCCATAGATCTCACTTCCCATTTGTTTTATTTCTCTCTGCTCCCTGAAGAACAAAAATGCAAATGTTATACCTTCTAACTGGACATGTGTCAACACCCACATCTTAAACTCTATTATTCTTGTTTTTTTTTTCCCTTGCTCTGTATTTTTTCTGGTTTTGTTTTTGTTTGTTTGTTTGTTTGGTTGGTTGGTTGGTTGGTTGGTTGGTTGGTTGGTTTTTTTTGCCTCAATGGCCCTCACAATTGTCTAGTCTATAACAGTTCCACTGGGTCCTGCGCCCCCTTCTGTCTTCTATGGGTACTGCACTTCAGTGATGAATCTGCTCCTAAACAAAGCCACTGGGGTTTAAATTTTATCTAATTCTTGTTCCATTTTAGTTGTAGAATTTTCACCCTTCCTCCACAGATTCTATTTTCCTGCTGTGATTTTATTTCATCTTTCATCTCACAGAAGAGAAACATGTCATGAGGTCACAGCCAGGCCTAGCAACACCAGAATGGGAAGTGTTATAAATTGTATCTGTTTTTACCTTATTTAGAGTTTAACTCATTTTTTTAATCTATAGAAATATATTAACTTGTGCAACTGTTTACTTGTTTTCTGTTTGTTTGCTTTAAAAAAATGTGCTGGGATATGGGAGTGTGAAAAATTGATTGTAAATGTCTGAGATAATACCGTGTTCTTCTAGAGAAGAACCACATGCCTTGCTGTAAGTCACTCGCAAGCGTTCATGAGCCAGGATGAGCTTTATCCTGTTTCTGTAGTCCGGGTGTTTTCAAACAGAGATGTAGTATTCACAGGGATATCTACATCTGGTTCCCATGTAGTCCAAAACCACAACCCTTTGATGCCCAAAACACAACAGGGGAGGGTTCAAAGTCTCCCATCCAGGAGAGGCCCTTGGCCCTGTGAAGGTTCTGTGCCCCAGTGTAGGGGAATGCCAGGGCCAAGAAGTGG
>NW_022196905.1:119835220-119840402 GCF_008632895.1 Mastomys coucha | reverse complement strand
CTAAAAAAAACAAAAAAAAACCAAAAAAAACCAAAAAACAAAGTCTCCCATCCAGTTGTAAAATGGATGATTGGCCTCATTGATCCTAGCATTCCAGATACATCTTCTGGATTTTTGTTTGTTTGTTTTGATTTTTTACTGGAGAGGGGTCAGCTGTTGTTTTCGTTTGTCCCTCCTTGTCCTTAATGGGAGCATTAATTATTATAGAATCATCCTCGGATTACCTGACCTGCCCCTGATGTGAAGTAAAAGCTTCTCATTGTTCTTGTATTTAGCTTCATCGATTTGGGGTCAATGATAAATGAGTCTTCATTTGATTGAGAATGGTTTTTAATCTCCTCTTCTGAGAATTGCCTTTTTCTATATGGCATTGATTTATGACACACAAATCCAGAAGTATTTTAACCCCCCCTCTGCCGTGTCTTAGCAGATACAAATATAACCAAGTCATCTGGTCCATGATGGAAAATGTCAATAGTCTAAGTTAATCTCTGTATGTGTGTCTGCATATGTATGTGTGTGTATGTGTTAATGTGTGTACATGTATGTTCATGTGTGTGTACATGTGTGTGTACATACATGTATATGTATTCATGTGTATGTGTGTGCGAGTGTTTGTGTGTGTGTGCATGTACATGTGTGTTCATGTATATATATGTTCATGTGTATGTATTCATGTGTATGTGTGTGCATGTGTTTATGTGTGTGCGTGTACATGTGTGTTCATGTGTGTGTGCATGTACATGTGTATGTGTATGCATGTGTATGTATACATGTGTATGTGTGTGCATAAACATATGTGAGTGCACACAGTATAACCACACCAGCCATTCTTCAGGCACCTTGTTTTTTTGTGGGGAGTAGGCGTTGACTTGGAGTTCACCAAGGAAAATATGCTGGCTGAGCACAGAACCCCAACCATCTGCCTGTCTCCACCCTCTACAGTGCTGAGATGATAAGCATACTCTATCATGCTGGGCTTTTCTTAAATGTAGGCTCTGGACATTGACCTCAGGTCCTCAAGTTGCAAGGCAAGTACTTTATGGAGATCTGTCACCCTGGTCCTGAAGTTCATTATCAAATGGATCCAGACTTCCAAAATACTACACATTCTTCTGCGTTATGCATCTAGTTCTTGAGAGTAGGAGGCATCCTCTCTGTTTGGAAGTGAGGGCATGGCACAGGTAACCATTAATCACTGACATAAAAAGAGCCCTAACACAGTGGATGCTGGTCAACCCTACGAATAACCAAGCTGCTTGCTTAGTCTCTTTAATGCTCTTACAGCACCAAGGCACCAGGAGATCTAAGAAGCCTACTGTTTGGGTCTCGCCTCAGTGCTAATGGATGGAATATTGAGAGATGTTTGGGCTTCTGCAGGGTTAAGGGGGGGTTGTGGACTCTAGGAAGGGAATGGGCTTAATGCTAAATGTCAGAGCCGACTCAGAAAAACCAGCCTGAGCCTCTTGTGGATCGATGACCTACCTCCGTGGCGATTGCCTGAAAGCTTTCATAGGTTCTCACCATTGATTGTGACCTTTAGACAGCTCTTTTAACAGATGCAGAATATGGGTATGCAATTAGGAATTGGTTTGGGCTGCAGAAGTCATTCATCTCCCAGCTCTGGGCATCAGGAACAGCAGCCTGGAGGTGGCCATTGCTAATCATTGCTCCTCACCATCAGCTTGATGGAGGAGGCCTTGTTAGTCCACACAACTCTAACAGAGCTTAGCCTGGAAGATGCGACTGATAAAGGAAGTTTTGTGCTATGATTGCGCTTGCTTCCTGGGGCAGAGGAAGACTAGTTCAGATGTTTCTGGGTGTCTCTTGGCTCCTTTGAGAGGCAGAGATCAAAACTTCCAATATGAAGAAGTTAATCACCCATCTTCAGTCTCCGAGGAGCAGGACATACATGACTTCTGTCACCACCGGTCATCCTAACCGTTCTTGAGAGGAGGAGCTCAAGGAAGGATGGAGGCTTGTAAGACACACCTGTGTCTTCACTCTGGCGTCCAAGAGCTATCGTAAGACATGGTGAATCTGGGGCCGTGCCTCTGTTTTCTTCTCAGCTCACTCCAAAGAAAGGATCCTTGCCTGAGAGCGTGCTCAGAGCATGTGGTAGGACACCGACTCTGTCAACAGACACTGTCATGCCTGAGAGTCTCCTCAGGCCCGCATGATTTGTTCTAGCCCATTGTCTTCCAAATACCAATAACCTGCTGCCCGCCTCTGGGCTATTCTAAGGAGCTGTCAATTGCAAGTGTTCAGGAAATATGATTAAAATGTAAAAAAAAAAACTCTCTTGCTAGACTAGAAAACCTTTCCACAAAAAATGAGAAAGAAAGAAGAGAGTTTTATCACTATGCAACTGTTACACCAGAAATGTGGAGTACATCGCAGGCGATCAGTTAGGAGATAGAAAAGCAGAAAGAGAGTGCACTAAGGCAGATAGATCACATTACCTCTTCTCCTCTCAGGAGACACAGTACTGAGCCCTCAAGTGGGAGGCACAAACAGAGCCTCTGTCAAGCAAAGTCCATCCCAAGCTCCTTGGCAACTGCACCCCAATATGTATTACCTAATTAGCTTTTACTTACTTGTTTACTTTTATTTTATGTGTGTGAGAGTTTGATGCTATGTCTGTGCACCAAGTATGTACAGTGCTCATGGAGGCCAGAAAAGAATGGCAGATCCCCCAGGAACTGGAGTGGCAGATGGTTGTGAGCTACCATGTGCATGCTGGAAATGGAACCCAGGTCCTATGGAAGAGCATCCAGTGGTCTTAACCACCTAGCTATCTCTTCAGCAACACCTCCTCCTGATATAAAGACACACACACACACACTCTCTCTCTCTCTCTCTCTCTCTCTCTCTCTCTTTCACACACACACACACAGGAGGTAAAGCTTTACAGTTAGGAATTCTCTAGAACAGTTGACCTAGGAAAAGGGAGGAAATATTTCTGCACTTACAGGGAGAACTAAGTCTTACTTTTAAGTTGCTTTTATTGCACTTAATACCTGCATGGATAGTTATTGGCTATTTTAATTCAACTTGCTGCCTTTTAAGTATAGCTTCATCCTAAGATACCATCTTCCAAAATTGTAGGTTTGGTGTATTGAAGATATTTGTAATTTGGAATAGAGCTGTCACCGTGAAAGGACTAGTCAGGAAAAGACACCTGGACCAGGCTTTAAACAGGCAAAGCCCAGAAAAGAGGTGCCTCTGTGCCCTGCCCAGATACCTCCTCACAGAATCCCAGGGGAGTGGTACACTGTCTGCTAATGGCTCTTGCCCATGGAGGACACCAACCGAACAAACCCCCCTTTCCCAGACTCTACCCAAGAAGGAAAGAGGTTATAGGTGGGTCTTGCCTATTGAATCCCCACCCCTGCAAAGAAACAGCCTATTTTGAAGGTAGTACTGGGAGCTCCTACCACCAGGAACTGCAGCCCTAGGGTCTGCAAACAGGCGCCCGGCTACCTTGGTTCTCTGAGAACATCTCCAAGTCTAATAATAGGAAAGGGTGAATACCAGATGCTCGAGGTCCTCTTGCAGATAGGGTCAGTAGGAGGGCCTGGAGATCAGCACAGGGCCCTTTCCCTCAGCTGTAATAACTCCTCCAACTGGTGACTGCATGGAGGTGACCAGGACTCTTCCTTCCGAGAGCTGCACACGAGCACTTACCAGAATGTCAACTCTCAGGATCCTCCAAAGCTACCAGAAATTGAACAAGGGCAGAGGAGAGACAGGCTTGTCTCCTCTGCCACCTGACCCAAGTGGGGATCCTCCAGCTCAGTCCAGGAAGCCAGTCCTCCCAAATGTTCCCACACTCTTCCTGGGCCACCAGATTCCTCCCCTGTGGATGGAGGATGGCACCATCAAAAGGCCATTCCCTGGAAAGAAAGGAACACTGAAGAACCTGAACTGTTATTCTGTAATTGAACAACATTGCTTTATCTTCATGCTGCCCATATTCTATCAGCATGGAAATCAGTACCATGCTTCCATGTCCAGTGATGAGATAAGCTTCCTGTGAAACATATGTTTATCAGAGTTACGTAAACAGATGCAGCACAGAGGTGCACACCTATCATCCCACCACTCAGGAGGTAGAGGCAGGAGGATCGGGAATTCAAGGCCAGCCTGGACTACAGGAGACCCTATCCCTAAGAGCAACGACAACAAAGCATAAACAAGCAAGAAAGCGGGTCACTACACTGAGGTAGGGTACCCATCATACAGATCATAAGAGGGTCCTAAAGTAACTGAAGTTAAAGGGAAACCATGCTTCCCCTTTTCCGTGGCCTTACACAGAAATGATCAGCCAGGATTTCTTGAGGGGTCACCTGCTTGGCACCCTGATTGTGTCTCTCCAAGCTTGTGACAAGGAAGCTCAAGGGTGCTACATCTCACAGCCGGAGCTGTGTCATTAGAGCTCGGAAGGATGGAGAAAGGGAGAGAAAGGAGAGAGCTAGTTCATCAATGTTATTGGTCACCACCAGCTCTGGTTTGAGCTGACACAGATCAGACCCTTGGAGGCAGACCTCAGCCTGAAATCCCAGCCTTAGGAAGGCAAGACAGAGAAAGGGTAGAGCAATATTCCCACTCAACGTGTTAAAAAACAAAAGGCCATCACTCTGGTATCAGCAAATGTTACCGGGGGTAATAAAATGTCATTCTGTCTCTGCTGGCAAAGGGCTCACAGGGAGACAGCAGATGGATTTGCAGGAGCAGGCTGGTGACAGCAGGGCCATCAAACAGAGAACATTTGCTCAGGGAGTCAGCAGTGAAAAGACAGAGAGAGAAGGAGGAGGAAAAAGAAACATAGAGGGAGACACGGAGAGGGAAAGAGGCAGAAAGAAAGAGACAGGGTGAGTAGAGAAGAGAGAGAGACAGAGAGAAAGAAGGAGTGAGAGACATAGACACAGCGAGGAAAGAGGAGGAGAGAGACACAGAAAGAGAAAGAGGAGAGATGTGTGTGTGTGAGAGAGAGAGAGACATGAAGATGGAGGGGGAGATGAGAGGGAAAGAGAGACACTGAGGGACAGGAAGAGGGGGTGGGAGAATAGAAAGGCAAACCCATTTCTCTGTCTCCCCCAGATCTTCAGAGGAGCTGGTCATTAGTGGATTAGTCTTTACCACCTCTCTCTCTCTCTCTCTCTCTCTCTCTCTCTCTCTC
>NW_022196905.1:119826066-119835210 GCF_008632895.1 Mastomys coucha | reverse complement strand
TCTCTCTCAGACACACACACAGACTCACACACACACATAAGCAGACACACACAGAGACACACAGAAAAACAGACAGACACAGAGACACACAAACAGACAGACGCACACAGACACACAGACAGATACACACACAGAGACACATAGATACACAGACAGACAGACACATAGACACACACACACAGAGACAGATAGGCACACACACAGACACACACACATAGATGCAGACAGACAGACACAGATGCAGACAGACAGACACACAGACACACACTCTCCCCCTCCCCCTCCCTCAGGCTTTTGTGACTATCCGAATGTCCATCCCTGGATCTAATTCTGGGAAGGCAAGCCACTGTCTAGTGGAGCTGAGCGCTGACATTTCAGAGGTTCTGGGAGACAAATGACACTAATGACATCTTGTTGTTAGTTCAACATCGTTTCCTTGCAGATGGCAAGTCACGCTGCACTCATATCCCAGGAGCCAAAGTTAAAAGCTCTCCTTAGAAGCTGCTTAAAATGCCTTAGTTCATAGAAACCAAAACAAGTCAGCGATCTTTCCCAGCCAGCTTTGACACGGTAGACCCCAGCCACAAACTCCACAGCCACCACGCCTCTCCACACACATGGCCTCTGAAAGCCAAGTAAAACTGAACCACATACTGATAAATCCTGTTTCCTAAGGTGGAGTCAAACACAAACTCAAACTAGCTCAGAAGTACCTGGAAGCAGCCTAGCCTAGTTAAATAAACGGGTCCTCCGTGGCTTAGACTAAATACCCTCAACCTAAGAATGCCAACTACTTACAGTCTTTAGTAGCCGGATTCATTTGTTCAATAAAATGCAGATATGGGTCAGAGTCTGGAAGCGCACAGGCTAACACAGGGTCTAATCTGACATCGGCCTTGGAGATGAATATAAACCAGGCTCTTCTTACCGGTGAAGGAACCTGAGCAGAGCAGCCAGCTTCTGCTTGGAACAGGGTACATGTTTACATTGGCTCTATCCCCCATATTTAGATGTAGGGGTCTTCATACATTGTGTTTAATACTGTTTTACCAAATCTAACCCCTGTTCTAGCCTCTCTTTCTGTTCCCATTTCTCCCTTGCAGCTTCATGTGTTCCTTTTTTTTTTTTTCTTTAAACCCACTGACCCCACTTAATGCTGGCTGAATGTGTATGGGTGTAGGACTCTGTGAAAGGTTCGACTTATGCTACCAGGAGAGAAAAGGACCCACAAATCTCACCCAGCTGTGAACCCTGTGAGCTGCAATAACAATCAGCTGGCGAGATGTGCCCATAGGTGTTGCTAGTGGTATGAACCTTATTGGAATAAACAACCACTTTCTGATTGGATTTAAAGCCCTTTCTACAAGAAGGAACTCATGTCTTATCCTGTTAACTGGGCCAAAACTATGTTACTGGCTAGGCCACAGGCTCTTGGGGGAGAACCTAATACTGTTTTTCTGGTAGAAAATCAGTATGTTACATGTAAAAGTATAACGTCCTCTCTTCAGATTGGTATTGCAGCTGAATACCAATACAAATACCTATCAGTTAAATGGTGACTTCTTTCTTTATTCATCTTTCTATCTAATATTATCCTTCAGGCTGGGGATGTACAAAAAAGGGTACTTTTACAAATTTATGTAATTACTTCTACAAAGGAAGAGTTAAAAGGCATGATATACCGAGTGAACGTCTCTTACCTACAGACTCTTATGCTCTAACCCGTGAGACACTGGCAAAACCAGGTTTGTCTGACGTCGCCCATGATGAGCCAGGCAGACCAAACCTTTGCTCTACCTGAGTCATACAGGCAGAAGTAATTTCAAGCCCCATTAAATAACTATTCATCTTTGCTTGGTAATGCACCTATGTACGGCTGGGTTGGCTTCGAGTGTTCTGTGTACACAAGCCAGACTCGACCTTCCAGGTATTGTAAAGATTTTAAAGCTTCTGATAAAATAACATCCTGTGGCAAAGAATGATGTCAATCCTGGTATTTTAACTTTGATCAAGATGTGGAGCTATTAGAGTATTCAATTATCTAAATGCGACAGTGTTACATGGCAATGTTCCCCAGGGCTGACATATTAATCTACTTGACATTCAACACATTATGCCGTGTTTTTATAGAGTGATAGCCATTTCAGAAGGCCAGGGCTTCTGCCTTTCAGCCTGGCCCCTGTGTGCCCTGACTGCTTCTATCGATGCACTTCGTATTGATATAAAGGGGACACATTTAGGAAGGAAAGTATGTGGGGATTTCAGAAGAGGTAGCTCAAGGTCAAGGATGTGTACAAGATAAACCCACCATGTCTTTTATTCTGTTCTGAATAGATGGATTTTAGATGATGGTAGAATTATTTCATCATCAATAAAACCCCAGCCCCGTATCTGCTTCCCCTTTAAGTAAGCTCTCTCCTTTAACTTTCTGTATAAAAACATAGAAGCGAGGGGAAGCCTCCTAACCTCCTTCTCCCCACAGATACCTGCAGTCTCACAGGTCATGCCCCAATGCTTCTGTCTCAACAACAATTTGTTAAAAACAGCTTCCAAGTGTGAAGCGCGGCGAGGTGTGCCTTGTGTAAATTATCTCCTTTAGCGTCGCCATAATCAAGGTGGGAAACAGCAAACAACACTTGCCTGGTTCCCTTTAACATGCGAGCCGGGCCCTCCCCACTTAACTCATTAACATTTCAAGTTGCTTTCCCCAGAGCGAATAGGCTTGTGGGCATGTGCATGTGTGTTGCATGTGTACCTGTATGCACAGGCATGCAGAGGCCAAAGGACAACCTCAGGTGTCAGTTATCAGTAAGACCATTCATTTTACTGAAACAAGGTCTGGAATGTTTCAACTAGGCTAGACTGACTGGCCAGAAAGCTCAAGGGAGTCATCCTGTCTCTGCCTCCCAAGCTGTAGAATTACAAACACATGCCACTGTGCTCAGCTTTTTAATGAGTTTGACGGGTTGAACTCAGCTTACCCACCCTTGCACCACAAACACTGTAGCCATGAAGCCATCCCCCCAGTATCTGGACAAAGCTTTAAAAACTTAGAACTAAGGAGCAAAGCCTGAGTAGGTACCCCGGATCAGCATCATCTGCCATGGGAGTGAGCCAGGGAGAATGCTAACCAAGTAAGCTCTCAGATGTTTGTATGGCATCATTACCCACCAGCCTGGTACAGCTGCATGAGAAAGAGCCCGGTCAATTGCAGACCCATGACAGATAATAGGTAGTCATCTGAGGCCATTCAGATATGACTGGGTGTGTGTACCCAACACTAATACACCAGTTTTCCCATTGGAGGACGTTGTGGAGAGTTACTTGGCCAAATATTAAAGAGAGCAAGTTCAGACTCCTTGAGTTCAGTGTGTACCACAGGTGTGACCCACAGTGCCCTTGTCTTCACCAAATGTGCTAGAATATTCTGTCTCAAATGTTGTGCCCAGATTTCTGGGTCCCCAAAGACTACCAGGAGTCTGAATCCATATGCAAAAGCCAACGGCCTTTATTCAAGCTTAAGCTCAGACCCTCAGACCGCTCTGACAACACAGCAGATTTATGCCGAGGGCCCCAGATGCCGAGGGCCCCAGCCTCAGTTGGCAGGGTTTTTCTACTAGTTCGAGCAGGGAATGGTCAATGAGTTCTTACCTAGCAGTTGCCTTACGTGGCAAGGGGTATCTTGGTGCACGGGGATTGGTCAGTGATGACTTCAGCTTGAGCAATTTATCTATAACCTCTGGAATTTTAGGCACTTTCCCTCTATTCCCTGATTGGCTCCGGCCCAGGGCAGTTTCTTTCTGGGATGGTTTGTGGAATTTCTATTAACCAGAGTTCAAACCGGGGACAAGCAGTCTCAAGACAGAGTCAGCTTACAAATCGGAGTTTCTCCCATTGCCTGTGTTCCTCACTAAATGCATGTAATGTTCCTCCAAAGCCATCAGACAAAAAGCATGCAATATACGTAGGCAGATGATAAGTGCACGTTTGTGAAATTATTTTTTTAAGATTTATTTTCATTTGTGGTTGTGTGAGGTTTTTTTTTTAGCTTCATAACTCAAGTGTGCAGTTCCCACAGAGGCCAGAAGAGGGCAGCAGACCTAGGGGAGCTGGAGTTACAGGCGAGTGTGTGCCGTCTCGTCTGATGTCAGCGCTGGGAACCAAGGGTCGCATGGAAGCACTCTTAAGCTCTGAGCCCTCATCTGTGCTGCTTAACATGTGTGTTTTGAAGTGTCAACATTTTGACCCGTTCTAAAAGTTACTCACTTATCACACTTCATGTAAAACCCAAAAATCCACTTAGGAATACTGACAGCAGACAAGAACGACACAAACATTATCCTCTATGACTCTCCAACTAGCTCCATTGTTTAAATGAATTGAGGAAACATCGGCGCAGCACCACAGCTTTGGTTTTGAGCGCAAATGATTGATTCCCCACTACCACCCCCGGCTGTGGGGTAAACTCTGAGCCTCTCCAGCAGTCGTGCAGGGTAAACTGGGTACAATGCACAAAAATATAGAAACCGAAGCCCCATGTCTGCCACAAACTCATCAACTGCCACTTTGGCGCCTGTGATGGTGGGTGTGTTTCTTTTTCATTAGAGCACAACTTTATCTAATTTAATTTACACGATTAAAGCTCTCCCTCTCCCTGTGTTTAAAATTTGATTGGTTGGAGTCTACACGCAGAGTTTCACACCCATGAATGTGATAGACCTGGGAAAGAGAGGACATAGTGGCAGCTATTCCTCCATGCCTTTGGCTATTAGACCTTTGAAACAATGACACCCCTACCTAATTCAAAATTCCCCAGGAATCCCATGCCGGAAAAGCTGAATTCTGGTGCCAACCAGAGGACACCTTGTCTCCCAGGAAGCGATTCTATGCGGTTCTGACAATTTGTCAGCCATTCTCACTGGACAGACTATGAGGTGGGCTGGACCACACCGGACTAGGACTGGTTACTCATGCCTGGTGCTTTCTGTTTGAACCTAAACATCGTGTCAAAATCCTGGAAGACAGACTTGGGGAGGTTCAGTGGATGCTTTTTATTTGTTCCTCTTCTCAACATGATTGTCTTGAATAAATA
Organism: Mastomys coucha; assembly: GCF_008632895.1. NCBI lineage: Eukaryota > Metazoa > Chordata > Mammalia > Rodentia > Muridae > Mastomys > Mastomys coucha. Next base: position 119,830,118 of record NW_022196905.1, on the reverse strand, counting down.
TCCTTTTTCTGCTTTTTGGTCTTATTTATCTCTAATTGGCATGTTGGAGGCTGGATGCCCAACTTTCAGAACCCAGATTTTTACCTTAAACTTCTACCAACATCACCAATTGCAACACAAGCACAATTTATAGCTTTATAGCTTCTGAAAAAAACTATATCTAGCAGCCATCCATTCCCTCTTTCCATGGCCCCTGTACAGGCTGGTTTTGTGAGCCAACTTAAAAACAAGTTAGAATCATCAGAGAGAAAGGAGCCTCAGCTGATAAGATGCCCCCATGAGATTCAGCGGTAAGGCATTTTCTTAATTAGTGATCAGTGGTGGAGGGCACAGCCCATGGTGGATGGGCCATCCCTGAGCCAGTAGTCCTGGGTCCTATAAGAAAGCAAGCTGAGCAAGTCAGTAAGCAGCGCCCCCCATGGCCTCTGCATCAGCTCCTGCCTCCAGGTTCCTGCCCTGCTTGGGTTCCTGTCCTGACTTCATCCATTGATGGACTATGATCTGGAAGTGTAAGTCAAATAACCCTTTCCTCCCCAGCTTGCTTTTTGGCCATGGGGTTTCCTCATGATAATAGAAACCCTGACTAAGATAATCCCCAAATCTCTACAATCACCAATCAACTTTCTTTATGGATTTGTGATTTTGAGGATTTCTGTTTAAGAGGGATCATAGGGTATTTAATGTGTTATGCCTGTCTTCCTTCACTTACCATAATATCCTTAGGGGTTGGATACTATCCCATCATATGGATCTACCACATGTGGTTACCCACTTGTTTATGGATGGCCACTTGGATCATTTCCATTTTGAGCTGTTGGTAGTACTACCTCTCGGATCATTTATATGCAAGACTGGTGTAAAAGAGCATTTCTAGTTCTATCAAGAGTGTTCTTAGGGGTGAAATTGTTTCATCTTTCTGTATCTCTATTTACCCATGGGCAGGGTAAAATATCTACTTTGTAGGGTTACTATAAAGATCCAAGTAATTAAATTTATCTAAGAATAATGTGAGATGCTTTTCCAGGACCCTAACTATTAACACATTTTTTCTCTTGCCATCATAGGCTGGTCTTTCATTCTTCAGTCTCCTCTAAGTCTTCTTAGAGGTGGGTGCACAAACACTACATTCGGTTGTTGGTTGCTTAGAATTCTTAGCTTCTTGGTTCTGAGCTCACATTCTTTTGTTTTGTTTGTTTCTTTAACAGAAGAATCTTTATCCTGCTTATTTGTGGACAGAAGTTTTCATCTTTTAATTTTTAACACAAATGTCTTCTCGGTAGAGTCTTCTCTGGTCCACCATGAAAAACAAACTCCTTTCTCATCCTCTGGCACAACTTCCTGTTGGTTCTGCCAAGCCACCATGAGAGATACCAGCAACCACTTCACCTGTTAATAATCCCTCGTCTCACCCCCGTGAACAGCTCAACATAGTATGTACAATGTTCCCACCTTGATCTCCTTCATCAAGGACAAGATACAAACCTTATGCTCAAGAAATGTCTATTGAAGAAGAAAATTGGCCAATTAAAATAATTTTGTGTAATAATACTTTATTGGATATAATTTTCCTAATTTCAATAATTATTTCATATTTAGTTTTGGTCTTGATTCTAATTTTACCTCTCATGAGTATGTCAGGGTATTTTGACTAGTTTTACATTGATATTCTGATAGGTCAGTGCATGGATCCAGGTCATATGTATACACTCACTGGTGATTGAGATGTTGAGCCAAGGAACTCGTTAGTCTCAGGACACACACACTCATGGGATCTCAAGGAGGCTCCTGGTATAAGTCCCATATTATATTCTGAAAAGTAAAGTAAAAACCTACATCTCTTAATTAAGCTCATCTCGACCCAAGCTTGTTTCTGTGGCTCTGACCGCACTGGTCCTCACCAGCAATTCAACTCCAAAAACATCAATGTCAGTGGAAATTCCACGATATATGACATCTAATAAAATCTTCCAATGCATTAAAATGCTAAATTTAGGAGCTGGAGTGTTCTGGGGTTACACTCACTCGATGCTCTTGCAGAGGATCTGAGCTCAGTCCCAGCTCCTAAGTCATTCATCTTACAACCAATCATCTATAACTCAAGCTCCAGGAGCGTCTGCCCTTTACTGCTGGCATCCATTGGCAACTGCACTTATGCCCGCACACACACACACACACACACACACACACACACACACACACATTCATATATATGCATATACACGTGTATATGATTATTTTAAAAGATTGAAACAATATTGAAGTATTTGTGGTAGAAAATGAAAGAAACTTCTCACTTAGGCCAGATTTCCCTTACCTCAGGATCATGGGGGCAAACATGTCATTCTCCAACCACAACAGTCAAATTTAAACTGAGAAAACTAGCACTTGCGGAATGGACCTCTTTTGAATCTACAGCTTGGTAAGGTTTGCCCATTCTGCAATATTGCTCCATCATCAAGGAACTCAAGATCAACTCTCTAGTTCTCTCTCTCCCTCTCTCTCTCTCTCTCTCTCTCTCTCTCTCTCTCTCTCTCTCTCTCTCTCTCTCTCTCTCTCCCTCTTGCTTGCTCGCTCCTACTTTTCTTTTCCATAAAGGCTAAATCACTGCCTAGCATTTTAGTTATGTCTAGATAATAGTTGTTGTTTTGTTTTGTTTTGTTTTGTTTGGGGGGTGGGGGTTCAAGACAGGGTTTCTCTGTTTAGCCCTGGCTGTCCTGGAACTCACTCTGTAGACCAGGCTGGCCTCGAACTCAGAAATCCACCTGCCCCTGCCTCCCAAGTGCTGAGATTAAAGGCGTGCGCCACCACTGCCTGGCTCAATAGTTGTTTTCTTACTAAACTTTATAAAATACAAGGTTCATGAGGGCAGATTTGATTCTTTGATCAGCTCTCCATCCCCAGCTCTATAAGACAGCCAATGTTGGGGAAAAATATTCTCCAGGTTTCAACATTTTTATTGTGGAGGGAAGCTCATTAAAATTCAAGAAGTTAGGCAGGCTGTGGTGGCGCACGCCTTTAATCCCAGCACTTGGGAGGCAGAGGCAGGCAGATTTCTGAGTTCAAGGCCAGCCTGCTCTACAGAGTGAGTTCCAGGACAGCCAGGGCTATACAGAGAAACCCTGTCTCAAAAAACCAATAAATAAGTAAGTAAGTAAGTAAATAAATAAATAAATAAATATTTTAAAAAAATCAAGAAGTGAACAACTCCCTAGTCTCAGGAAGTCTCTGAAACTAACCAGATGTACAAGATGTCCATCATCAGGTTTATGTCAGCAATAAGAATTACTGAGATTCTAACCAGCAATGCTGCTAACATGATAGTCTCAGACAGTTGAGCCTCCTGAAAGAGACTCTTGCCTGTCAAGCACCTTCAAATAGGAAAGAGAGGTTCAGGGTTCCAGATTTTGGGTCTGTGGTAGGATTTTGGGGATGTAGCTATCTTTGAGTTCTCCATGCTCCTCTAAGCAACCCCTGCACTCACACACCTGTAAGAAGCCCCAGTAAAGTCATTCGTTCACAATCCTGGACTTTGGTGAGTCCATTACTTTAGTCTGTTGCCCTTTTCCCGCCTGGTGTGACATTTGTGCATGTCTCCCAAGGAACAGTGCCACATGCCAATCGGATACAAAGCTGTATCTGCTCGGGGAGCAGGTGACACACAGTTTGAATGGCAGCTCCCACTCTCTTTCTCTTCGTGTCTTGTCACCCACTGTGACTGATGCTGTAAGTAGCTCAGGAAAAATCCTCCTCCCACCGAGTCTGGCCATGATGTCATGGTGCAACTGAGTGAAAGACCCCCAGAACTGGGGAGATCCTTACTCAAGTCTTGGGATGACGCGACCACCCAATGACTCACGAGAGACCGAACTTGCTGCAATCACATGAGGTTAATTGGGGATACCGGTACCGGGTCGATCTCATGACCTTGCCAGTCAGAGGAGTTCGACCCGGACCACAAGAAGTGTAGGGTATTTAAGGGAAGCTGGGGGGCGGAGAGAGAGTTACCAAGGAAACAGAACATAAAAACAGTGGAAAATTTCAGAGGGACCTGA
>NW_022196905.1:119824276-119824765 GCF_008632895.1 Mastomys coucha | reverse complement strand
AGCATTTATATACAAGAGAGCAAAACTGAATCTCTAGGTTACAATGACATTTGAATAACATAAGGAATACGGGAGGAATCAGGAAGAGTCCGAACAAAGTCAAGGAGGAAGTCAAAGGGAAGCTGGCTGCTGGGCTGAAGATGGAGACTCAGGGCTTCCAGCAGGTCTCAACTCCTGGATGTGGCTGGAGGCACAATCCACAGTGGGGGAGGAGGCCAACAACAGATGTCCTCAGGCTGTATACATGCCAGCCTGCAGGCATAGTGGAAGGCAGAACTCAGAGTAGTGAGCCTTTGTTTCAGGCACAGCAGGCGTGAGTTGAGTCTCAGGTGGCAAGCTCCAGTGTCTTGCAACTGAGGCAGAAGGGAGGGACCCAACACTTTTTGTTTGTTTGTTTGTTTGTTTTGTATTTAATAGAGCATAAAATCTTGGCTCTTACTGTGGTACAAGCCCAAAATAAGAAAAATTTTTAGACATTGGATTTCATTG
>NW_022196905.1:119783347-119822667 GCF_008632895.1 Mastomys coucha | reverse complement strand
TCTTCACTCTCTTCTATACATATTATCCTTAGGTTTGGTCTTCTCATTGAATCCTGGATTTCCTGGATGTTCTGGGTTAGGAATTTTTTGCTTTCTGCATTTTCTTTGACTGTTGTATCTATGTTTTCTGTGGTGTCTTCTGCCCTGAGATTCTCTCTTCTATCTCTTATATTCTGTTGGTGATCCTTGCATCTATGGCTCCTGATTTCTTTCCTAGGTTTTGTATCTCCAGGACTGTCTCTCTTTCTGATTTCTTTATTGTTTCTATTTCCATTTTTAGATTCTGGAGGTTTTGCTCATTTCCTTCACCTGTTGGATTATGTTTTCTTGTAGTTCTTTAAGGAATTTTTGTGTTTCTTCTTGAAGGGCTTCTAGCTATCTACCTGTGTTCTGCTGTATTTCTTTGAAGGTGCTATTTATATCTTTCTTAAAGTCCTGTGTCATCATCATGAGAAGTGATTTTATATCTGAATCTTGCTTTTCCAATGTGATGGTGTGTTCAGGACTTGCTATGGTGGGAGTATTGGGTTCTGATGATGCCAAGTAACCTTGGATTATGTTGCTTATATTCTTACGCTTGCCTCCTGCCATCTGGTTATCTCTAGTGCTACCTGCCCTTGCTAAATCTGACTGGAGCCTGTTCTTCCTGTGATACTGGTTGTGTCAGAACTCCTCAGAGTCAAGCTGTCTCTGTGATCCTGTGATCCTGTGATTCTGGGATCCTGTGATCCTGGGCTTATTAGAGCACCTGGAAGTGGAGCTTCCTCTGGGTGTTGTGGACTGGCTGCGGAACTTGTGCCCAACGTCTGCTCAGGGCACCTGCTGTCCCAGACAGACTGGAAAGAACCTCAGTGTCTCACAATTTTAACTTTAGTTTCAGGGGATCTGATACCTCTTCTAGCTCCAAGGGCACTGCATATATGTGGTGCATATACATATATACATACATACATATATACATACATACATACATACATACATACAAGCATACATACTTACAAACACACATACAAGCATACATACTTACATACTTACAAACACATGTGCACATAAAATTTTTAAAAGAAACAGAAAGTTCTGTATACCATATTTATGAAAATTTGCTATAAGAGGGAATGTATCATCACAAGACTGGGATCAATTTTGTGGAATTCAATAAAATATCACTAACAGAAAAGCTAATGTTCCTGTATTTTCTCATCACTATCACCCCTTCTCCCAAGAGAGAAGATAGACAGGAATGGAGGCCCTACTTTGGGTGTGGTACGAAAAGATTGCTAAGAACTCAATAGTAGGCAGACATACCTGCATCCCATCACTCCCTCTACAGGTGGACTGAGATATTGCTTTAAAGGACATTGTACAGTTCTTTGGGGACAAGTGTCCTGCCCAACCCCTTCCTAGAGGGTCCAGCATAAATGGTTCTGCTCCAGTTATGGGGAGAGAGCAGCAGGCAGCATGTCAAAAGGTCTGGAAAACCAGAGAGACAAATGAAAGAAGACCTGAAGTCAGATGGAGACAGCAAGCGAGAGTTATGAAATTTTCAAGCTCATTTTTATCATCTACAAACCTTCCCATAAACTCTGTCCCAGGTGGCTGCGCAAACACTTGAGCCTTGAAATGAAATCTTGGAGTTATTCCGTCACTCACACCGACTAAATCCATCCTGAATTGTGTAATAAACTTTAGCCTTTGGCACTTTGTGATTTCAAGACTCTCATTGCCCTGCTTGTTTTCTGGTTTATCTCCTAAGTTATTTGTGTTTTCTTTATATTTTTTGTGTAAACTTTTTGAAAAAAGAAGCATTACATAAACTCCATGGCGAGGGGACGGCACTGCGCTGGGTTTTCGTTACATGTAAATAAGAACTCTTTTTGCCTCGTGTTTTTATTTTCTAAGAGATTTCCTAGAGTGCTATTTTGAATATATATGTATTATTATTATTATTATTACTATTATTATTATTATATAGAAAATACCATTGGTGTGTGGCTATATCAAAAAAAGCTATAATTATGCAATTATTATCCTTTCAAAAGTATTTTAAAAGCATTTTCATGGATATTTGTTTCAGATTCTCTAATGTGGACAAAGGATACAAGGCAGGAAAATGAGGATAAATAATGTACAGGCACAGTTTAGACTCAATGTGGCTTCTCATCTTCCCCCTCCTCCTCCTTTGTGTTCTTCTTTGCATTCTTTTCCAAAATGAATTTATCTAAATCTGTATTTATAGATCTTCATGTCAGCCTATGTGGAATAACTGTGTATCTAGCTACCCGTATGAACATGCATACGTTCATAGCCTGGTGTAACCATATTTTCTTTGCAGACTATGATGGAAATCTTAATTTCTCTTTGCTTTGGAACATTCTCCAGTCCCGAGGGTTATGAGAAAGTACACACACAAACACAGCAGACACACATGCACACACACACACACACACACACACACAATTTCTATTTACTATTGACACTACATTCTGGGTTTAGCTATCCTGAGTGACTCACCCCTGCTTGTCAAAATCTCGAATTTCGCACTTCTCAGTTCTGCATAGATCTCACAGAAGAAGTATCAAACCAGATTGGGAAATAGCAATCAGAATAGGGAAAAAGGGAGAGAGAAGACTTTAAATAATTAGGAAAGTTCTGTAATGGCTAGCCATTCTGACAATGTAAGTAATGAGGAAAACCCAGAGTGCATATGGTAGTGTATGCCTGGGATCCCAGTGCTGGAGGCAGGAGAAGCAAAAGTTCAAGACCGCCTCAGCTACAGAATGAGTCTGAGGCTAGCTTAGGCTGCAGGGGACCCCATTCAACAACTGAAAAAAAAAGTCCACAGTTTATAATAACATGAGACAAAATTATACAAGAAATAGTCTAGAATGTAGTAAAGTTGAAAATCCATCTCTTTAGCACACTCTGATTATGATCCCAAGCCTGTATGCATCTATGGAATCTGTATGCATTCTTATTTTAACCCACTAAGGGACATTCAGTATATGAATAAATAATATGAAACATGCACTTCATGTCAGGCGGTAGTGGCACATGCCTTTAATCCCAGCACTTGGGAGGCAGAAGCAGGTGGATTTCTGAGTTCGAGGCCAGCCTGGTCTACAAAGTTGAGCTCCAGGATAGCCAGGGCTATACAGAGAAACCCTGTCTCAAAAAAAAAAAAAAAAAAAAAAAAAAAAAAAAGCAAAACAAAACCATGCACTTCACTTTATTGAATGTGATATGTGTGTCAGTAAAGTCGTCAGCCCCATAAAGATGATTCAGAGGTCCTCTTGGGTCTCCCTCGTCCTTCTGCCCATCTTCATCCACCTATGGGATAGCAGATGTGTTTTCTAGACGGGCAGCATGATATTTGTATTTTCATCTAGCTTCTTTCACTGAGAGAATTGGGGCTGTAAATGCTCCTTGTTCTGTGCTGAGCTTTATTCCTGTGATTGGAGTAGTATTCAGTAATAAAAACACTCCTTAAAACATTTAACCATTGACCCATTGGCTAGCCGTTTGATGATGGTAATGATGATGACGATGACGATGATAGTTATAACTTTTTATTTTCCACTTACCTGTGATTACAGTTAAAGAGTTTGTGTTTTGGGACTGATAAGATGGTTGAATGGGTAAGCACACTTACTGTTAAGGCTGAATTTATTTAGTTCCTGAAACCCACATGGTAGGAGAAAACAAAACAGACTACGAACAATTGTCCTCTGAGCTTCATACACATGTTTTATATACATAAAACAATGACTAGATGTACATGTGTTTTATATACATGAAGCAATGACTAGATATAACAAAGAGAAAATGTTTTTAAAAAGTTTACCTTTATTCAGCTCAGAATCCAGTCTTTGTTATTTTAAAAAAGAAACCACAAAACCCTGTGCTAATATTTAATCTTTCTACTGGTGTAATAATTGTTAGGGTTTAGGTACATTTTCAACTGACTTAATTGTAAATGTTGGGGCCTAGGTTTATTATTCTATCTCATTTTATTTTCTTACTGTTCTTGTCAGCTTTCATGCTTCTGCTTCCCTGTAGGTAATTTCATATTTTAAAACTTTCTTTTGATTTATCAAGTGTTATTCAAAGTATTTTTACATAACTAGTGGTAAGTTTATGTGTGCATACATAAACTTATGTAGTCTGTTTGGGTCTCTATTTTACTAGTTTGAATTCAAAGTATAGACATCCTTATTTTGATGTTTATAGGTATTTTGGTGCATGTATATCTGTGCACCATGTGGCTGCAACACCCACAGACACCAAGAGGAGGGCATCAGATGATTTTGAGTCACTACATGGGTGCTGGGAATCAAACCTGGGTCCCTCAGAAGAGGAGTCAGTGCTCATTGAGCTGTCAATTTTTTTTTCTTTTGAAAGATGTATTTTAAGTGTTTAAGTGTTTGCCTGCAAGTCTATATATGCATGAAGTACCAACACGGACTGGAAGAGGATGTGAGATCCCTTGAAACAAGTTAAAGACGGTTATGAGTCTTCATATGTGCTGGGAACTAAAAGCCAGGTCCTCTGAAAGAAGAGCCAGTGCCTTTAACCACTGAGCTATCTAACCGCCCAGTCTACTTAAGTATAGGAAACTTGCACCCTTTATTCTACTTCATTGATAACAGCTAATTGCCTGAAATTTTCTGCATGTACATTGAAGACCACATTAGACAGGACTACTGTTTTGGTTTTTTGGGGTTTTGCGGGGGGTTGGGGTTTTTTGTTGTTGTTGGCTTTTTTTTTTTGTTTTTTGTTTTTGTTTGTTTGTTTGTTTGTTTTGCCTCAGTGATTACATTTAATTTAGAAAACTCCAGGGTCATAATTGGGACCATATTTACGTGGTTTTGGTGCTGATTTCTGATACTGCAGCATGTCTTCATTTAGCACTCATTCTGTCTCTAGTTCTTCTTTGAGGGTCTTTCTGCTGGTGACAACTTTAACCAGTTTTCTTGGGTTCAAGAAAGTATGAATCACCCCTTCAAGCATGAAGAAGTGTTATTTTCTCTGGCTATAGATCTCTGACTGGATGGCTCTTGTGATGGTTTGTATATGCTTAGGCCAGAGAGTGGCACTATTAAGAGGTATGGCCCTGTTGAAGTAGGTGTGTCACTGTGGGTGTGGGCTTTAAGACCTTCATCCTAGCTGCCTGGAAGCCAGTCTTCTCCTAGCAGCCTTCAGATGAAGATGTAGAACTCTCAGCTCTTCCTGCACCATGTCTGCCTAGATGCTGCCATGCTCCCACCTTGGTAGTAATGGACTGAACCTCTGAACCTGTAAGCCAGCCTCAATTAAACATTGTCCTTTATAAGAGTTGCCTTGGTCATGGTGTCTGTTCACAGCAGTAAAACCCTAACTAAGACAGCTCTCTTCCCTTTAGTGCTTAAGAAATGCTTCCTTCTAGATCCAGAGAAATCCCCTGTCATTTGAACTGCCCCTTCCCCAGGTAAAGCCCAGCTTTCATCTCCTGTGCTCTGGTTTCCCCTCTTTCTCTTGGTTCCCATCAACATTCAGAGATTTGACTTTGTCTTGGTGTGTTTTTCTTAGCTGTCATCCCACTCAGAGGCTTCACGTCTTCTTTCCATTTTGAAGGTTTGTATATTGCTTGTTCATTTTTCTATTTTGTTTTATTACCAAATTTAGAGAGATGGCAGCCACTGCTTTTAGAACTCTTTTCAACATCACTTTTTTTTCTAATACCCACCCAGCACAGCACTGTAGTAGTATGAATTGTCTATTACCAGACAAAATCTGGTCCTGATGTTGTTGTGCAGTTTTTCTTCCCCAGGCTCATTTATCAGGGCTGTTGATAAATATAAAGTATCCCTGTTTCTGTGTAGGTCTGTGTATGTTTGCCCACAGCATGTGTCTGTGGCTTTGCCTGCACCTGCCTATGTGCAATCATGTGCCTAGGTGCCTTCCTCATCTCCCTGTCCAAGGGCAAACAAAGCATGTCCTACCTGCCCACAGATTCTCACAATCTTTACATGTGATTGTTCCTTTCTCTGGGTATCAGAGTATATGGAAGAATTTCATTTATGGTTCCAGGGGGACAGATAGTAATGATGGAGGAGGTATGGCTGCAGATAGCTAGAGCAGAAGGCTGAGAATTCACATCTTTAACTAGGTATTTCCAAACAGAGAAAGAACAAGAAATGGGGTAAGGCCATAACTCCCTCACCATCCCCTTCCAGTGTTGCCCTTCCTCCAGCAAAAAGGTTCCATGACCTCACAAACAGCGCCACCACCTGGAAACTAAGTGTTCAGACATCTGAGCCTATGGAGGACATTTCTCATTCAAATCAGGACATCCTTTATGAGGTCTATCTCTTTCATTGTTTCTAAGCTTGCCCCTGATTGTTCTTTAAAGCATTTTAGGGATGCCCCCTGTAAGATCCATGTCTGACCACTCTAACACTTGCACACTGTTGCTGTTGGCATTTGGCTAGTCTTTTCTCACTCCAGTTGGGTTATTCCAAGTTCTGATATGACAAATGATTGCCAACTGTTAACTGGGCACTTCAATTATTGTGTTAATGATCTCCCTTATCTCTTCTGTTTTGCCTGGCCTCATCTGATATCCCTCCTATGAGAGCTGGTAGTGGTGTACCATAGCTAACAGATGGAGAAGGAAACCCAGAATTCTCATACTCCCTTGTTATTGTTGGACTAGTAGGACAGGTGATATGACAGAAGCTCCTTAGTAAGCATCTGTTGATAATGCCCTCGATTGGAGAGGCTAAGCCAGTGGTCCACAGTGGTGCTGTGATGGCTAAGAAAGCTCATAATCTAGGCTGGGGTAGAAACTCAGCCTCCTCAGTGGTCTCCACTGACATCGTGTGAGTGGGAGCGACTTATTACCACTGAGTTTATAGCTCTTGGTGGCTGTTCAGCCTTCTCTATCAGAGCCATACAGAAGAGGGTTGGGCCACTATCTAACAGTCTAGTGAGTGAGGCACAAGTCCAGACTCCCCATTTACCCTTTGCTGGCAGGACCACAATGTTCAGCATCGTGGCTTTCATTGCCTTGTTCCCATTCATAAGCCCTCTTAGCCAGCACTGTAAAATGGAACGGGGCTCACATCTTCTCCGCTGTGTTTGGCCCACGTTCAGAGAATTCTGGGTTGATTGAGGGTCTAAGCAGATGTACAGAATTGAGGATATCTCAGGATGGGTCACTCATTGGCTGACCTGTTTAACAAATATAAGAATTCTCAAAGCAGGACCCCGAGTGTGTCTCTTATGAAGTCAGCTCAGGAAGTGAAACTCACACGGTTGACTAAGATGGCTGCGATAGCGGGTGCCAGACGCAACAAACCTCCCCACCTCTTACACATCTCTGAAGATTAGGAGCTCTGCAGATTTTTTCCAGACAGGTGCAGGCAGAGATAGGAAAGGCCCAGGCATCTGTTTAATGATGACTTTAATAGGGGTGGTTTCAGGATTGACTAGGAACTCCAGAGAAGTGAAAACTGCCTTGTCTCTATGTTCACTAACTTGACTCCTTTAGGAAATGGATTCCCACCACCACATGTTTCTGTCCTATCCCCGACAAAAAGTAAAGCATCCACCAAGGAAAGTGGCTGTAGATACTCAGAAGCCTATGAGACAAATATCAGGAGGCTGCTTCAGAGGTAGGCTAAGTCTACCAGCACAAAATTCTACAGCCAGAGCCACATGTCCTCAACCACATGTTACGCCAGCTATAACAAGAGCAAGATATTGCGTATAATCGAGGGACAGAGAGAAAACAAGCTTAGAAAGACAGGGTGGTGGAATTCTACAAATCATTGAAATATCCTATGCAACCTTTTGTTACTGGTAAGAAGAGTACATAAGCCACACAGCCTCTGCAACTCTGTTGTCATAATTCAATTATCTTCTCACTTGGAGCATGTTCATCTGGGTGTATGGTCACTTTCTACTGTTAGCTCGTGGTAAATTCGCTGGCACCATGGATGACTCTGCACCTCCCTTTCTCAGTCCATGGAGAATGAGATGTAAGTTGTCCTCAGTGGAACCTTCAGCAGTGGTTTTCCTTAGCTTGCTGTGGATGTCTTTGCCTTGAGGATCTGACTGAAGAATTAAATGTCCTTCAGAGGACCGGAGAACAGTGTGCCTCTACTCAGCTCTCTGGAGGGCAGTCCCAGGGTTCTGCTCTGTGAAGAAGAGATAACATTTGTGAGCTGCCTCCTCGATGCCGGGCACTGAATCTAATTGCAGTGTCTGACTGATGCTAACGAAGAGCTGGTACAATGGACATTGCGGTCTCTGATTAATGATTCATGAGCTCTGCAGCTCAGCAAAGAGAAACGTCCCATCCAGGGACACTCAGAAGTGACAGCAGGGTTTAAGCTTATGGCTTGGGGGCTCTGAAATTCACATGATTTTCTCTCTGTGGAAAATTGTTTACCCCTGAGCACTAAAGAGACTTTCTCTGTCATTACATCATTCAGTATGTAATTTAAGAGAAACAAAACAAAACAAAATAAAATAAGCCACAAACATACATACACATACCCCACTTACATAGCCACACTCCACTCACATAGGTGCACACACACACTACTCACATAGACACACACAGCATAGGTGCAACACACACACACATTTCTGTTGCTCTGTGTGTTTCCATCCGATCTGACTATTTAAGCTTTTGATGGACATCATGTTTAGAGCAGGATTGGGATCCTGAATAAGTTAATCTGTTAATGCCCCCCCCCCCCGGGTTTCCTACTGTTCCTGTTGCTGAAGTTATTTGGTATCCACCCTATTCTGGGCATTTGAATTCACAACTGTGGCCCCAGAATTAAATCAGACACCACCATGAGCGTGAGTTTCAAGGTTTTTGTTGTTAATTTGGGAGTGTTGCTGCAATGCAATCTGTAAGCAAATGATTTAAATAAAGAGTGCTAGGCTCTTAGGAAAGAAATGTACATGGGGTTGAATAATGTCTGTAAGTGTAAGTGCTGTGTGTCTAACCAAAAAAAAAAAAAAAGTGTGTCTGTGTGTCACTGTATCTGTCTGTCTGTCTGTCTCTTCCCCATCTCTCTGTGTCCATGTGTGTGACTCTCTGCCTCTGTCTGTCTGTCTGTCTCTGTCTGTCTAGGTCTCTATCTCTGTCTCCTCTCTCTCTCTCTCTCTCTCTCTCTCTCTCTCTCTCTCTCTCTCTCTCTCTCTCTGTGTGTGTGTGTGTGTGTGTGTGTGTGTGTGTGTGTGTAACCAAATAATTTGGGCTGATAGAAGTGGGAAGCCACACAACCATCCTGCCAAGAAGAAAGATATTTTAAAGAGAGATAGTTGTGCCACTGATTACCAGAAACAAAACAAAAGAACTAGAGTGTCCCCTGGAATCTTATGTGGGTGGTAAAGAAAAGCTAAAGCCTGGTGCTAACCAGGGGAAAACCACTTCTTCTAGGAAGTGATATCACACAGTTCTTACAACTGTCAGGCCATCTTGCGAGAGAGATCAGAGGCGAGTGATGTACTGATGAGAGGCAGGACCACACCTTGACCAGGACAGCTTAGTGATGCACACATCTATTTTAATCTGTACCATAGGTCAGAACCCAAAAGATAGACTTAGGGGGTGACTGAACTTCTTATTTATTCTTCTTCCCATGAAGGCCACACGGAATAAATCCCCTTTCTCCATTCTTTACTACCAGTGTCTGTTTAATTGATGTATTGAGAATGAGCAGCTAAGCCAGTTGGGAGTCCCTGAGCCCAAGTGTCTTAGTTAGGGTTTCTATTGCTCGGATGAAACACCACAACCAAAAGCAACTAAGAAAGGACAGGGTTTATTTAGTTCATACTCCTAAGCAAAAATCCATCACCAAGAGAAGTCAAGATAGGATCTCAAGATAGAAATCTGAAGGCAAGAGCTGATGCAAAAGCCATGGAGGAACACTATTTATTGGCTTGCTCCTCTCGGCTTGCTCGGGTGGTTTTCTTATACCACCGAGGGCCACAATCCTGGACCACAATAGGCTGCATATAAATCACCCATTGTACTAGCTGGTTTTGTGTGCCAACTTGACACAGGCTGGAGTTATCACAGAGAAGGGAGCTTCTGTTGGGGAAGTGCTTCCATGAGATCCAGCTTTGAGGCATTTTCTCAATTAGTGATCAAGGGGGTAGGGCCCCTTGTGGGTGGTGCCATCCCTGGGCTGGAAGTCTTGGGTTCTATAATAGAGCAGGCTGAGCAAGCCAGGGGAAGCAAGCCAGTAAGGAACATCTCTCCATGGCCTCTGCCTCAGCTCCTGCTTCCTGACCTGCTTGAGTTCCAGTCCTGACTTCCTCTAGTGATCAATAGCATCGTGGAAGTAAACTAAACAAACCCTTTCCTCCCCAGCTTGCTTCTTGGTCATGATGTGTGTGCAGGAATAGAAACCCTGACTAAGACACTCATAAAGAAAATGCCCCCACAGACTGCCTACAGTCAGAGTCCATGGAAGCATTTTTCTTGATTAAGATTTATTCTTCCCAGATGACCTCGACTTGTCTCAAGTTGACATAATAATAGCCAGGACACTGTGGAAAGGTTTCATCAACCTTGTCTTGACCCAGTATTTATATGGATATCCCTGAGAGCTTCACAGGAGGAAGAGTAGGATGGGTGGCAGGAAGGAGGAGTCAGGGCAGAGCTGGATCAGAGAGGCACTGGCTAACTAACAGTGGGAAGAGGATTTGAAGAGGCTTAATATAGGACAGGATGCTTTAACTGTATTTTGAGAGTAGAAGGCTTCCTCAGATCAACCAGAAAGAACTGAAGGAGATAGTCCAAGCAAAATTAGTGAATGACATGTTTATCCATCCCTTAACTCCCAGACCTACTGGGCACTCAGAACCTCCTCTTTACCATCAATTAGAGTGTTTCCCCATAGCCCAGGTTTCGCCCCAAGACTCCCTACAAGGAGGTTGTGCATCAACTCAGACATAAAAACTTACCTTGTAAACAAATAGGTTTTTTCGTCTTTAAAATGGACTCAAACAGTGCTCAGGGTTAAAAGCAGCCCTTGTTCTTTAATTGAGAGAGAATAAACATTGATTGGGCACAAACATGAACATGATTAATATTAGACTCCTGTACTCAGAAATGGTCTCATCCCATTCACACCTCTGCTTCATATCTGTGTTTGACAGACTCCCTCCAACCCCACCCCACTCCCACTAGTTTACTTTTAAGAAAGTTTGTGCATGAAATCTCAGCTCCTGGGAGGTGTGTTTGTTTGTTTGTTTGTTTTAAAACAAAATGAACACAAGCAGAGAGTGAATTGATGATCCTTGCTACTCATGAACAGTGATAGCCAAGTTTATCAGAGAGCAAAGACAGTCAGAATACAAGGAGTCCACAAAGGCTTAGCTCACAATCCGCTCTGGGTACCTGGAGTCAATGGCATAGCTACTGTCTGCAGCCATCCTTAACTAAGCCAGTACTTGGTCAGTGTCACTACCATGTGCTTTTGAAGTTTCCACTACAGGAACTCAAACAGTGTGTTAATGGCCTTCAATAATTTTCAGTGTATTTAGATAGAGTTTAGTTCCCAGTTCTTCCCATTTATTCATTTCATACACTTTTGGGGGGGAACAACTACCATGTAAATAGGCTCTTTTCTAAATACTGAAAATACCTTGGTAAATGAAATGGACAGAAATCTTCCTCCATCATGAAACCTAAATTCTGGAGTGAGGAGAGAGCCACTGGCTTTTGTTCATGTGTCATTTTCTTTATCGTAACACTGTTCTTAATTTTAAAGATTATTTTTCAAAAAGACTGATCACCATCGTCATCGCCATCACCATTGTTGTTATTGAGCATAAGTGTCTGTGCTTGTGCATATTTGAGTGTAAGTGCCTGTAGAGGCCAGAAGAGGGCAACCAGAACCCCTGTGGGGCTGGAATTACAGGTAATTATGACCTGCTAGACCTGGATGCTAGGAACTGAGCCCATTTCTCTACAAGAATAGTAGGAGTTCTTAACTACTGAGCTATCTTTCTAGCCCCTCAAAGATTCTTTTTATCTTTTCCTACCACCAAAGGTGTGTGTGGGGGGGATTATGAGACAGTTTTATTGTGCATCATAAACTTGCTTCAAACTATATGTATATATAGTTAATATATTCATATATAGTTAATATATATATGTATATATATAGCTAATATCTACATATATATTTCTTGGGTATGATTCAGGGAGTGGTTGGGGTGAATAGAGTGTGGCTAATATGATCAAAATACACTATATGCATAGAATTTCCAAAGAATTAATAGAAACAATACTTTTTTAAGCTATAAGAGATTTATTTATATGAATTTGATCCAAGGTTTTAATAGCAATTGTTTTGGGATACTGATATTAACTCATGGAATCTTCACTCTACCACTGGGTTCCTGAAATCTACCTGAGTGTCTCTCCAGCTTGTCTATTTGTTTTTGAGGCCAGATAGAGTAATCCAAGCCAACCCTAGATAGCTATATTAGGAACTTGTGATGACACAGCATGACCAAGGTAACTTACAGAAGAAAGGGTTTATTTGGGCTTATGGTTCCAGGGAGTTAGAGTCCATGTGATGGCTTGTATATGCTAGGCCCAGGGAGTGGCACTATTAGGAAGTGTGGTCCTGTTGTGTGGCCCTTTTGAAGTAGGCATGGCACTGTGGGTATGGGCTTTAAGACCTTCCTCCTAGCTGCCTAGAAGTCAGTCTTCTCCTAGCAGCCTTCAGATAAAGATGTAGAACTCTCAGCCCCTCCTGTACCATATCTGCCTGGATGCTACCATGTTCCCACCTTGATGATAATGGACTGAACCTCTGAATCTGTAAGCCTGTCCCAATTAAATATTGCCCTTATAAGAGTTGCCTTGGGCATGGTGTCTGTTCACAGCAGTAAAACCCTAAGACAGTCCATGATGGCAGATCAAAGTCATAGAGGCAGGTAGCTGGAGCAGCAGCTGAGGACTCACAACTTGAACTTCAAGCACAAAGTAGAAAAGCTTCAAGGTACACCCTTGGGTGACATGCTTTCCCCACTAAGGCCACACCTCCTACACCGACCCAAACAGCGCCACCAACTGGAGATCATGTATTCAAACATCTGAGCCAATGAGGAACACTCTCATTCAAACACCACCGCCATAGCCTAGGCCGATTTTGAACTTCTGATCCTTCTGCCTCCACCATCTGAATGCTGAGATCACAAGCATGAACCACTTTGCCATTAGTGCTGGGGCACCGGACTCAGGACTTCCTGCATGTTGGGCGAGTACTCTACCAACTGAGCCAGTTATCCAGCCACAAGCTTCTCTGGGTTAACATGCCATCCATACAGTAAGACACGGAGACTTACGTGTTTGAGGACACTCTCCAGTGGTCCCCATCTCTTATTAGAGACTACATGGTTCTATGTGAATGACTGATGGGGGCTTGAGTCAGCCAGCCCTTGCTTACCAGCTCTCTAATGCAGTCGTCTGCTTTCATTTCTGAACAGTCTCTCCTTGGACAATGATGTCCAACACCTTTCCTTCCTTTACATCTCCTCAAACATTTTTTCTTCTTGACAACCCTCCTAATTCTACGAAGTAAAACACTATTGTACGTTGAGCCAAAGGACTCATTCACTCACATGCACCCTAATTCGCTGCATTCTGGACACGGGGTAAAGTATTTTCTTTTGTATTTAATGAATATTTTGATAATAAAAATATTTGTAATCTAATTTTCTTACCAATCTTACAAAGTTGGTCCATGATTATCCCCACTGGACAGACAGACAAGCCACTATCAGTGGTCACTAAACTAGCAAGAGGCAGTTAAAACCAGACTGTGTGTCACTTGGTTTCAGAAAGAACACTTTTTACTCATTTGATGTTCTTTTGAGACAGGCTCTGTATAAACTTTCTTCTCTTTCTTTTTCTTTTCCATTTGTACAAGAGCCCACACCGTAAACTGCATTTCAATGCTAGATATATTTAAAATAAAGCAGATGACCCTGTGGTTTTGTTCAACACAGTAATAGCATACACAGCAACTTGAATGCTAGGAAAGTGGAGTTTTCACAAAATAGACAGAGGAACACTAATGTAGGAAAACCAGCTGAGGAAATGGACAAGACCTCTGGCCTGCGCTAAGATGGACTGGGCTGGAAGCCAAGCTCCACAGCTCACTGACTGTGATGCGTGGCTGGTTGCTTAACATAACCCGAGACTCAGTTTCCTTGTGTGTGAAAAGAACTATGGTCCTTACTAGGGCTGAGCTGGTATCCTCGCTCGGTTTCTGTTGCTGTGATAAATGCCATAACCAAAAGCGACTTAGAGAGGAAAGGATTGATTTGACTTAGACTTTCAAGTCACAGTCTGTCACTGAAGGAAGTCAGGCAGAAACTCAAGTAGGAGCAGAGCCTGTGGAGGCACACTGCTTACTGGGTTGCTTCCTCTGGCTTACTCATGTACCTTCCTTATACATCTCAGGCCCATGTGTATAGGGACTGAACTGCCCAGAGTGGGCTAGACCCTCCTCCATCAATTAGCAGTTAAGAAAATGCCTCACCGACATGACCATAGGCCAAGCTGATTGGACAGTTCTGCAGCTGAGATTCTCTCTTCTCTCAGGTGACTCTAGCTTAGTGTCATGTTGACCCTGGAAGCTGACGATGACAACTGGTGTTCTGAAGTGACATGCTTACCCAGCATGCAGCAGGCGATAGAAGATCCATAAACTCTACCACAGAGATTGGTGCAAGTGAAGAAGAGAAGATACACCAGAAAGTGGAGGAAGAAGCAAAGCGGAATGTGCTAGTCGCTGTCTTGTTGCTAGGACAACACACCTGATAAAAGCAACGTAAGAAAGAATGTGTTTGTCTCGGTTCACAATATGAGAGCACAGTCCATCATGACGGGGAAGTCATGATGGCAGGAGCATGAAGAAGTTGGTTCACTCCTTCCTCTATGTGCAACAGGATCAAACTCAGGTCGTGAAGCTTGGCAGTAAGTGCCTTTAACCCCAGAGCCATCATTGGCTCTCATTTTACCCATGGGCTCTGAGTGTGTCTAACTTGAAGCCTGCACAGATAATGAGCAGGTAATGTGTATCCCGGTGACCAGCTGCACTTTATAGTTGGAGAAGAGCAAGCTTGGCAGCGGGCAGGTTCAGATTGCCACACAGTTCAGCAGAGGAAAGATAGAAATGGTGGATTCAAAGATGAGTGCCCATCAAATGCCTCTTTTCCAAGGCCACTAGCCTTGGAAGCATAGAAACACTCTCCTTCCAGAATAACCCTACTGACCAGTATTCTGTTTCCACAGAGAAAGGTGTAGTTTACAGGTGGAGCCATGTACTCCTTTACAAACATTTCTGAAGCGCTCGCCCTGCCAGGCACCATGCCCAGCACTTAGCATGCAGGTTGGCCATTCATTTAATTCTCCTCACGAGACCATGGCACAGGGACTATGATTATGGAAGGTATATTAGCATCCCACGGCCTGTATTTAATGTTAAGAATTCTCCGCCATCCAGACAAAATAGAGTTACTCAAATAAAAAAATATATAGGCATCCCATAATTTGCACCTGCTTCTCTTTTGCTGATGAATAAGCACCCTGAGGATGCCACTTGGCCACTTACTGAGCAGTCACCAAGAGTGCTTCTGCACTCGCTTGGGCATCGCTGTGGGCAGAGAGCCACGCCTCACACAAAAGGGGCTTCACTCAGAGAAGCTGATGAGCTTGCTAATGAAGGGGATGGAAATTGGAGCCTTAATGAGCTACTGTATCATAAATGAGTGCAAATTACATTGTCAGTCTATTTACAATTTCACATGGCATGAAGCCTTGTAATTATGTCTATTCAATTATTGTATTCAGAGGCCTCTTCAGTATCGGCCTCTCACCATGGCCAAAACCTACTTGGAAGCGTCTGTATCCATGCACGTTAGAACCAGCTCAGCCAGGACCCTGCACCCAACACCCTGAAATAAAAATGTGGTTGAGGGATTGAGGGAAGACTTATGTTAGAAAACAGAAGCTTGGGCCCCATGAGATGGCTTAGTGGGTAAAGGTGCTTGCCACCAAGTCTGGTAGCCTGAGTTTGATCCCCAGAACCCACACAGTGAAAGAAGAGAACAAACTCCTACAAGTTATACTCTGATTTCCACACAAACACTATAGCAAACATACATCCCTCACTGATTGACAGAGATAGATAGATAGATAGATAGATAGATAGATAGATAGATAGATAGATAGTTGATAGACGGATAATAGATGATAGATAGATAGATAGATAGATAGATAGATAGATAGATAGATAGTTGATAGAGGGATAATAGATAGTAGATAGATGATAGATAGTTGATAGATAGATGGATCGAAGATAGATAGATGAATAATAGATGATAGATAGATAGACAGACAGAGAGATGACAGACAGGCAAACAGATAGACAGATAGGTATATGTATGGATAGACAGACAGACAGCAGACAGTCAGACAGACAGGGCAACTTTGAAAGACAGAAGTTCAGTGGTTGGGAGACATCTTCTGAGAATGACATTGTGGCCACCATGCAAACTTTGAAGATCAGAGAAATCAGGTCAGCAAACTCCTCCCAAGAGAAAAAAAAAAAAAGCTTGACATAAACTAAAGTCAGATGTTTCTTCAAGATTTTAAAATCCATTTGGAGACAGTTTCTTTTTTCCTCATAAATACTGTTCATATTTTGGTATATTTATCTAAAAAGAACAAATCTCTAAATATGCATATGTGGTATACAGCAGGTCTTAAATATTAATGATAATGTTTACTTCATGATATCACTAATACCTAGTAACGTGGTGGATGCATGTGATCTCAGCACACAGGAGACTGAGGTAGGGGAATGATTATAAGTTCCAGGCAAGCCTGGGCTACAAAGCAAGACTGTCCTTGTTTGCTTTCCATTGCCGTGATAAGAAAATGACCAAAAGCAACTTGGGAAGAAAGGGATTTATTTCACCCTTATCAGGATTATTTCACTATCATGAAAGGAAGTTAGGGAAGAAATGCAAGGCAGAGACCATGGAGGGGCGCGGCCTACTGACTTGAACCCCATGGCTTGCTCAGCCTGCTTTCTTATAGCACTCAGTACCAGGGGTGGTACCACGCATAGTAGGGGCTAGGCCCTCCCACTTCAGTCAGCAGTTAGGAGAATCCCTCACAGACATGGACGCAGGAAAGTGATCTAGATGATTCTTCAACTGAGGATCTCCCCAGGTCTGTGTCTGGGCTTATTGTCAAGTTGACAACTGAATTGAAACTATGATACTAGAGATCTAAACTCAAGTTTTCCCACAAGCCCTTTACCCATACAGCCATTTCCCATCCCCACCCACCTCTTTACATTTACCACTGAGGCTGAAGGGAGATCCCTCTCCTCTAAGTGCAAGTGGAGCGTTCCCCACAGGGTCCCACCCACTCGCAGGCACGGGATCCTTAAGTCATGCTAACTAGTGACAGGCTGGCCAGAAAGCTATTCACTATCGTGCATTAATTATAAACTGTATCTTCAGGGTGCTGGAGTTCTGACTGAGGGGGCTCCTAGCAAAGGAAGAGACTCTAATTGAGTTTTTACGACAATGAAGACAGTTGAAGGAAATGCACACGGCAGAGAAACAGCAATGTGGCGCTGAGCTTCAGTATCGCCTCTCCCCACCACCCAGGCTCCTGCCGCTGTGGCTTATGTGCTCATATTTCCTCAGTAAAACCATCCATCCTTGAAGGCAGAAGTATATTTTACCATCAAAAATCCCTTTCTGCTTTCCCAACACTTATAACCCAATTTTCGCCAAAGGTGGAAATAGTGTTCCCACCGGCCCCGTCGCAGCCAATGAAGGATGGCGGTCACTAGTATCGATTTTCCCCCTCCCACCTCCCTTCTTCAGTTCCCAGAAGCTGTGTGAGGAACAGGGCTCCCATTCTCCTCTGACAGTTCTGCGCCCGTGATGGAGTAACCAGTAAATAGCACTGGGAAGAAGAATGGAAGTGGCTTTAAACAGCAAGATCGCCAAAGGACCCAACGACTTAATATATCTGAGGAACAAGCGTGAGGCGGGCATGTTCAGAGGAGAGGCCTGGGACTTCCCATGCGCATCAGAAAATTACTTCTCAAAAATAGAGAAGAAAACCACTCATTATAGAAAAAGAGTTGGGTCCGACTCGGAGAGGCTCCCCTCCCGCCCACCTCCCACCCCTCGCCGTTTTTCTTATATCCAGACAAGAAAAGACTCTCTGATGAGGAATTCCTGTTCACAGCTACTGTAATTGTCCTAACTCGAATGGGAAACAGTCCGGATAGTTTCTACAGTGAATAAAGAAACAGTGATGCAGGTGCTGGGGGAGCTGGTTTAGTCAGGATCTGCCATACGAATAGGGAGGACCTGAGATCAAATTGCCAGCATCCTCATAAAAAAAAAAAAAAAAAAAAAAAAAAAGACAGGCATGAGAGTATGGGTCGGCAAGGCACTGGATTGTAGGGCAGGGAAAGACAGATCTTTGCAGCTCCCTGAAAGCTACTCTAGCTGACTGGTGAGCTCCAGGCTCCATGAGAGACCACGTCTCGAACTATGTAAGGCGAGGGGGGCCAGGGAGCTGGCTCAGTCGGATTACTAGGGTTTAGTCCCAGAAACCCACATGGAGGAAGAGGAATCCGACTCCTCCAAGATGTCCTCCCACATCCAGTCATGCGCTGTAGCACACACGCGCCCCCACGAGTACAGAGGTGTGTGCACAAGCGTGTACATGAACACACATACTTTGAAAATATTTGTAAAATATAATGTGAGTGGCAATAGGAAAAAGTCACTGGGCGTTGACCTCTGGTTTCATAGGCCTATGCATACTCTCGGAGTTAAGGGGACTGACAAATAAATTCATCAAATACATACTTTTGTTCTAAAAAGTAATTCATCCGATAGTTCAGAATTAAAAAGAAAATCACTGCCCATTCAGAGATTAATGGCCAAGAGCGGGAGCTGGCTTTGTCCTGGTGTTCCTGGGATCTGTCACAGGCTCCTGTGTGAGCCAGCAGCAGCTAGGCTTCTCTGGGAGATTGTTTCTTTCATCAAACAACAGCATCTAAAGAGACGTTCAGCAAAAGCTCGCAGGCAGCTTTGTGAATTAGGTACCGGGACTGGCAGTGTCAAGACTTTTAAGACGGACTGTTTTTTAAGATGGACTGCTTGACTCTTTCCATTGTGAACGATGAGAAATTATCAGCTGACATGTTTGCGAAGGCCGCTGCAAGTGTTTAGCCAACAATGTGCTCAGCGTACTGCCCTCTGGCACTGCTATAATGCTTTATGAGGGAAGTAAGTTACGTCTTGCTGTCACGCCTAGATGGTTCAGGACCTAAAATGCGGGGGGAGGGGGTGCGGGCGGAGGGAGGATAAACTAATAAGGAAATATGAATGTGTTTACGCCTGCTGTTCTCATTATAAACCAAGAAGGACATGAAAGTTGTAGAGTATGATTTCAAATCACTCCCATGAACAAATCCCAGACACTTCTAACCTACAATAAATGCATGTCCTTGGAGGATCTAGGTCAACATTTTGGTGGAATGAAGAACCTTCTAAAATTTCCTGGGAAAACAGACTGAAATGAAACCATTTCCCTGGGTTCCACTTGCTTGCTTTTTGTTTATTTTTCCAAGATTCATTTTATTCACTTATTTTATTCATTTTATTTATAGGTCCTTGCCTGTGCAGATGCATAGAGAAGCCAGACGAGGAGCCAGAGTTACAGGCGGTTGTGAGCTGCACGATACAGGTCCTGGGAACTGAACTCAGGTCCTCTGCAAAGGCAGCAAGAGCTTTTCACAACTGAGTTGGCCCTCTAGCCCCAGAGAAGAGATTCTTAATAAGGAAATATCTAGATCAGGTTGCCCTGTGGGCATGTCTGGGCGGGACTGTCTACATGATAGAGGAAGACCTATCCCATTGTGGGAGGCACCATTCCCTATTCAGGGAATGGTGAGGCTAACAATAAATAATGTTTTCTTTTGAAGCCCCTGACTCTTTTCTTACTCCTAGCTTTGACCCTCAGCATTACCTCTATAGGAATTCCATCCCCTTCAATCCTGGATCTCATATAGTCAAAAGTCTGGATCCTCCTTGCCTCACCTCCTGAGTTCTGGCATTAGAGGTATGGATCAGCCCATCCAGTTTATAGGAATGAACCCAGGGCACCTTGTATGATGAGCAAGTATTCTATCGAGTGAGAGACATTCCCAGCTCTGAATGAATATTATCTTTAACTGGTTGGTGTGCTGTAACCCCCCCCTTTTTTTTTTTGAGTTTTTCATGGTGTCTCACAGCTTGATGAGATGTTTTGGGTGTGATTTTTCCAGTCACACCTAATTCATCTGAAACAGGATGCTGAATTTAACATCAGCAGGAAGACATTTGAGATAGCCTGAATTTTAGAAACACCACAATACCTAAGAGGGAGACAAAACACAGCCTCCATGGGGAAGAAGTTACAGTGTGCGCCTGAGAGCCGGTGCTGAATAGCTGAAGCTTTGATCCACAGATGCCTGCTCAGAGAAACAAACTTCTCAGATTTTCTGAAACATGCAACTTCAAAAATGTGGCCTTTCCTCTATGCTCATTAATTTTATTTTCAGAAATAAAGGAAATCAGAGATGAGGAGGTGGCTCAGCAGTTAAGAACCCCTGCTAGTCCTACAGAGGACCAGAGTCCTGGTAACAGCACCCACATCGTGACTCATACTGCCTGTAACGCCAGCCAGAGGGAATCCAATGCCATCTACTGGCCTTTGTGGGTATTACACTCAAACATGCACATACCCACACAGACATATATGCATAAGCATAAATAAAAAAATAATAAATCTTTTTATTTAAAAATAGAATTCAACATGTTTCAAAGATAGAAAGTATACTCTGTTATGACATACTAATTTACTAATTATAATATCCTTAATTACTAGCAGCTATAACCACTGGGTTTAAATGACTGACCAATTGATTATTTGTTAAATTGCCTTAATACTTCTCACATTGACCTGGTTCTTTTTCTGCATCTAACTATTTTTGATGGAATATTACACAATATGAATTTTACTGTATTAACTGGCAGATATTGGTACAATCTCAGAAATAAACATTTGTTCTAGCATACAATTGTTACTTAAATTCACTTTGATTTATTTAAGTTTTTATTTAGCTGGGCAGGAAGAGCACTCACTCCAGAGTTAAGTGTTTCCAACCAACAAGGCACAACCCTTCTGTGGACTCTACCAATACTGATGGCTCAGTGAAGTTTGTTGATATACCCTATGGAAGCCAGTGCTGCTCCCAGCAGCCTTTGCGCCACTCCCAGCAGCCTTTGCGCCGGACCCTAACAGAGGTTGTCCTCCATTACAGTTCTTTTCTGAGTCTCAGGGATAATTTTCTCACATGCACATATTAACAGGTACTCAGCTGAATGCCCCTGTCTCCTCAGCCCCTCCCAGGAATCCTGCCTCTGTCAGCTCTCTTCTGACCATTCCTTTGTCCCCCAAACTGTAGTTTCTGGATTCTTCCTGCAGCTTGGAAATGTTTGATGGGTTGCATTTCTGAGGACACACCTGGGTCTCTACCCTGTACTTGCAAATTCCGGACAATAAGCTGCAAGTGGCTAACAACAAACTACATGACTCTGCTCATTCGAACCTTTTCTTTCTCTCCTTTGTTGATTTATTTTTGGTGTTATTACCAATGATCTTTCATATATTTTATCTGCTTCTGCTGTTGTTTCCAGCATGTGGCTAAAATTTGTATCTGTAAGTTCATTTTTTTTGTTAGATATAATATTTGCTATGGATTTTTTTTTTCAAGAATTCCTTCATGCGTTTTTGAAAATACTTTGGTACTGTAAATGAAACACTCCCACTGAGGCCCAAATTAAAAGATGCTCTGTCACTAAATCACATCAGAGATTCAACAACAAAAAAAAAATTGAAAAACTCATTTTAAACTCATTACAGACTTCCCCAAACTGGCAGGGATTGTTGACAAGTAGCAGCCTGTGTCCTTGATCAAAGCGGCCATGTGCTGTTTGCAGAGCAGGCTAGTCTAATGGCAGTGTCTCCCTGTGCACTTGAGGTTGGCTTAAAATATAAGCAAAGCCCCACTGGACTCAAGCCAATCACAGGAGGGAGTGTACAACACAATACCACCCAACACCATCAGGCTGGAGAGGTGGCTGGGGGCAGGAGGGCGGGGTTAGAGCACTGACTGCTCATACAGAGTTCAAATCCCAGCACTCACATGACAGCTCACATCCACGCGTTAACTCCAGTTATGGGGGATTCTGTCGCCCTCTTCTGGCCTCTATGAGCACCTGCACTCACATGGGGTTCATACAGTATTAATCATTTACATAAATATGAGCTGATTGTCAGGGCTGAGAGCTTTGAGTGTCTTGCACTGCCTACTTTCATAAAAGTGATAACTTTTAGAAAGTTTCCCACTTCCAGAGGGGAAAGTTGGAGTCTAAGGAGATTAACAGCTCTAAATAGGACATTTATATACCCTCCTTCTAGATCCAGAGAGTGTAACAGAAGAAGGATTAGGGAGATTGTAAGACTCTAGAGGTAGGGGGAAAGCTGTGAAAAGCTGTCTTCATGATATGACATGGCTATTGAATCCACGAGCAGACAGCCACAGCATCTGAGGTTACCTACACAAGGCTTGCACACATGCATGCACACACGCACACACGCACACACACACATGTGTTGCAGGTAAGAAGGAGGGTGCTAGAGACATGGCTCAGAGGTTTAGAGCATTTCTTGTTTCTGTGTTCCCAGCATCCAGCTCAGATAGTTCACAACTTCTTGTAATTCCAGGTCCAGGGGTTCTGACACCCTCTTCTGGCATCCACAGGTACCAGCACACATGGTGCATACACACAGAGAGACAGGCACATACACACAAATAAAAATAAATCTTTAAGGAGACTAGAGTGGGAAAAACAAGGTGTCAGCAAGAATGTCAGAAGGGTAAGGAGATGATAATGGGGTGAGCATTAACCCTTCATCATAATTATAGTTAATCACCACACTGTGTACATACATAAAATCATCAGAAGTAAACATTGATACAGAGGCTGTGTAATCCTCAGATATCAAGTAACAGAGGTGAGACTCAAAGAAACTCTGACTACAAATTGCATATGAGCACCCTCTGCTCTCCCTCTCTGGGTAAAAAGAGGGAATTGGGGTGTGTAAAAATGCCTTTTTCACCGTCTTTCTCTCACGTGTGCTGCTCTTTACAAAAGAACAACACCGCTTTCCCACCCGCCTCTCGGCCACCCTTTAAGTCACCTACGGAAATTGTACTAAAGAGGCACAAATGAACAATAGCGGTGTTGGCAAAATCAATATTTACTATAGATCACACAGCATAAACATCGCACAGCATATTAGGATAAAATGTGAGCTGCCATAATCTGCACACTATGGGGAAATTATCACAGCAAAATAGACTCCGTAAATATTTACTAGGATGGTGTACCTGGAACCGTGTCTAATATCCTATCTCAACTAGTGTATTAGTCAGGGTTCTCCAGGGAAAGAGACCCAGTAGGGTTTATATAGGTCTATAAAGGGAGATTTATTATGGGAGTTGGTTCATACCATTACAGAGGCAGAGAAACCCCACAGTATGTCATACTTAAGCCAGAGAGACAGAGAAGCACAAGGTGTAATTTAGTCTGAGGCTGAAATGCTGTGCATAGGGCAAAAGATGGAAATTGGGAGGGAATGGTGGGTGTGGGAGTATAAGTCCAGAGCAAGGACTGAGCGGGGGTGGGGGAGGAGATGAAAAGACCTGTGTCCTATTATGTTTTTTGTTTCTTTATTAATAAATCAAAAGAGATTTTATTCTATACCAAAATGAGGCTAATCTCTTTTAGAAACACATCCAGCCACCCCAAGGAGATAAAGCAGAGTGAAGTCAAACAACTTGACAGGACAACCACAAGTTGACACAAAATAACTAATCCCAGACTGATAGACGGGCTGCTTAGATTTTGTTTTTGCTGTTGTTGTTGTTACTTTGACACAAACTTGAGTTATCTGAGATGAGAGAACCTCAGTTAAGAAAATGCCTCCATCTGATTGGCCTATAGGCAAGTCTGTGGGGGTATTGCCTTGATTAATGATTGATGTGGGGAAGGCCCAGTGCCCAGCTGACTGTGACCAATGCCACCCCGAGCAGGTCCTAGGTCCTATAAGAAGGCAGCAGCTCCCCTCCATGGCTTCTGCATCAGCTCCTGCCTTCAGGTTACCGTCCTGAGGTCATGCCCTGACTTCCCTTCCTGACGGACTGTGATGGGGACATGGAATCCAAATAAACCATTTCCTCCCCCAAGTTACTTTTGGTCATGGAATTCATCACAGCAATAGATGTTTAACTAGGATGACACGTAAAATTAAACAGCCACAAGTGCACACACACATACTCGCGTGCATACACACACACACACACACACACACACACACACACACACACTAATCCCAAATTGACACATAACCACAAGTTGACATATAAAACTCATAAAATCAACCATCATAACTACAAACTTCAAATTCTTTTTTCTTAATGTTGTTTTATACATATATATGTATAAAACACACACATATATATACATATACATATACATACATATATATGTATAAAACACATATTCCTAAATACATGAATATCACCTACTCAGTCTATAAAATGCTACTTTCATGTCTGTGCTCGGGGCTGACCATCTGGTATTGAATAGCCGATTGATGTGCCATTCCCTGGGGGAGACTCTATCTTTCACTCTCAGTGTTCTTTCATTTTCTGCAGTTCTAGTCATAAGTGCAGATGCCAGCCTGTCTTCCCTGGCACTCATGCTGATCCACATGCTTGACCTTCAGAGTCTTTCTAGACCAGTACAACTGATTTCAAGTGGGCTAGTCCCTGATGCACTGGGTTATACTCCTAAGGACTTGTCTTTGAAATGCACGGACAACCTGTGTGTGGGATATCCTGGAAAGCAGCTGAGGAACCAAATCTTCCCCTCAAACAGTCAACCACCTGGAGAGTCCACTGATATTCATTACACCCATTCCCCATAACGTGTGTACTGGCTGGTGTCGTGTGCCAACTTGACACGAGCTGGAGTTACCACAGAGAAAAGAGCCTCCCCCCCTTGAGGAAATGCCTCCATAAGATCCAGCTGTAAGGCATTTAATCAATTAGTGATCAAGGCAGCCCATGGTAAGTGCTGCCAGCGCTGGGCTGGTAGCCCTGGGTTTTATAAGAAAGCAGACTGAGCAAGCCAGGGGAAGCAAGGCAGTAAGTAACATCCCTCGATGGCCTCTATATCAGCTCCTGTCTCCAAGTTCCTGCCCTGTGTGACTTCCTTTGGTGATGAACAAATGTGGAAGTATAAACTGGATAAACCCTTTCCTCCCCAAACTTGCTTCTTGGTCATGATGTTCTGTGCAGGAATACAAACTCTGACTAAGACAATATGTTTTTAAGTTGGACTCTTCATCTGTCTTAGAACTTTGTCAGCACAGCTGTGGTGTGCATTCTTTGAGAGAGAATGATGGGTTGCTTTTGTACTTACTTTGTAGGATAATATCCTTTGAATAGAACATCTAGCTGTATGGTCTCAATGACACAAGGCTTGACAAGGGTATGTAGCATCTTCCATCTCAGGAGCTGGCTATCTTCCCTCACCTTATGAATTATGGGTGTTTACTAGAGTTCTCCCACAAAAGAGAGAGAGAGAGAAAGAGAGAGAGAGAGAAAGAGAGAGAGAGAGAGAAAGAGAGAGCGAGAGAGCGAGCAATAAACCAGATGGACATATCCCTCCCTAGCTGAAGACAAGCTTCAACTGTTTGGATACCCCAAATCTGGCAGGGCAGGGCTAGGTCCACAAGCTAACAGAAGAATCAATACACTGTAATAAGAGATGGGAGTGGACATTTGAACTATAAAGAAATTTCTTAGAGACCTCTTCTTTTTCTGGGACAGAACACAGTGGCAGTCACTGGCTGAGCACGCACAGTGTTTTGGCTTCAGTCCCCAGCCCATATACAAAAAGGAGTTTAGTATTTCTGGTCAGCAAAAGGCAGGTGGGTGGGCAAGCATGCGTGCGACCCACTTTCTGCTACTGCCACTGAAGCAGGCTCGGGATCACAGGGAACTTGCTTTGTCTCTCCTCTTCTCTTTGCTGAGCACAAATGCCACTTATCCTAGATTGGACCAGACTTCTGCTGTCTACCTCCGGTCTTAAGAACAACATTAAGGTGACAGCTAAGAAATGTGTTTCCAGCAGACTGCTCCTGACAAGCCTTTTCTTTATGGGTGAATTAGAAAGATGCACTACTCAAAAGATAACTACAGATTCCTCCCGGGAAGAGAGGGTCCATCTTGGTTATAGGACCTTTGGCTCCTTCAAATGTGCACTTGTAATTCAAGTGTTGGAGTCGGGGGCTGGAGACAGGCAGATTCTTCCACCTCACCAGCCACCTAGCTTACCTGATCAATGATCCTCAGACCTGTGAGAAAATCTGTCTCAAAAGCCAGGGTCCTGAAAAATGACACCAAGGTTGACCTCTGGCCTCCATGTACACATGCTGGCTCACACAGGAACATGCATGTACAGAAATAAAGTAATAAGTAAATAAAAATAAAAGTGGAAAATTTGCTGGGTTTCTGGCTCCTGTGACAATGTCTAGGACTGAGAAACCATCAGAGGGATGAGCCCAGGAAGAGGCTGTGGTGAGAAGCAACTGAGCCAGTTACAATTTTATCTTTCCATCTCTTTCCTGCTTCCTGAACTTTGTATGGGAAATGTGAGAAAGGCATAGACAGAATATAAGACACAGCAGGCTTTGGGTAGGTAAATATTATGGAGTAAAGACTGCCAATCCAGTTTTTTTTTTTAAGTAAGTGCAAATAGAATAATAGATTTATAAAGTAAAAGGTGCTGGGTAGGGGAGTATGCTTGGTGGGCAGCTTGCAAGAGGGACATGGGACAGAGGGGACTCCACACTTCCCAACAAAAAGAATTATAAATGTTTTACTTAGACCTTGCCTGATATGTTTGTTATATATAGCATTTCTGCATCTATACCTCAAACACACAGGATCATTGTTTTTCTATTTAAACTAAACAGGAAACATTGTAATTTAAAAAAAAAAAAATCCCTCTTACCAGAATGAATCCTTCTACCCTGAAACAGACATGTAAGGATAGATACAATATAATATTATGTATCCTTAGAAAAGAAAGTCAGACTGCCATCTGCAAAAACATGGATGAACTCCTGGAGACAATAAATGAAATAAGCCAATCACAGGATGAAGTGTCAAGTACATTCGTAGGAACAGAGAAGAATTGTGGCTTCCTGGGCCTGGAGAGGGACTGGACGTCACTGTTCAACAAGTGCAAGTTTCCTTTCTACCAAAAGATTTAAGTTCTACAGCTTTTCTGCAGGACTGGGTTTAGCTCCCTTGACAGAGGGCTTGCCTAGTGTGCAGAAACCCTAGCTTCTGTCTCCAGCCCCACATAAATCATGTCTGTCATCTTAACAGGTAGAAGCTTGGTAGGTGGAAGCAGGAAGACAAGGAGGGAAGGGCCATCCTTGGCTTCATAGCAATTTCAAAGCTGGCCTGGGCTACATAAGACCTCACGTCGTGAAGGAGAAAGGAGGTGAGTTCTGCTCTATAACATGGTGAATACACACCAGTGTGGTATGCTTAAAATGTCAAAGCACATATCCACTGACACTTATATATGTATATAAGTATTATATATGTAACATATATATAATTTCTTAATGGATAGTCTTACTTTCCTGTCAGGGAATTCTACTCATTTTGCCCTGTGGTGGGATCAAGACTGGTTACTGAAGGCTTTCCCTTTACCACTGAGTCTACTCTAAGCCTCTTCCAGTCAAAATGACCAGACACCAGCAACTTCACATTGCCACCATAGCAGCAGGCACAAGCCAACCAATGTTGACTGATATCTGTCTGCTTGTTAGACTCCTTTCATGGTTAACACTGACAACTAGAGGAGCTCTAGAGCCACCTAGGAGACAAAGGTCTCCAGGTGTATCTCTGAAGGAGTGGCCAGGATTGCAACTCTGTTGCTGAGATGAGAACCCTGACCAAAATCAGCCTGGGGTGGAAAGGGTTCATTTGGCTTACACAGTCCATTATGGAAAGAAGTCAGGCCAGGAACTCAAGGCAGGAACTGAAGCAGAGGCCATGGAGTACCAATATTTACTAGCTTGTTCTCCATCTCCTGCTCAGCCTGCTTTCTTAGGACCACCTGCCCAGAGATGGCACCACCCACAGTGGACTGGGCCCTCCCACAGCAATCATTAATTAAGACAGTACCCCACAGTCTTGTCTACTGTTCACTCTAATGGAAGCAATTCCTCAGTTAAGACTGCCCTTCCGTAGGGGTGTCTAGGTTTATGTCAAGTTGATAAAAAAAAAACTATGACAGAGAATTTCTAAACTAGGTTAATTTAAGGAGGATGCACGCCAACCAAGAGCAGTGCCATCTCGTGATCAAAAGTCCTGATCTGAGTTAAAAGGAGAAAGCTGAACACCAGCCCTCGACTCTCTGCTTCTTAACTGTAGGTGCAACGTGGCCAGATGCCTCACACCTATGCTGCCACGACCTCCCCACAAAGAAGATCTGTGCCCTTGCATTATATAATACAATGCAATTATAATAATATAATTCCTCCCTTAATTGATTTCTTGTCAGATATTTGGTCTCAGTCACAATAAACATAACACAGCCCACGAGAATGAAGCCTCCAGAACTGATGTCACCAGACACCCTACTGCTACCGAGATTTTTTTTCCTGCCCTTTAACTCCTTAGAACACACACCTTACTCATTAGCCAATCGTATCCTCTCTTCTCCACGGCGGAACATCTGATGCCTCCAAGGGATGTTTCCATGAGGCAAATGTAAAAGATGTTATTAGCTATTAGGCGCTTCTGTTTGGCTCTAAATATCTACTTGGAAGTGCCAATTTGCCAGCGAGTCCTTAAGTCCCAAGGCTCTGAATCACTAACTCAGCTAGCTGCAGGGCTCGACTCTCGGCATCTGTCAAGATCGTGCATTTTCTGCCAGCAGCATCTGAGCTATCTGAGTGAGTGACAACCTCCGCCTAGAACAGCATATAGAGTGAGCTAACATCAGAGGATCTGAAGGTAAAATGCCCGGACAGCTTAGCCATAGCATGGGGGAGGCTTGGAGCGAGCACTCACTCTGAGAGCCCTACCCTCATTTTTTAAGACAGGGATATAGTTTCTGTTTCCCACACTGGCCATGAACTTCTTGCAAAGCCAAAGATGACCTTGGGCTTCTGTTCTTTCCGTTGGCCTTTCCAAGTGCTAGAATTTCAGGTTTTCATCATTAGCCCTGGTTTATGCCAGTATTGGGGATGAACCCAGGACTATATGGATGCTAGACAGGCACTCTACCTACCGAACTAGATCGCCATCTTTGCCATATCTCTTCTTTAATATTTGTTTTATTTTCACGTATGTATGTGTGCACACATCATTCATTTCTCTCTGCATACACACGCAACTTTAAATTATATCAATGTTACTTATACTTAATACACACACAGACACACACACACACACACACCAGGATATTTGTTTGCTTGAGTCTGTTTGTAAACAGGTTGCCTTTGTTTGGACTTGGTTCTTCCTCAACAGTCAAACCTGGAGAACTCTGCATATAACATTGATAGACAAGTATCCTCAGGGGTGGGTGGTAGGGAAGAACAATAGAAATAAAGAGTATCCATGTGTCTGGGGAGCTGCCTCAGGGGCATAAAGCATGGCCCTCATGTAGAAGCCCTGGCTCTTCTCCTTACTGTCAGCAGAGCCTGGTTTTGCTGCAGGAGTCGTTTGCAGCTAAGTCAAAACCGAACTTCTGAACTCGGTTGGATGAAGTTGCAAGCTAAGGATAGAGAATGGTGACGGACAGCCTACTAATTACCAGGGCCTGCTGCACTGGTATCTAAGGAGAGCAGAAATAGAAACAGTTGTAATAAAACAGGTGAGCGCACATCAGAGGGACAGGGAAAAGCCAGGGTGTCAGATGTCAGCCCTGGGAGGCAGTATGATCTGTCCGCTATTCTGTATTGTGTATATATTGTGTGTGTGTGTGTGTGTTACATTATTTTACAGTATTTTATAAAAACAAATGGAAATACAAGGACTGTAGAGCAAATAATACAACCTATAGAAGATAACATAGTATCTAGTGTGTTATTTTTATGCTTTGTGGGAATATATAGACTAACCATAATATTTTATATACATTTAATTTAGGTTATATATTTTTATAGACAGCATATATAGTCTCATGGTACAGCTCATTTTAATTTGTCACCATGGTAACAAAAATAATTAACTCACTAGAAAAGCTTAAGTGAAGCTAGCAGGCACCCAACTCTGCTTCCATGCTCACCTTGGAGGCTTGCTTAAATGTTCTAAATATGTACGCATCGTTAATGAATGATTTGTCTGCACTACCAATATGACATGGCAAGGAAAGATGCCAAAATCTACCTCAGGGTGTGTGTGTGTGTATGCATATGTGTGTGTATGTGTATGTATATGTGTGTATATGTATGTATATGTGTGTATGTGTATGTATATGTGTGTATGTGTGTATGTGTATGTATATGTGTGTATGTGTGTGTATGAGTGTGTGTGTAGATGTGTGTATATGTGTGTATGTACGTGTATGTGTGTATATGTGTGTATGTACATTTATGTGTATGTATGTGTATGTATAGGTGTGTGTATGTGTGTATATGTGTGTATATGTGTGTATGTGTGTATATGTGTGTATGTGTGTGATTATGCATGTGTATATGTATGTGATGTATGTGTATATATGAGTGTATGTGCGTATGTATGTGTATGTGTGTGTATATATGTGTGTATGGGTGTGTATGAGTGTGTGTATGAGTGTTTGTATGTGTGTATATGTGTTTGTATGTGTGTAGATGTGTGTGTATGTGTATGTATATGTGTGTATGTGTATGTATATGTGTGTGTATGAGTGTGTGTAGATGTGTGTGTATGTACGTGTATGTGTGTATGTACATATGTGTATGTGTGTGTATGAGTGTGTGTATATGTGTGTGTATGTGTGTATGTGTGTGTATATATGAGTGTATGTGTGTATGGGTGTGTATGAGTGTGAGTATGTGTGTATATGTGTTTGTATGTGTATGTATGTGTGTGTATATGTGTGTATGTGTGTATATGTGTGTATGTGTGTGTATGTGTGTGTATATATGTGTGTATGTGTATACATATGTATGTGTGTGTATGTGTGTGTATGTATGTGTGTATATGTGTGTATGTGTGTGTATGTATGTGTATATGTGTGTATGTGTGTGTATGTATGTGTATGTGTGTGTGTATGAGTTTATGTGTGTGTATATGTGTGTATGCATGTGTATGTGTGTGGACTTACCCTAAGGTAGCACTGGTGAGAGTCATTCAACCAATCTGTGAAGAGGAGTCTTGCAGGCACATCTTGGGGCCCAATCCTATCCACCTTCCCTTCTGTTTTATCACACCATGGGAGCGCAGACAGGAGGATGGGACCCGGATGACTGTGACTGTCTCCCTCGCTTCCTCTTGCTTTCTGAGCTTGATTGCTTTAGTTTTTCAAGACAGACAATAGCCAAAGGCAATATTTATACCTAATCTGGGCAGCGCTGCAGTAAAGGGAATCATAGCTCGCTTTCTCACTTCTTCCCACCAAGTCCAGCCTCATTGTGGACCCAAGGCAGAGAGATGCTGTCTATAATTTATGTCTGTTTCCTTTAGCAAATCTTTGTTTAACAAAAGACTCTTCCATCTGTCTGAAACATCTGCTTTCCTCACTCTCATTCAATGAGTGATGGCGACATGTTGTATAAGTTTGTGTGTTGTTGGCCCATCTTTGAAAAGGCGACTAGGACTTGTGTGTTTCGTTTGTGTGTAAATGTACACATACCTTCAGGGACCAGAGGAGGGTATCAGATCCCCTTGATCTGCAGTTACAGATGGTAGGAGCCACCTGATGT
Source organism: Mastomys coucha (assembly GCF_008632895.1). Lineage (NCBI taxonomy): Eukaryota > Metazoa > Chordata > Mammalia > Rodentia > Muridae > Mastomys > Mastomys coucha. Next base: position 119,790,488 of record NW_022196905.1, on the reverse strand, counting down.
GGGTGCTGGAAGCCAAACTCCAGTCTTCTATGAGAGCGGCAAGTGTCCTTAAGCCCTGAGCCACCTCTCCGAATCCTTCGCTGATGTTGATATACATATATATCCAAAATCTCATGGCTGGTCTTATTGCCTTATTTGATTTATCTAGAGATACAGAACCAATAAACAGGGTGTGGGAGGAGTGGGTGTGGGAGGGGTGGGCGTGGGTAGAGGGATAGGGGAGATGACAGCCATTTATCGTTATTTCATTCTGACTATCTCTGGCCACTTTAAGCACAGAAGCTGGCAGAACTTTCCTAGCCAATCAAACCTCTCATCTCCTAGTCATCACTAGTTGCTAGGTACTGGTTGGGTTCCATCACAAAAGGAACTGTGAGGTCTGTGGGAGCCCCAGCAGGGAGGTAGCAACCAGAAAGTAGTCAGTAGGGTCATATGAACCACCTCATCTCCTTGTATCCAACTCATCCTGTAGGAGCCAAACGGGTGGGGTTGGCTGAGAACAACAGCCAACTTTATGGGGTTCTGGTTCTCTTGAGAGACAAGAGTACTTACTTTCACAGTACATATCTCATCAAGATGAGACGAGCTGGCCAAAAGATTTCTAGTTGAGTAACAGAATAAGCCCGCAACCAATTCAACCTGTATCCCAAAACACAGTAGCCTAAGGCACCAGCCGTGGAGACCAACTTGTTCGCTATGTGGAAGTTTTGTAAATATATTTTTATTTATCCCTTGAGAATTTCACGCATGGTTATAATGAATTCTGATTGTATTTATCCTGCTTCTCCCTGAGGGAGGCTCCTCATAGATATCTCCAAGCACATGCTCCTCCCACTTCCACGCCTTTATTTTAATAACACTTGGTTCAAATCCATGCTTCGCCACCTGTGCATGAGTACGTGGCCATCCACTGGAGCAGGATCAACCTACCAGGGGCCGCATCCCTGTGGAGAACTGACTTCTCCTCCACCAGTGGCCTTCAAGGCCCAGGAACTCCTCAACCTAGGATGATATCTTGTACCCCCCTACCCCCGACCCCTGATTCCATGCTGGAATGTTGACTGCCTTGACTGTGTTCAGGCTTTGAGCAGATAACCATGGTTGCCAAGAGTTCAAAGCTGCAGTGGTCCTCTTAGGACCAGAGCACACCACTTTGCTCCTGTCTCCCTGACCCCTGGATCTTATAACCTTTAACCTTAGCAGCAAGAGTTATAAGTCTGACCAGGTCCACCTCTTCTGCGGAGGATAAAACAGATCATCTCAAACAATAATTAGAATGGTCCTTAGAACATATTCAAAGTTGATATTTAAGAGTGATTATCATCACCAGATAGCCAAGTAAAAGCCCCCAAAACACCATATGCTTGAACCAAAATACGAACAGAACTGCCTCATCTAATGCATATTGTGCACGGAAGCCCAGGGATTGCCTGGAGAGATGGTTCAGTGGTTAAAGCACTGGCTGCTCTTCCAGAGAACCCATGTTCAGTTCCCAGCACCCACATGAAAGCTCTACAACCATCTGTAACTCTAGTTCTACAGGGAGGTACACACTCTGGCAGCCTCTGAGGGCACCCAGCAGCATGCGAGTGGTGCAGAGTCCTATGGACAAACCAAAGACGCGTCTACATAAAATAAAATAAATGCAAAAGCACAGGGAAAGTCTAAAAATAACGTTTACTAAGATGCAAACTTGAAGGGAACGTATGAAGGTTTGGAACCAATATGAACATTGGTCCTGTTCCAATCCAAACAACATTCTTGTCATCACTCACAAAGACCTGGACTGGACTCTGAATGAGAAGGGTTTCAGTGGATTCCCACAGAGGAAGGCGGGTATGTGGGATCTTTCCAGACAGAAACGGTGGCCACAACAGGGAGCGGCTAGCAGAGGGGCAGCCATCTGAATAAGAAAGAGCACAGGGAGGTCTTTTCAGCTCAGGAATGCTGCTGCTAAATTTACTGCCTCCTTAAATACCCCAGGCGTTGTAAGAGACAGCTGAAGAATGGCTAATAATTGAGGTGGTGTGCATTCAAATTAACAATTTCCAAATCAAGCAAAAGCATCATCCTGGTCAGGAACTGAGCAATTTAAAAAGAAAAGAAAAGAAAAAAAAGCAGGCCAGAATTCAAAATACTGTCTGAGATATGCTAGGAAACACGTAAGAAAACTCCCAAGAAAGTTACCAGAGAACGACTTTGACACACCCCAAAGGAGAAGATATTCTCTAAGGAGTCCATCAGCTGGAAGCAGGGATGCTGGAGAGATGGCTCAGGAAGTAAGAGCGCTTGCTGCTCTCCCAGAGGACCAGAGTTCTGCTCCCAGCATGCACTTTGAATGAGCCACTTCTAGGACGGGATGTAAAGTGTAAAAAGAAATACACATTCCTTCCTCGGGTTGCTCCTGGTCAGTGTTTTCCCAGAGTAGCAGAGAAGCAAGACAGATCAGTGACCCCCAGTGGAGAATTCATAGGATGATACCCAAAGCCAGCTCACATCACCGAGCATTGCACAGGCATCTCTGATGGAGTCCTGCCCACCTTCATGTCTAACCTTCTATTTTCCCGGGGCTATAAATCCGCTCTCTCCCCATTAACATGCCTCCTCCTCTCTTCTACCTTAGATTCTCTGCAGGAATCTGTACTTCTTGGGTTGGCACAACAGATGTCTCCCTGCCCTTCAGATCTCTGACCTAGATCCTTTTTCCAGAGAGATCTTTCCTGCCGCTCACCTAAAGAAACACCCAGTTTGAGTTCACAAAACTGGTTTTGCTTCGTCTTTACAGCCCATAGAATGGATTGATGTTTCCCTCCTATTTATGGATTTGCTGTCTTTGTCTTCCTCTGAAATTTACTCTCCCCGTGAGCAGGGACTCAGCCACATCCCGGCTCTTCCCTATTACCATGTCTACTGTAGGAGGAGGAATCCGGTCATGCCAACACTGTGCACTAGGTCCTTTGTGGACCCCTCAGTGTGCAACCATGGAAACAGAGACTCACTGAAAGAGTGCTGCATGTGGAGAAAGTGACAGAGTTGGGGCCTGAACCAAGGACGATTTCACACATCAACAGAACCATCTGCCTGCTCCTGGGATCCTGCTTCCTGTCCAGTTTCAGAACAGGCATCTACCAGGCTGAGCCAGCCTGAGTTTTCTACCAGTTCAGTAAAGCATACCTACAAGACCAGAGAACACACAAGGTACAAAATCCTATCTGCTTTAATACATAGATTTTTTAAAAAAATAATATTTGTATTAATTTTTTGAAGCTTTTATCCATGTGCGCAGTATAGTTTGATGATATCCACTCTCTGCCACCTTCCTCCAAATACTGTAGTGACTCGCCAAACCATCTCTTTCCCAACCTCAAGTCTTCTTTGTAAAAAAAATTATTATGAATTACATCCTGAGTCTGATTAATGATAATCATATGTGTATGGGTGTAGGGTGTAGGAGTTGATATTACTATTGTATGTGTGTATCAGAAAGCCATCACAATTAAGATACAAAGCACTTTAATTGTTCTTAGACGATGGCCAGTGTCCCCGCATGGTCTGTTCCCCGAGCTGTTCCTGGTCCTGGGTCATTGCTGATATTCTCTTTGATCCAGGGAACTGGCTTTCCATTTCAAGGAAGTGAGAAGAAATGACCTCAGAGGGTAAGGACCAGTTAGCTCCTGGTTTACTTTGATTAATATAATGATATGGAGATTCCAGAATGTTGCCACAGTTATGAATGATTTCTTACTGTGTGGAGTAGTATTCTGTTATATATTTATATAACTATTTTAAAGGTTCATTATTTTTAATGATATGCATATATGTGTGTCATATATGTGAGTTATATGTACTATGTGTGTGCAATCCTCACAGCGGCCAGAAAAGGCTGGATCCCCTGGAACCGGAGGAACTACCATGTGAGTTCTGGGAATTGAACCCAGGTTCTCTGCAAGAGGCTCTTAACCTCTGCAAGTGGTCTTAACCATTGAGCCATCCCTCCAATTCCTGCATAACATTTTTGCTATCTTCGCTCAAGTCATTACCCTACACATGGGCTCTTTAGAGGGCAGATGTTTCTCTGCTGTCTTGATTCTCTCTTAGTCCTAGGTAGAGTCTTATGTCAGGGTCTTGGGGTTGAATTGCATGGGTCCTTTCTCCTGCTACAGAAGCCAGGCTCTGCCTATTGCAACTGGGATCTTGCCAACATGCTGTTCTGTCCATCCTAGGAAAGGTTACGCCTCTCTCTGACATCAGTGCTGGATCTTAGTTTGTGTCCTGGGAATATAAATGTTGGAGAGAGAGAAGGCATGGGAGAGGTTGGAGGGAGAAAAGGGATGTAATTATATTTTAATTAAAATTAATTAGTTAAAATAAATGTGTTTTCTATCAACAGGCAATATATGGATACAGAAAAATATATCATTTATATGTATATATGTGTATATATACATATATATATATAAAATTTGGTGTATATATACATATATATATAATTTGGTATATATATACCATATATAATTAATCTTTTCACATGTTCACTATAGATTCATCAAAATCTAACTCCATGTTTTACAAAGTAAAATGAACACCAAATAATCAAAATTAGAAGAGCAAAGGGCATGAAAAGATGATGCATTTAAAAATACAAATGAAGAGGCATGGAGAGATGGCTCAGAGTTTAAGGGCATTGTCTACTCTTGTAAATGACCTGTGCTCAATTCCCAGAGCCCACACCATGCAGCTTGTGACCATCTGTAACTCCAGCTTCAGGGAATCTGATGCCCTCTTCTGGTCTCCAAAAGGACTGCAAGAATGCAGGGTGTGCGCGCGCACTTCTACACACAATTTAAAATAAAGTAAGTGTGTTACGTGTTTTAAAGAAATACAAATGAAAAGACTCTAGTGAAAGTTTTAAAGTTCACCTACAATAAATAAAAACTTCTCAGCACGTATGGGAGACGGGTTCCAGAACATTCTATGGAAAACAAAGCCAGGGGATAATCAAGTGGGATAATGAAGTGTAACCTGTGACTATTCTGCTGTGCACATAAACCACCCCAATCACTTAAAATACTCTGCAGTGTGATTGCTGTGCACATACATACAAACATAGTACTATTTACAGGATAATGACAAAACAAAAAAACAACAACAACAAAAAACCCAAAACAACAACAAAAACTTGCCTGTGTTCCATACAGATGCAACTAAAAATCTGTTTGAAGGTTCCAGAGAGTAAAGTCACTGTTGTACAAGCATAATAAGCTGAGTTCAACCCCCAGAGCTCACATTTTAAAAGCTGGGGGTGGTAGCACACGCTTGTAATCTCAGCCCTGAGGAGGGAAGATAAATGGATTCCTGGGCTGACTCACTAGCCTTGTCGAATCAGTGAGCCCCAGGTCATAGCAAAAGACCCTGTCCCAAAGTACAGGGTAAACCATGCTTGAGGAGTGAGACCCAAGGGTGACCCCTATTCTGCACAAGCACATACATAAATAGGTGTACACTCGCCCACACACATGCCGGCGTGCGCGAGTGCACACACACACACATACACACACAAAACAACAACAGAAAACTCACAATAAGGGAAAATAAAACACACAAGTAAAAGACAAAAATGCCCAAACAAATGATTACAAGACAAAATGTCCACAAAAATACTTCTGAGCTCATTTTGTATAGGCCATCTATTCCTAGCCATGTGGCCAATACTTGAGTATGTAAATACCTGGTGAGACTCCATTGGGGAAAACTAATTTTTCCTTTCCAGTGTCTGTCAACTGCAAAACGCTTCTTAGGGATGGGAGCCTAAGTCCACACCCCCTCTCGGTGCTGGGATTCCCCGCTTCTGGCTTGAACCTGTCCAGGCCCTGAGCACGCTGCTACTTTTAAAGAGAAACCCCTATATTTAGAGCCCATGGGTACAGAGGATGGCTACCCATACATAACAAGGTACTAACTTCACTGGTGAAGATCTAAATATCTGTATCAAAAAGAATATCTTAAACTGAAATTAGCTAGGAAGAGGCAGAAGCTCAGATTTGCTGTCAGGGAATTGAGAGCTCTGAGAGCTCGCCTAGCAATGTACACCAAGGACTCAGAAAACACATGCAGGGTTGGGCATGGTCCCAGCTGGTCCAGTGGTCCATGCACCATGCCTGGGTTCCTTCCCCATCACTTCATAAGCCAGGTGTGGTCAACACACCTGTAGACTCAGCACTCAGGAGGTGGATGCAGACGGCCCAGAGCTCAAAGACTATATATCTTTGACTATATATCAAGTTTAGGCCACTTTGGGCTTCCAGAGATCCTTTATAGAAAGAAGAAAAAACAGAAAGAAAGAAAGAAAGAAAGAAAGAAAGAAAGAGAGAGAGAGAGAGAGAGAGAGAGAGAGAAAGGAAGGAAGGGAGGGAGAGAAAGGAAGGAAGAGAGGGAGAGAAAGGAAGGAAGAGAGGGAGGGAGGGAGGGAGGGAGGAAAGGAGGTAAAAAGAGAGAGAGAGAGAGAGAGAGAGAGAGAGAGGAAGAAGAAGAAGAAGAAGAAGAAGAAGAAGAAGAAGAAGAAGAAGAAGAAGAAGAAGAAGAAGAAGAAGAAGAAGAAGAAGGGAAAGAAAGCAGAGAGAGAAGAAGAGAGAAGGAAGAGGAGAAAAATGTGTATAAACAATCATTGCTGCGTTTATTTCCTGGGTTGGTACTCACACTGTTGATCATGGATAGTGAGCAGTACCGTAGCTCAGATGTATCCACTCATACACATTGACTAGTCTATGCTGACCAACACAGGACCTTTTCTGGCCCACAAATGAGAAATCTCTGAGGTGCATTTCCGAAACTTTGGATTTTAATTTGGCCCGCTCAAGAGAAGTAAACAAGATCCAAATTAGCAGCCAACAGCAATAACAAAAATGGCTTCCAGAATACTACCTCCTCTTTGAAAAGCAGAGAAGACTCCTATAAAATCATGATGATCCACTTTAAACAGGGGGCTGGAGAGGTAGCTCAGCTGCTCAAAAGTGACTGTTCTTCTTCCAAAGGACAAACCCACATTCATTTCTCAACACCAATGTCAGGTGGCTGAGAACTGCCTATAATTCCAGCTTCAAGGGATCTGAAGTTACCTCTTTTGACCTCCAAAGTCACCGGC
>NW_022196905.1:119703181-119783244 GCF_008632895.1 Mastomys coucha | reverse complement strand
CTTCTTTAAAACTACAAAGAGATCTTCGATAGTAGCTATGTGGTAATTTATCTTATCAGAAGACCCTGTACTTCCCCACACACACACACACACACACACACACACACACACACACGAAGCAAACCACCCCCTATTTCATGGCTCAGGTCTTCCATATGCATTCTTTATCCATCCAAGGCCTGCGAGCATTCAGATTTATGACAGTGGAACTAAATAAGCAATAATGTGGGCGTAAAATGGAACAATGAGTGTCCACTAAGCCGTGTTACAAGAGCATCTCTGTCACAGTGTGCAGAGTCCCTCTATCTCATGTCCCCGTGTTAGTTTTTATGTTGCGTGAAATTATCACGAAATCAGTGATTTGAAATACAGGAGGGGTGTTGCCTGTTCATCCCTCTGCCTGGATCTCGGGAGGGCCAGCCTGGGTTTCGTTAAAGACTGTATCCTCCGGGGGTTTCTAGAGCTCTGTGTGCATGTGCGTGTGCATGTACGTGTTCGTGTGTGTGTTGTGTGTTTTGTGTGTGTGTGTGTGTGTGTGTGTGTGTGTGTGTGTGTGTGTGTGTGTCAAAGCTCAGGTCTCTGGCAGCCCTGATGAACCAGGCTCAGTCACAAACCCTGACCACACCAATTAAAGAGACAGTAACAGTGAATCATGGGAAAAGGTCTTACACAATGTGATCACATTGGGAAGAGGAACAGATAAAAGAATCTGGTGAACCCTAAGTAGAGCCTTGAGATCGTAACATGAGCTTTAGTTTCAAAAGAAGGCAAGAGAGATACATCACGAAGCAGACTTGGTCCAAGTGGAAACTGCCCATCCCTGACCCCTCACTGGCTGTGCAAGATGGCCTGACAGATCAGACCTGGGTGGAGTCTCTTCCTAGGACACAAGGTTGCCCACCCCCAGCTGGCCCCAGGCTTCAAGACTTTCCTGGGAAATGTTTAATTCTCTGGGGTTCGTGGTTTCAATAGTTTGGTAACCAAAGGAAGGAACACAGAGAACTCTCTTCCTAGCGTATCCTATCCGGATGGTTACTCCAGATTTGTGACTATTGACAGATTTCCTTCTTTGGGATCTTGTGTCTCCAAACCAAGAATTTCTTTGGTGGTCTTGCTCAGCTGATCAGAATCAGTGCACAGGGAGGGATTTCCTCTTTTGATTAAAGCAGACAGATGTCCTGAACCTCAGCTGCAAAATCCCTTTGCCTTAGTTCTATGTGGACCCCATGCGCAGATTCCGCCTCACACAGAAGAGCACACATACCAAGGGACCAAGGACATTGACTTAGTATTCATACCACCAAAATCCTGGCTTCTTTTTTTTTTTTTTTTTTTTTTTTTTTGCAAAGAACAAACACTTGAAAAGCCATGTGTTGAAATTGCCACCCTGGTCTCCGCACATTGAAATGAAACGTGTTTTTCATATCTCTTTGTGATTGCCTCTGTTTCTCAAATCTTCTGTGGGGAGATAGACTTTTGTAGCAAGAAAAACCAGAGAGGTGACGGAGTAATAAGGCCTCGTTGACCTAAATAAACTCCAGGAACTCATTAAGACTAACGCTCTAGACTTGAACATGGGCCCCGAAGTCTTCCCTTAAAATGTTAACCAATTGAAGGGCTGGGGATTTACCTCAGTGGGTAAAGAGCTTGACCTGACTTCAATCCCAAGCCCATGTTTTCAAAAAGCCAGGCTTGGTAGTGTCCTGGGACTTGATGGCCAAAGTAGTTCCTAAACAAATAGACAATCCCAGGACAGTACAAAACCCTACCTCAGAATATCAAGGTATATGGCACGTGAGGAATGACAGCTAATCCCTCTGACGGCTGAGTCAGAGGAATGACTGTCCTCTGACCTACACATGTATATGCATATATATGCATGTGTGTCTACAGGCACACATGCACATCTATAAACATACACAGATACACACATATAAACATATACATACACATATAAGCATACACACATGGACATATATACACATAACACCACACAAACACAGACACACAGACACACATTGTGTCATTCTTTTTTTGTTTTTCTCAGCCACTCCCAGGCCTGTACTGTCTACCCAACATATCCTAGGTATGGGGTTACTAAATTGTGTTTACTTTAAAGTTTGACCCACTTACTCATTCCCAAGGTGTGTAAGGGGTTACAGAGGTGGAAGGAAGGGAGGGAGTAGCAGAGTAGACAGTTATTTGGGCACAGAAAAAATGGTCACTTCTCTGAAACTGTTATCCTGGATCTCTTGATGCTCCATGGCACTGTCCAAAGTAACTACAAACTTTGTAAGCAGTGGTCTACAAACAGGGTTGGGGTGGTCACCTAGTGAGGGTTACTGTTGCTATGATGAGACACCACGACCAACAGCAAGTTGGAAAGAGTTTATTTCACTCAAACTATCCATATTTCAGTTCATCGCTGAGGCAGGAACTCAAACAGGACAAGACCCTGGAGGCAGGAGCTGATGCAGAGACCATGGAGGGGTACTGCTTGCTCCTCATGACTTGCTCACTCAGCTTTCTTAAGGGGGTACCCCCAGGACCACCAGCCCAGCGATGGCACCAACTCCTATCCATCAATCACTAATTAAGAAAATGCCCTATAGGGTTCCCTGCAGCCCCAAGCTATGGAGGCATCCTCTCAGATGACTCTAGCTTTGTGTTAAGTTGACATAAAACTAGCCGGCATGGGCAGAGTCACGTGTAAGGTAGTTTTAAGTGAGGTCCTGTATTTCAGTCAAATCTGTTCGAATAAAAGTGGGTGTCACAGGGGCTGATGCCGATAAACTGACTTCACGGAAAGTTTTAATACTCAGAAACTGGCAACTCAAAGGTATTCGGTGGCTGCTACATTGAGGAGGGGTGTATTTCAAAAAAGAGGGCGGGAGAGAGACCCCTGACAGCCTTCGCTGCCTTCCGTGTGGCATCTGCTATCGCAGACTTACGATCCATAGAGAGCCTTTCCTAAGGATCATTCCCTTCTCTGCCAAGAGGACAGCACATATTTGTCTTACATGTGCACAAAATTTTATTTTCAGCCACTGGATCATCACAAAGAAAGTGCTAGATAGAGCCTTGCAGAGAAGCCTGCGTGGCGTGTAGGCAGCATCACTTGAGAAGCCTGGTGGTTCGAAGAGCCTCACGGCCCACCTGTAATTATCCGCACCACAATGGACTTTTCTCCGGTCTAATAAAACGCTGAGTCCGTAGGCATCGGCTGGCACTCACCCAGGGCAAACACAAAGCCTTCAGATTCCTTCCCCTTTATGCTTGTATTTTGACCAGCCTTCAAAGGACAGCCTTGAAGAGATTCTCCATCAACTCCCGCCTTCACGACAATTGAAATTTACATTTCACAGTTTGGACAATGGATATTATTAATAAATGCAATATTATTTTCAAACTTGATTGTTCACGGGAGAAACTTCTCTGTAATCACGTGGTATTGAATCGCAACCGATGAATTCATTTCTATTTTAATTTGCAGAACTGTAGAGAGAGCTCCGGTGCCTGCGACACCAGGCTGTTGCTTGCTTGGCTTTGCCGGCCACTGGCAGGTGGCGAGAGCCTCATTATTCCGTGCAGGTCCCTTCCCTGGCTGTTTTAGAAGGAGCCACTAAGTTCTTTATCCTGCTCGTCAGTGGGTTAGGCCGCAGCTGCGGATTATGTTAATTCTTGCTTACTTGCAAATAGGCCTGTGTTTATTTTGTGCCTCACCAGCTGTCAACAAAGACATTTTGGAAATAATTCCCATATTTAAAGGCAGATTTTGTTCGAGGGGTCCTGCTACGAGCCCCGCTCCCCCACCCCCATCCCGTATTTGGCACACAGGGGGTTCTTGGATCATCTCTGATGTTGAAAAGCTAGATGCGACCCGAACCTGACTGCAGCTCTGTTTAGTCTTCTTCTCGCGTCTGTCTCCCTCACCTGTAATTTTTACCGAAGCCAGGCCTGGTTTTCCTGCGAGGAATTTAAAAACGTCGCTCTGACTGGTTCTCCGCGGATTTGAGGAGAAATCTCGTTTTATGGCGGTTAGGGAGGCTGAAGATTTCACTGCTTTCAAATCAGCGTTTGAGCAAACATCTTCTCAAATTGGAAACCCTAACACTTCCCCTCTGCCTCCCTGTCCCAGAGGCTTGGAAAAGCGTTCCAAGCCAGTGAGAGTATATAGAGGAGTAATTGCACTCCTGCTCTTACTCCGGGTTAGATCCTATTTACCTGTCCCCTTCCAGATTTTCTTTGATTTGATTTCACGGAAGAAGTAGAAGAATGTTTAATTATCCTTTTCCAACAGGTATCCCTTCAAAGCAAATGCGGAAAAGTCGGCAAATCAAAAAGCATTTAGTTTTCACCAGGTTTTTTTTTTTTTTTCACTTTCTCAGCCGCCTTTCCGGTTAATAGGTGAATTCAGACGAAACAATCCGTGCTCTCACCCACGCCACTGAGAACGCACTTCTATCTGTGCTTTCCCAGAAGGCTTAGCGGAATGTTTAAATTTCCCTCAACTTACATTCACAGGTTCCATCTCTGTTTCCCCCCAGAACACGGTGTGATCACTGGAAGGATCCAACACACTTGAGAGTCCTTTAGGAACACACACACACACACACACACACACACACACACACGCACACGCACACGCACACGCACGCACGCATGCACACACTCACATGCATTGCACACACATTCACTCACTCACACGCATTCACGTGCACACCCACACATACACGCACACAATCTCCCTAATGGTCAGTGAACATAACACGTAGACCAGATAAGCTGGCTTAAGGCAAGAACTTAATGCTGTACCCCAACTACCCCCGAGCTGCCACACCTCAAAGGGTCCAATTCAGTCATTGCCATCAAGGCCTGTGCAAAGCGCCAGTGTTAAAGGGGAAACCTAGCAGAATCTGGTCCCCTAAAAGGTTAAAAGTGAGGAAATGCAGAGAAATACTGGTGAGTGAGGAGAAGGACTCACCCTTCCAAGTGAGGGCAGAGGTGAGACATAACAAGAGTCCCAAATGGAAGCCAGGCAGTGGTGGCGCACGCCTTTAATCCCAGCACTTGGGAGGCAGAGGCAGACGGATTTCTGAGTTTGAGGCCAGCCTGGTGTCTACAAGTGAGTTCCAGAACAGCCAGGGCTATACAGAGAAACCCTGTCTCGAAAAAAAACCAAAAACCAAAAAACAAAAACAAATGGAGATGTACCAGTGAGGAGAACATTTCAAAGACAACTTGAAAACTGTTTAGAGAGCCTAGATATCAGACTGTCAGTGGTTCAAATCCCACCACCTCTACTCATCAGCTGCATGTGGTCAGTAGGTGAGTGGACACGTGGTGAAAATAAATCCAGACCATGGCACCTAAAGGGGAGAACAACCAAATCCTGAAAAAACGTGGTGATGGTGATTGACAATAACCAGGCCGGAGATGGTGATGATGGTGATAGTGCTGAAAAGTGTGATGATGGTGGTGATGGTAACCGCTATGGTAATGGTGATCAGGATAGTGATACGGGAGTGGTGAGATGCCGTTGCTGGTGGTGATGATGATGTTGATGTTGGTGGTTGTGATGAGCGTGATAAACACTGATGTTGGTGATGGTGGCCGTGGTAATGATGGTGGTACAGCGATGCTGTAATGATGTTGGTTATGGCCAAAGTGCTCATGACTTACAGGAAGTGTGTCGGAAGTACATCACAATTTCGTCCATTCTCAATGCTCAGTCATGCATGATACTGTTGCTTTTTGTCTTTTAAATCAATCAATATCTCTCCTCTCCCCAGCCTCCGCTGCCCCCCAACCTCCGAATGCGAAGAATCAAAACTTCCTTTGGGAATGTGGCCTAGGCTTATCCTGAGCTGTTGAAATTCCAGTTTGGGAGCCAGTAAAGTTTCACGGGGCAGGCATTATCATCCACGGACAGAAATGGTCCTGCGGAGAAAATGTCATTCAGCAGTAAAGAGAAACACGACACTTTCCCTCTTTGTCAGGGTGACATGGTGCTGAGCTACTAACAGAAGGCAGGCAAGCATGTCCATGTATGAATTTAACTGTTTATAGTCCTTAATTCTATGCAGGTTTTTCTGTTGCTGTTGTTTTGGTTTTTTTGTTTATCTGGTTGGTGGATTGGTTGGCTACTTTGGGGGGAGAGGTTGCTCTTTTTGTTTTTGAAATAGGATTTCTCCCTGTAGCCCTGGCTGTCCTGGGACTCACTCTATAGACGAGGCTGGCCTCGAACTCAAAGATCTGTCTACTTCTGCCTCCTGAAGGCTGGGATTAAAGGTATAAGCCACCATTAAACATTCTGTGATATGCTGTGGCCCCTGCTGAGTGCCAAGCTGGGGTATGTGGGTTGGCGTCCTGCTGTGGTTCCTTGTCCTCTACTCCCTCCCTCTCAGATGCACGGCACACCGGGATGGAAGGGTGAGTTGGAGTCTGGAACAGGTGGGGTTCTGCAGGATCCAGGTCTGGCTGGGAATAAGCTGAAGGAGAGAGAGAGGGACCTCTCCAAGGATTCCCAAGCAGACGACCCTAGCTTGTGCGCATACCTTTATCCGGGGTTATCTTGTTCGAACATACTTTATTCAAGGTGAATATGGACCTTAGAAAGTGGAAAGAGGTTCTTCTTAGAGTGAAGTTTCTTTAGCTAGAGTTTAAAGTCCTGGGGATGGTTTGCTGGGCCAGGTATTTACTGGGCCAGGTCTTATCAGGGAAAGCAGAAGTTGAACTTGTAGGTCCTTGGCAGACTCCAACCTTTTCCAGTGAGAGGGTGTGGGAAGTCAGGCTCCCCAGACAAGGTCAAAGAAGGGGAAGCCCGGATGGTAAATGGAGTCCTCCATCTTGTCCCTCACTCAGAGGAGCTATCCAGTCACAGCAGATTTCGACCTTAACTAGCAGGTTTTAACCACAACACTCAACATATTTCTCGTGACTGCAGAGCTAGCGTGGGTGCTAGTCACCACTTTTCCTGTGTAGGTTTGTCTTCCAAGTGTGGACTCAGGGAACCGACCACGTCTCCCTGCAACACAAAGTTTCCAGTTTCCTGAGCTCAGCTCAGAGGGTATGAGCACAGCAGAGAGATGGCGAGAGGCAGTTCCTACGGGGTCACAGCTGGATAAGCCTCCTGTGGAGTCTGTTCTCATCAGGTACATGGTCACACTGAGTAATGTCATCCAGGCAGGCTCAGGACAAAGGGAAATACGTTAGAAAAATACTTACCAAATGGTCTCTGTTCCAGAGAACGCGAAGGCCCTGTCTCTGGTTCCCCACAGGCCATCTCTGATCTATCGAGGTGTGTCTACTTCTCTCCACAGTTTTCTCAGAAGCCCGGTGCCTACACTTGCACATCACGGCTGTGATTAACAGCATGAACAAAAGCCACTTGGGGAGGAAAGAGTTTATTTCCAGCTTACAGGGAACAGTGTATCATGGAGGAAAGTCACGGATGGATAGAATTCAAACTAGGAACCTGAGGGAGGAGCTAAAGCAGAGGCCGTGGAAGAATGTCGCTTACTGGCTTGTTCCTCATGGCTTCCTCGGCCTGCTTTCATTTTTCACCCCAAGACTACCTGTCCAGGGGTTGCACTACCCATAGTGGACTGGGCTCTTAGCACATCAATGGTTAATCAAGAAAATGTACCACAGGCCTACCTAGTGGAGGCAGTCTCTCAATTGAGGTGCTTTCTTTTCACATAACTATGGCTATATCAAGCTGACAAAAGCTAACCAACATACCCAAATAGGATGCTCAATTTAGTAATATTGAAATGGACTTGGAAATACTAAGAATATCCCTCAGTCCTCAAGACCAAAAGTATTAAAAGCAGGGAGAAAAAACCCTTTATATTATAATCACTTGTCTGTGTTTTTGATATGGTGATATGATATGACTCAATAAGATCTATGATCTCTTTCAGCCTGAGAATGTGTGACTCAACCCCAGGTCACCCTGAACTTGAGGATGCTTGTTATTCCCTGGGTTGGCTGGGTTTAAGTCAACTTGATACACATTGGAGTCATTGGAGGTAAGGGAGCCACAGTTAAGGAAATGCCACCATAAGATCTGGCTGAAGAGCCTGTCCTTAATTAGTGACTGATGGCGGAGGGCTCAGCCCATTGTGGGTGGTGCCACTCCTGAACAGGTGGTCCTGGGTTCTATAAGAAAGCAGGCTGAGCAAGCCGTGGGGAGCAAGCCAGTAAGCAGCACCCCTGCATCAGCTCCTGCTTCTGGGTTTCTGCCCTGGAGTTTTGAGTTTCTGTCCTGTTTTGAGTTCCTATCCTGACTTCCCTTGACGATGAAGAGTGAGTTGGAAGTGTAGGCCAAATAAAAATTTCTCCACAGCTTGCTTTTGGTCCTGGGGTTTCATCACTGCAACAGTAACCCTAACTAAGACACACCCTGATTTGCATTTTATTTTATTTCTGCTGTGCCTCCTTAAGCCCCAATTTAGCGTACGTCTTGCCAGAATGGACAGGCATATTTGGAGCACACCACGGTCTCCTTTGTAACCTTATAATTATTTAGAAAAGACTGGCAGTTGTCAGTATCTTTTGGGAATTCTTGGGAAAGGCTCAGCCCGAATGAATTCTAAGCTGGAAAATACAAATTTAGAAAGCCAAGTCTAATCCGAACTGAATTTACGAAATTCACAATCTTCTTCTTCTTTTTTTTTTTTTTTTCAAAATTCACTCATCGCCCCATCCCAAGAAGTCTACCTCCTGGAAAGACATATGTGACTCATTCGCAGGCCACCTTGTCTTCTATGTTCAGAGAAATCTTTCACAGTCAACCTGCTTCTCATTCCTTTCTTAATGTTTAACCTTTTTCTGATTCAAATGGATGAGGAGCATAGCATAGATTTCGGTCAGAAGAGACCTGTACATGAATAAAAGAGAAAAATAAAAAGATTGTAGCCTCTTATCAAGACAATTATAAGAGAAAATATGAGAAGGGAATTGATGTGAGCTAGGAGAGCAAAGGATATTGGTAGCCTTGGAGGATGTGAGTGAGGACAGGGACGTCCCAACCACGCCAGAGCGAGTTTCACGTTTCTCAGTGGTAGCTCCCTTTCTATGACATAGGGATCACCCGCAAAAGCCTCATGATTGGCTTCTTCTTATTCCCCAGCATTCCCCTTACATACAGAATTGTCCCCAGGCAGTTGTAAGGACCAAGCAGAGCAATAGAGGTAGCTGTTGCTATAGTTTCATGCAAGCCACGGGAGAATCAGCTTCCCCACCGATGCCCACCCCGGGTCTGGCTAAAAAGGGGATTGTATTCCTGTAGCTCTGATTCCCCGGTGAGCTGTTGAACACCAGGGTCCCAGCAGCCCTCAGTGTGCGAACTACATTTAAAGACTTGTATAGACTCTTTTTTTAAAAAATTAGTTTTTCAAGTTAGCATACAAGGAAAATGGGTTGCACTGTGGCATTTCCATACAATGTCACAGCTGTACCATCAGGAACATGTGGAAAGAGGATTAGGGACAGAAGGAGGAGACACACTGAGTTCTTACATCACTAGTCCAGAAGTGAGAGGCACCACTTGCATTTATAGTTCTTTGTCCAGAAAGTGGTCTCTTGACCTCAAAGAATTGTACAAGACTTGGGGGAAGATATAAGATATTTGAGGGGTACAAATCGCCCCTGCCACACACTCAGACGTCCTGGGTCTTATCAAAACACCTTCTGATGGCTCTACTGGACCACCATTAAGATCTGATGAACCGTTATCAATCCTTACCTGGGGACCTTACATCTTGACTCCCTTCCCATTGTCCTATCAACCTGGCTCTTCTGAGTAGAGAAAAGTAAGAAGACACACACAGGGGAATAACACCAGAGGGCATGGGAGTGAGCTGTGCTCCAGACCCTCTGGCTACTTAGTGAACTTTAAGAAGAGAGTCGTTTGAGCAAGAGTCTTCCCTGACCTCAACAACTGGTAGCGCGTCTGTGCCCTCAACTTCTTTTACCTCCCTGCAGCTCTCCCTAGCCAATGTAAGAGGATGGCTGAACTCTGCCTCAGAGCACTTCAGGGTTAGTACAGGTCCCCAGCCTTGGTCAGATCTTGGTCCCTGCCTGCCTCCTGCCAACGAGCCAGGTGCTGAGTCAAAAGCTCTTTAGCACTCCAAGGAATCTCACTTCTTCCCAGATCCTCCTGTGGCAAAGTGAGGTTTGCATCCTGGGCTGGGATGCGTGAACAAGCAGGGTTCTATCACTCCATATACTTGCCGCAAGCTCATGGGCACTACTAGTTCCTGCTGTTGCCTTCCTGAATCCCTTCCTCCCTGGCCCTTTGCTATGGGTGTGCTGAGCAGAGACTACCCCCAGGGGACCTGTAGATCCAGGGAATTGTGTTTCTAACCTAAGAGAGAATATCTTGTGTATTGTATGGACAATTCCGAAGCCTATGGCTTATGGTTTGGTTAGGAAATAGAGGTGGGACATCCAGGAGAAGAAAGAATTCTGAGAGAAGTCAGGAGGGTTGCTGAAAAGAGATGACAAGAGCTACACATGGTACCTGAGCAAAGGTAACGAGCTATGTGGCAAAAATGTAGGTTGAAATAATTGGGTTATTTTAGTTATGGTCTAGCCAAAGTAGAGCCTAGCTATATGGCCAAGTTATTTGTAAATATATTTGGGGTCTGAGTCTTACTTCTAGGAGCATGGGGCTCGGAGGAAAAACTAGGGTTAATGACAACATCAAAAGAACACTCAGGGAATAGCGGACTGTGATCCAGACAGCAGTCATTACAACATCGTGACAAAAAAGGCCAACAAATTTCATTTCAGTGCTATTAACATCATTTTAAAGTCTCGTGTTTTCTAAATATATTTAACAGCATGGAGCGATGCTTCTAGTGTATCGGTTTTTAATAGATGAATGAGTCCAGTTTTCCAAGAACAATGGAGTAAAATCTGCTTCCAAAAGTTCCCACCCACGACTTATGAATACATATCTTTGTTTTGTGCCTAAAACAAACAGGAGAAGCAAGCAGATCAATGTATTAACCCAGTTGTTTCTACTGGAAACGTACACCAATTTTTCTTCCTTTTATGTCTCTTAAGTTTTGTTTCTCTGTGATAAACATACATGCCTTTTATAGCTATGGATGCCTCCATTAGTAGATCGTGCAGGTTAGTTTTTGTCAGCTTCTTACAAGCTAGAGTCACCCGGGAACAGGGAACTTCAACTGAGGAACTGCCTCCCTCAGATTGGCTTGTAAGCAAGTCTATGGGGCATTTTCTTGACTGAAAACTGCTGTGAGAGGGCCCAGCACACTGGGCAGTGACATCCCTGGATAGGCTGACCAAGCCATAGGGAGCAAGCCAGTTATCAGCACTCCTCCATGGCCTCTGCTTCTGTTTCTGCCTCCAGGCTCCCTCTTTGAGTTCCTGCCCTGTTTTCTCTCCATGATGGACAACTGCAACTCAAGTTGGTTTGGGTTCGGGTTTTACCATCGCAACAGAAAGGGAAACTGGGATGTAGATAAAATAACTTGATAACAGTTGACAGTGAACACACATGCACTGGAGAGTTTATGTCAACCATCTGCACATCAGCCACAACCCGTATCTGTCTGGAAACAACTCCCATGCAACCTCGAGGCAGGTTGAACACCACTTGGGACATGCCGTCTCTAAGATGCCAACAGGCAACGTTATCGTCGTTCTCGTTTGTTTTATTTTTTTCATTGCATTTAATTCTGGAGCAGAAAAACGGGCCTGATTTATCAGGCTCCTTTTTATTACTGATTAGCGAAGCATCCAGTGATGGAGAAGTGAATATCACATCTGCACTCGCTTCCCAAGCAACGGCTCTGTCTCGCTGACTGCGCGTTTCCTTTTTGTCCTCATCAGATGCAGCTCCAAGGTTCATCTCCGTGACACGCAGATGCCAGATGCTCTTCCTGATTTGAATTTCAAACTCCTCAGCAACAGTCATCCAACTGTGCCCATCACTTTCCAACAAGAAGGTCTAGACCCTGACTCCATCTTAACCTCCACAGTGGCCTCCACAGCTGCAAGCCTGACACTCTGTCTGACCGCCACCCGGGGCACTATTTTGAGTGTCTTCTAACTGCATTTGATGGTGTTGTGATCTTGTATGCAAATTGCTGCCGTGTGGCGACAGGCTCCAGAGACCCTGGGGACAAGCCCTGGCAATGTCTCTCTTGCTTCAGCCTGTGTTTATGGTTCCTCCGTCAGACATCAATAGCAAGCTAGCCTCCTGAGACGGGAGTCAGATATGGAAAAGGAGGATGTTCTCTGAGGAGTTGCTATATTCAAGTGTCTTAGCTATCAAGATTTTTCACAATTTGACTCTCCTTCTAGGCAACAGCCCATTGTTGTAGATGGAAGGCTTGTGTTCATCCCTTCCTCAAATCCACATGCTGATAACGGACCTCAGAGTGACAGCACAAGGAGATGAGACCCTTATGGGGATAATTGAGTTAAGAGGCAATCACGAAGGGGAAGCCCCATTGTCCAGCCATGTGCCCCATGATCTTCCATGTCCAGCCTGGGATTCCAGTAAGGCCAACTCACAGGAAAGTGCCCATCAGTTTTTAATCCATAAATGAAGTGTCTTATGTGTATTATATTTTGCATTTACCTGGTTGTCCTGGTTGGTCTTGTCAACTGGACACAACCTACAGTCGTGTGAGAGGCGATGCCTCAACTGAAGAGTTACTTAGATCAGGTGTGTCTGTGGGGGTTGCCTTCATTGTTATTGATATATTAGGGTCCAGTCCACTGTAGAGGGAGCCATCTCTCAAGCAGGTGGTCCTGGGCTGTGTAAAACAGCTAGGTAAGCATGAGCCTAAGCAAGCCAATTAGCAGTGTTCCTTCACGGTTTCTGCCTTGAGTTCCTGCCTTAAATTCCCTCAACAACAGACTATGTATGACCTGGGTGTGCAAGCCAATTTGCATTTGAACAGAGTGATTCATCACAGCCATACTAAAGTGGTATGAGGAGTGAGGACATCTTGAAGAAATGGTTAAATTACCATAGAGTGCACTAGTGACTTCAGAATGACACCACGCCACTCCCCAGTCATGACCAGTGATGGACACAACACAGTGAGGAACTGTACGTTCCAAAATGCCTCTCTCCAGCAGTCTATTTGCTTACTTTTCGTAACAGCCTTATATACTAGGAATTTTCATTAATCTTATTTTTCAGGACACACCCCCTTTCCCAAAAGCGGAACACAGATTAAGTCACCTCAATGTCACGAAGCTGACAGGTGGTAGAGTCCGAGATCTCACCCCCTTCTGTCACTGTAGACGTCGATGGGCTAATTTCAGTGCCTTCTCTTGCTCCCATCAGAGAGCCAAGGTCACTCAAAGACTGTCCTGTACATGTACATGTAAGCCAATGGTTATCATGCTTAGCCCAGTTGTTGCTACCACAAGCTGCCATAAGCTGAGTAGTTTATAGATGACACAAGCACGTCTGCCCGTGTTCTTGACAGTGAAACATGTAAGACGGAGGTATTGGGAGTTGATTTCCAAGCTAGAACTGCTTCCCTGTTCACAGCACTTTCTTGCTGTTTCCTCATATTCTAGAAGGGGCAATGCATCTCTAGGATCTCTCTCATGCTCACTCTGATCCCACCCCTGAAGACGCTCTCCTAACACCATCCCATTGGGTCAGCGTTTAAATATGTGAATTTGGAGACTTCTGAACAAACACAGAGTCCCATGCACCAACTGGGGGTTACATTTATTCCCCCACAGAGAACTAAAAGACAAACAGCACTAAGGCTTGAGCTACTGGAATGATCAAGGGTTTCAGTGTCTTCATGATGATATGTTCCTTCTTCCCAGACTTCAGCCACAGGATTCCAAACTCCATCAGGTGAATGTGATGCTGGAGACAGAAGGGGCTGAGAGACAGAGCCCAGGGGGCTGAGGAAGCCACTGCCAATTCTCCTCCTTGCATAGACCCAGACTGTCTTCCTCCCATCTGTGTTGTTCAGTCTCCTCCAAGCAAGGAAGTGAGCATAGACCCTTGTGAGTGCCATGGAGAAGCAGGAAGGATGAAGAGCAGAGCAGAGCTGAGCCCTGGTTCCCTTGCTCCCCATTGGGATGCTCAGGTAGTTTAACCTGCCAGGTCCACATTATGTAAAGAGCATGAACAGGAACCGCACATTAGTGTTAGCATCACATGGCATG
This sequence comes from Mastomys coucha, assembly GCF_008632895.1. Classification (NCBI taxonomy): domain Eukaryota; kingdom Metazoa; phylum Chordata; class Mammalia; order Rodentia; family Muridae; genus Mastomys; species Mastomys coucha. The sequence goes on along the minus strand of NW_022196905.1, from coordinate 119,769,057 downwards.
TGGTGGGAGATTGTCAGCATTTGACTTTTCCCAAGTATGCATGGGTCCATTCTGTCCCCAGTGCTGCTTCTGGGAAAACGACCAAGTCTTTCCCGTTATAGAACAACGTGAGGCAGCCACCGTCATGTCAATTTTAAGCCAGCTTTGATGCAAGGCAGAAGAACACCAGTCCAGTTGGTAGAGCTTTAGAAAATTCCATTCGTGTGTGCGTGTACATGTATGTGCATGTGTGTGTGCCTATGTGAATGGGTATGTGCACGTGTGTGCCTGTGTATGTGCATGTGTGCATGTGTGTACACTCATGTGCATGAATATGTCTGGATGTGTGTGCCTGTGTATGTATTTGCATGGATACCTGTGTGCATCTGTGTATGCATGGCCATGTATATAGATGTGTACACATATGCATGTGCATCTGCACATGTAGCACTTGAAAGCATCTGAAACTGAACCAGCATTTTTTGTTTTGTTTTGTTTTCTAGTTTGCAGAGGTCTCACTTCTTACAATGTCAATATCCAATATGGTCCCTGTAAAAGTGGTTATTGGACACTTGGGATGGGTATGACCCAAATTGGGGCTCTGTATGTATGTGTTTCACACAGCCACTGGGTTACTGAGATCTAAAATGAAAGTGAAAAAAATGAAATGTAATATTTATATGATCACATGCTGAAATGAAACATTTAACTATAGGTTTAAATGGTATATATTGATAAAATCAATTTTACCTGTTTCTGTTTAGATTTTTCTACTTATATTTGTGACTCTCACTTTGGACAATACTGTCCCAAGAATGTAAACTTGTGAAGAAGATGCATAGAAAACTCTTGTATCCCACATTTAAATTTCCAATTCAGACTGGCTCAGCTCCAGCCTGAGTATCTCTTATGATTGGCTACTAACTCCAGGCCTGATGACCCTTCATGGTACAAGGAGAGAACAGGTGAGAACAGATTCTTGCAAGTTGTCCTCTCTCTCCTCTCTCTTTCTGTCTCTCTCTTTCTGTCTCTTTCTCTCTCTCTCTCTCTCTCTCTCTCTCTCTCTCTCTCTCTCTCTATCTCTATCTCTATCTCTCTCACATACACACACACACACACAGCAGCAGCAGCAGATGCAATAAGAATATTTTTTTAAATAAAAAATAAAATTTAATCCATGGGGCCTCCATTTCTGAAGGCCCAGCCAGACATTCTGATATCACTGTTGATCCCCTCCATCTTGGCCACTAGCCAGCCATCTGAAAAGTGATTATGTCCAAGGTGAAGCAGGCTAGTTGGGGCTGCTTGGTAGCTTCTAGAAATGTGTGCTATTGTGTCTGTGGGTTTTTTTTTTTTTTTTTTTTTTTTTTTGAGACAGGGTTTCTCTGTAGCCCTGGCTGTCCTGGAACTCACTCTGTAGACCAGGTTGGCCTTGAACTCAGAAATCCGCCTGCCTCTACCTCCCAAGTGCTGGGATTAAAGGCGTGCGCCACCACCGCCCGGCTGTGTCTGTGTTCTTAATGAATAAGTGCCAGCAGCATATTCGTGGGATACTTAAGCTTCTTTTCGATGAAGAGATTTCAAACTTTTTGTAAGTATGTGGATATAACCACTTGTTTCATTCTCAGGACAAAATGAGAAGCACGCACTTTCTGTCATAGCTACTTGACACATCTGAAGAAAATATGCTGCATCCGCACCTCAGATACATTCCAACGAGGATTAGAGTTGAGAGAGAGGTTATCACCCAGAGTTTGCAAGGTCCCAGGAGTGACATCCAGAACAGCAATAAAAATATTCATCAAAATGTAAAAGGTGTCCTGCTCATTTTTATCCTTCTCTGAAAACCCCTAGAAGCTTAGGATCCTATTAATTTCCAAAATGCTTAACCAAAAGTACAGAGTACAAAGAGATACAAATTGGGCTATAAGGGTTTAATGAAATTTGAAGAAAGTCTGTTTTCCCAGGTGGTCAGCAATGAAGAACATTTGCTTCTCTTACAGAAGACTCAAGTTCAGTTCTCAGCACCCACATAAGGAAGCACACAACTGCCTATAACTCTGGCTCAAGGAGATCTGTCGCCCCCTTCTGGCCTCCACGAGAATCTGCACACACATGTGCACATACACACATACATCACATAAACATAATTAAAAATAAAAATATAGCTTAAAAATAAATATATACTTATAGTCCACAATAAAATCTACCACCCCCACAGTGTAGTGGTCACTCATTTTAATATATCATTGAAGATGGCCAGAAAAGTTTCTACTGCCTTGTGTCTACTAAGGAGCAAGTATGTTTCCCTGTGTTCACTGGGGCTGAACCTGGGCCATATGCAAATGTATTGCCATTGCAACCAATCACACCCCTGTAGCAGAAGTGGAAGCACGAAGGCCTTTTACTTTTATGATGTTAATACTCTCGCCTCTTTGCTTTGAAGTCACTCATTTCTGTTGATTCTAATTCTCTTTTTTTCCCCCAGAGTGTTTCTTGTCTATTGTTAGATGTGAGCTTCACTGTTGCAGAGTGCCCAAGTTTGATGTGGTTATTAAAATGGTGCCGATATAAATTACCATAGCGACAAACACAAATTCATAGCCCAATTTATCCTGTGGGGGCTGAAGTCTTCTACAGCTCTTGGAAAAGTACAGAGCAGATGAAGCAGAGGCTCAGAGACTCAGACACCCATCATCATTAACTGGCAATAAAATCCCAGCAGCCTCCAGGTATGGACAACATAGGGCATCTCTTCTGAAGGACCCAAGTCTTACAGGGCCTGAGTGTGAGCCCGTCTTCTCCTGTGCAGCATGCGTTTATGTCCACCACACGCAGGCTACAATCTGATGACCTCGGAGAAGGAAACATCCCCACCATGGCAAAGGACTCTCTCCTTTACTTGTAACTATATCGGGCTTGACCCGTAACCGTGGGGCCTCTGCCCCCTAGTAATGAACATGAATCTAAGCAGTAAGAAGGACAGACACCAAAGGAAGCACAGATCCCTTGCACCAGACAGCAAATACACTGCTAAAAATAGCTGAGGAGAATATATGGGTGGGGGGTGGGGGGATATTCTTCTCAGTCTTGTCCTTGTTTGACAGGCACATAGATCTCGTGTCGCTCCCTCATCCAAATGCAAAAGTTAAAAATAAGAAGTAACACCTGTGTTCTTGAGCAGCATTCTATGGTGACAACGGCTTTCAAGGGAACGGTGTATTTTTGGATAGGTACACTGAGACATCCCTTAAGCGAAAAATCCTCAGGAGGATTTAGACTTGATTCCAACAGGAGAGCATCCGTGAGTTTATCCTTCTCTGTGTGTGATTGTGGACAATGTTGGAAGACAGATCCCTCCCCTGAATGTCCTTTCCCTAAGACTTTGTGGCATGGCATGCCCGAGGTCTCTATGCCCTTAATATCAAATGCTACTGGGTCCCAAACAATGAAAATCCCACCAGTTCTCTAGGTGTGAATTTAGAGGAGAAAAACTCATCTTGCTCCTATCAATGTTGGGATCTAAATGCTATTTTTATTTTTGTTTGTATGTGTGGGGGTGTGTGCAAGTGCGGGCACATGTGTGTGTGTGGGTGTACATGTGCACATGTGTATATGTGTGTGGAGTCCCTAGGTTTGTGCCAAGTGTCTTTCTTGATCATTCTCCACCTTCTATGTTGAAGGATGGTCTCTCACTGAACATGGAGCACACTATTCTGGCTGCTCTGGCAGCCAGGATTACAGGTGGACCACAGCATCCACATGGCTTTTAAGTGGGTTCTAAGTAACCCATTGAGCCATCTTCCCCAACCCTGGAAGGAAAAAAATTAGAAGTGCTGCCTGAAGGAGCCATACTTGCATTGATTGGCTCAAAATAATTTTTCCTTTCTTATGTTGTTGGCACGCTTTCAAACAGTAGAGATTCAGACTATAAATAAGCAAACAAACATTTTCTGACGCTGGAGAGATGGCTCAACAGTTGAGAGCACTGGCTGCTCTTTCAAAGGACTCAGGTTTGAATCCCAGCACCCATATAGAGAGGTAGGGGAGAGAAAGGGGAAAAGAAAAGGCAAAACTGAAAAAGGAATATATAATAATCCAAGCTGAAAGGAGAAGAGAAATGGACTCTGGCAGACATCATGGAGAAAACCCCTTACATGCCAAGCCAAAATAGAGTTAGAAATTAGCGAAGTTACAAGAGCCAAAAACTAAGCACACACACACACACACACACACACACACACACACACACACGTTTGTTTCTGTGTATTAACTTGATCTATTGTGAAAAGAAATGAAGGAAGCACTCCTATTTATAATACCTTCAAAGAGGGGTAAATTTAACCAAGCAGGGAAGAATCTATTGTGCCAAAAACAAAAACACTGGTGCAAAAAAAAAATTTTTTTCCCTTATTTGAAAAACAGGGAGAAACATTTCATTCATTTGGAGGACTCCAATAAAGATTTTATCAAGCACACACATAGCAACTCTAAAGGTTCTTGAAAGATATCGAACATCGAGTTATAATGTCAGCCGTTTCTTTTTCCAAGCCAGGTTTTTCCACCAAACCCTCATTCTGGTTCCAAAAGGTGGGGAGAGATCTAGAATTATAGCAAAAATAAAACAAGGGCTTCAGAGAAGCACCTCTGAAATAAGAGTCTGAGAGATAAGAGAGGCCCTTCATTCTGCATCTGCTGAGACTGATGAACCCCCATCCCTCACCAGACATCTTGTAGGTTTTACATAAACTACGATGGTTATGATAAAGTGATATTGTGGGGTACATCCTTGCTCCAGGTAGGAAAAAAGAAGGTTTCGGCTTTCTCCATTACAGATTGACTCAAGGTGAAACACCTCAACAAGCAAAGACAACATCAGCCACAATATACTTCTCCCTTTCTTGTGCAGAAGTATCCAGCTACACCCTTCAAGCACCTGTGGGAATACCAATGGAGGGAAACCATAAGTTTGAGATCTCATACAGGGAAATGCTCCTTTTGATGGAATATTTGCCTGCCACTTGGAGGCAGGTGAAAATGTTTCCCTGAGACAGAAAAATCAGTCTTCTTGATTTAAAGATCCATGGCTGGAGGAGCTAGAGATATATCTCTGTAGCTAGAATTCCTACCTAGCATTGATGAAGCCCTAGGTTTGATCCCCAGCACCGCATACTCCAGGCATGGAGATATAATCCCAATACTAGGGAGTGGAGGCAAGAGGATCAGGCTGGGCATGGTGGTGAATACCTTTAATCTCATCAGAGGTAGGCAGATGTCTGTGAGTTCGAGGCCTGCTTGGTCTGCATAGGGAGTTTCAGGACAGCCAGGGCTCTGTAGAGAGAACCTGTATCAAAATAATAACAAGAACAAACGTATGCAGGATTTTTAAGGTCATCCTCAGCTGCACAATAAGTTCGAGGCCAGCCTGGGCTACATGACTCTGTCTCAAAGAAAGAGCAGGTGGGGGTAGGTAGAGGAGAAGGAAGAGGAGGAGGAGGAGGAGAAGGAGGAGAAGGAGGAGGAGGAGGAGGAGGAGGAGGAGGAGGAGGGGGAGGGAGAACCTTGGGGCTTCTGAGATGGTAATAGGATAGGGTAGGAAACGGGCTTGAAAAGTCCAAAGACTATGGGCTGGAGAATTTTAGCATAAATACTTCCCTTTCAATGTCGTGAGACAGGGTTTCTCTCCTTGCTCTTATTCAGGGTCAATCTGTCACCTGAGGTCTTATGTCATAATCCAATAGGGTGGCTCACCTTGATTTCAGCATGAAAAATGGCTTTTTTTCACGCTGCCTCCCAAGAGAGGGAAATGGGTTTGAACTTGTGACATGCGACAGAGTAGTCATCTTGCTGAGTGATGGAGGGTGGCAAAGGTTAGCGTTGCCGGTCAGAGCCTGTGCTTGCATTGACTCTGTGGGGACTTAATGGCTCCCTCCCAAACCTACAGCATAGAAATCCCTGCCCTGTGGGGAGCAATGTTGTATTTCAATAGCAGTTGGGCAGAAGTGCATGAGAAGAAATAGCAAATGCAGAAAGAGGAGGCCCTGCCTGGAAAATTATCACCCACCTCTTCCCCTTTGGAGGGAGGAAAACCTATCTTCAGTCCAGTAAGTGTTTGCAACTCTACACGGAAACCAGGTGACGCTGTAAATGGGTTCTGATTCGTTAAGGCTGATGCACAGCGATTGCAGTTGATTAACAGAAAGGTGGACATTTACAGCAGCGTGTTCAATACAAGAAGCTGGAAAAATTCTGAGCGTTCTCTGGCAACATTTGGGATGTTTTATTGTACCAGAGCACCCGGAGGTTCCTCCTTGAGAGCCTACTCTCTAGTTTTCCTGTCAGATTTTGAAACCAGCCGCTTGGCATTCCTCCAATCACCTCTCTCTCCTATTGCTTAAGAGAGCCACACATGCGCTCTTCTGCCATTGGGCGAAAGAAGCTTAATTCAGGCAGCACATGCATCCATCACCTGGTCCAGGGAAACAGATGCCCCGTTCTCAGAGCTCATTAGATATTTCAAGGTCCAAAAGAAAAAAAGATTCAGGAAAGTGAATTATCAACACACTGCAAAACTGGCCCTAAACCTTCGAACGGCAAACACAAAAACCAAGCAAAGAAGCCAATTTTCTCCTGATGGCCTATTAATCTGCCCAGTTCTTCCCTTTTTGTTGTTGATATTGTTGATGTTGTGTTGTTTGTTTTCTGTTTTTTTCAAGAGAGAGTCTCACTGTGTTGCCCTGGCTGTCCTGGAACTCACTCTGTAGAACAGGCTGGCCTTGAACTCAAGAATCTGCCTCTACCTTTGAAGTGCTGGGATTAAAGAGGGGCAGCATCACTTCACATGGCAAGATTATTATTATTTTATTTTATTATTTTTTTTTATTTGTCTGCATTAGTTTATGTGTTTGTTTGCTTTCAAGACAGGGTTTCTCTGTGTAATCCTTGAACTTTACTCTGCAGACCATGCTGGCCTCGAACTCAAGAATCTGCCTGCCTCTGCCTTTGAAGTGCTGGGATTAAAGGCATGCACCACCATTGCCCAGCTCCTTTTCTAATAAGAGGTATTTGGGGGTTTGGATTTGAGTTTGGTTTTGGTTTTTGTAATTTTATTACAGTAGCCCACTTGAAATTTTTTTTTTATTCTGCAGTTTCTGTTTATTTTTTTTATTTAATTTTATCTTTTATCTGAAAGCCCAACGTGGTGAATTCTTTAAAGACTATGGAACTTCTAAGTTGGACAAAGTTTTACATCAGGATAGAAACAGGTTTCCATTCTAAAGTACTGGGCTAGAGAGATGGCTCAGAGGTTAAGAGCATGTGCCGCTCTTGCAGAGGACCCAAGTTTAAATCCCGGCGCCCACCCTGGGTGCCTCACAACATCCTGTAAAGGAGCTGACTCCTCATCTCCATGGCGCATATGCACGCACACACGTGGACACACACACTCACGCACATACACACACAAACGCACAAATAAGAAATTAGAATAAAACCTAAAAAAAAAAAAAAAATAAAAGCATGTAACTATTTACCAAAAAAAAAAAAAATGCGTTCCTGTAAAACATGAAGACTTGGGCAAGCCACTGGTCTCTTATGCACCCCAAGGATTTAGGGCTCAGCGATTAACAATAAGCAAACCTAGGGTGTTCTTACCTGCTTAGACACCCACTGTCCAAGAAATGGCTTCCTGGCGCAGAGGGTGTGTGCACTGGCAGTTACTGTCCCACCCCCAGCCTCTGAGGACATCTATTGCAGGTCAAATTCCCTGTGTGGCTCTGTTTCTTCCAGGTTAGGTACAGCACTCACACAGTGGGATCGCATTCATTTACCTGCCGCTGGGGTGAATGGTGACTTCCCACTCCACAGTCCCAGAGGATCCTCTTCCCAGAGGCATTGCTGTTGCGCTAATCCTTCCAAAAGGTTCTTTTCCTCTAGTCCACATGCATGCTCTGATGAGAACTCTACTGGAGACCTTCTGCAGATGTCCCCAGCTCTCTGCCCTGTGATTTTTCTCACCATCAGCTCATTGCCTGGGACTCAGCTCCTTCTTTCTCCCTGTGATGGTCAGTATGGTAGCTAATCTAGGCTGTCAGCCTGAATCGTTCTGTGATTAAAATAAGAGCTGTGCATGTCTGTGTGCCTATATAAGCATGGTTCCTGAAAAGTTTGATCACAGGAGGATTGGCCTTCTCCCAGACCAGGATAAAGGGCTCAGAGAGAGAGAGAGACAGAGAGAGATAGAGAGAGACAGAGAGAGAGACAGAGAGACAGAGACAGAGCTGCCTTAGCCTGCCCACCTTTTTCCCTTGCTACTAAGTGCATCTACTCTGCTGCTGTTGGAGCAGCTGCAGCATCCTTTGCTGGCAGACTGAAGACCAGCATCTCTCCAGGCATCTTTCCGGCCTTCAGCACCAGACTTGGACTGCTGAGACACTGAGCTCAAGTTTTCAGACTCCCTGGCAGGCGGCCATGGTTAGACTAAGAGGCCTTACCACGTAAGCCAATACAGTCTAACACAGTGGCTCTCCACCTTCCTAAGGCTGCCACCCTTTAATACAGCTCTTCATAGCGTGCTGATCGCAACCATAACATTATTTTGCTGCTACTTCATAATTTTGTAATTTTGCTATTCTTGTTATGAATCTTAATGTAAATATCTGATATGCAGAATATCTGATATGCGAACCCAAAGGGGTTGTGACCCCACAGGTTGAAAACTACTGATCTCTCTCTCTCTCTCTCTCTCTCTCTCTCTCTCTCTCTCTCTCTCTCTCTGTGTGTGTGTGTGTGTGTGTGTGTGTGTGTGTGTGTGTTTGTGTAATCTAATACCCTGTCATATAGTTTCCAGTCTGAACCAATACCAAATGATCTGTTCTGAAGAGTCATGAGTTATGTGGCACTTTTCACACACACACACACACACACACACACACACACATACACACACACATCTACTCACCCCAGATAGGGAACCCATGTCAAACCAAAGCAACCAAACCAAAGCAACTATTGCACAAAGGGCTGAATTGTTACTGGGTGTCTTTGTTAGGGTTTCTGTTGCTGCAATGAAACACCATAACCAAGAAGCAAGTTGGGGAGGAGGAAGCAGATAATTCAGCTTACACTTCCACATTTCTGTTCATCACTGAAGGAAATCAGGGCAAGAACTCAAAGGAGGCAGGGCAGGAACCTGGAGGCAGGAGCTGATGCAGAGGCCATGGCAGGGAGTGGAGGAGTGGGGGTGGGGGAGTGCTACTTACTGGCTTGCTCAGTTTGCTTTCTTATAAACCCAGGACCACCAGCCCAAGAATGGAACTACCCACAATGCCGCTGGGCCCTCTCCCATCCATCACTAACGAAGAAAATGCCTTAGAGCTGGATCTCATGGAGGCGTTCTCTCAGTTGAGCTGCTTCCTCTCTGATGACTCTAGCTGGTGTCCGGTCAACACAAAACCAGCCAGTACACTGGCGTTACTCACAGCCAGGCTGACTAGAGTCTCCACTCCAAGCAGGCATTGACCGCTAGTAATGCCAAAGCAGAGTCCTCGGGACTCTCATGAGTTTCAAGTTTTCCCAGATGGTTAAGCTTGCTTGCTGCTGGAGTCTCCAAGGTTCCTTCCTGAAGGGGTGGTTGCCCTAAAGAGCAAGCTGCCCCATAGCAGAGCCCATTTTTGTGCCCAAATTACACCCACTCCACTCGCTGGGTTATGACTGACTGTCGGTGCTGTTCAATGCATTCCTACTTGCACAGTGGTTCCAGCCCAACACACTATTGACTTAAGTTCAGCAAAAGTGTTTATTAGTTCTTTTTCTCTGACTTTAAGCTGCGCTAGTCATTGTTCTTAGTGAAATATTGTATATCACAGCTATTATTCTTTGCTGACTACAGAGTAACAGGGGTGCCATCTATCCTGTGAGCGTCAGGAGGAAACCCTGCCCATCCATCCTTCACTACTTCCCCTCGCTGGAGACCCTGGTCACCCTGCCTCAGCGATCGATTCTTTCTTCATCACCTCACTGTGGGCTGCTCGCCCATTTCTGCACCTCTCAGACATCCATTCTCACAGTCTCTGGTGGGCTTCCGAGAATGAAACACCTTGAAGAAAACAAAACATAAAGAATAAGAAAAATCTATACTAGGCTTTCAGTCTTCACAATTCCCACGCTTTGCAAAAATAAAATCATACACACACACACACACACATGAGATATATATATCTGGGAGTCCCTCAAATGGCCCAGATTGTTCTGCCTGCTATGCATTTCTATGTGTGTATGTGTGTGTGTGAACAGTGTCTCTCTCTGTCTTAATGTGTGTTTGTATACATCTTTGTGAGTATGTTTCTGTGCTTATATGTATATGTGTCTGTGTGTATGCTGAGTTTGTCTGTATGTGGATATATGTGTGTACATATATATGTGTGTTTGTCTATATACGAGTGTGTTTGTCTATATATGAATGTGTGTTTTTGTGTATGCATGTATGTATGTGTACCTGTGTGTATGTATATGTGCCTGTGTGTGTGAGTACATGTGACTACGTGTGTGCATGTGCATGTGTGTATGTGTGTGTTTATGTGGGGCACGTGTCTATGTGTGTGTATATGTGCATGTGTTTGTATGTGAGTGCATATATATGCATACATGTTCACGTGTGTATGTATGTATGTGTGTGTGTTTCTATAGGTGTGTTACCACTCTGAGAAGCTATATTCTCAGAAGGGTGCTCTCTGCATCACTGCAGGGCTGCCTCATGGGTAATGAGTCTCTCACCACTGCTCTGTTGGCTGAAAACGTGGAAGCTACAGAGTCTAAAGTGGCCAAATGCTGGGTCTTCCCCCTCCACCATATATCCACATACTTTCATAGAAGTGTGGGATGTTCCTGGGGCAAGATTAGTGTTGACAGAAAGCACACACACACACACATACACACATACACACACACATATGCACACACAAACATACACACACACACACACACACACACACACATATACAGGAGCACAAGTTCATGTTTACTTCTAAGGCACCAAGGAGAAAACAGACTCTGGATTTACAGAGAGTAAAAGATTGTCAATATTTTGAGCTTAACAGAAATAATACCAGTATGTGCCTGATTAACCGCACTGCCTAAGCAGAACTGGGGGGTGTCAATGGGATTGGCTCTGCTGAACTTACTGTACTGCAAGAGGCCTTGGTGGCTGAATCTCTAACATCAGGGGGGCCTGGATGAACCTATAGACCTGGGTTCATCATACTTCTCACAAAACAAAAGTCATACTCAGGACCCCTGACTACATAGCTGTAGGTGAATCTTTACGTTAGTCACTGGCCTCCTACAGACCTTTCCTAAGGCATAACAATTAAGGTTAAGTAGAAATTCATTCATTCATCTCTTCTCCCCTTCTGTTGCCCTGCATTCTGTCTCTGCTCTCCTATATCTCTCTGGCTTTCTCTGACACTCCTTCTCCTCCCTCTCTCCTCTCTGACTCCTCTTTCTTCCCCCCTCCATCCCTATCTCTGCAAATCAAAATAGATTATGCGTTAAACCATGTCATGATACTGGAATACCAGACCGTGTGTGTTGGATGGAGCTGAGGATCACATGTGCAGGTGCAGATGTGGCTGCAGAAACATTCAAAGGAAAGGAAGAAGCAGATGTGATTGGATTTTTCTACGGGTGACATGCTCTTGTCTTTCTTGTCCTTTTGACGGGGGCCCCAAGTGACCTTAATGGCAGAAAATGAGCCTCTCAGATAAGCATAAAGTACAGATGCTGTGGGTGGATGCATGGGGCATGGCCAGGAAGAGAGTCAGGTGGATTCTCTGAGGTCAGCATAGACTTTCAGCTGTTCACTCAGAGCATGATGATTTAGGGTGAAGGATTTTTCCAAGGAGAAATTGATAGGCAAAAATTAATATAGCGGCTGCAAGGTCAGCCTTTCCAGGGGCAGGGGGTGCCACTTCTTGACTGGATGAGTATTACTGCTTTCCCACAGAACATGACTGCTTCCAGAACACCAGTCTCTTTGTTGTTGTCAGTGGGTTCCATTACCTCAGGGATGAAAATGTTGTTAGCTCATCTGCCAGCATTTCTCTGATTCCACATGCCTGAGTGTGGATGCACCATGAAAGGTGTAGTGGCTATTCCTGGTTGTCAACTTGACTATATCTGGAATTAGAGGGCTCACCTGTGATCCAGATCTTGAGGCTGGAAAACCCAAGTTTCTGACCTGGATCTTGGCATGGAGATCTGGAGGCATAGTGACCATGAAAAGCTTAGGCCCAGGCAAGGTAGTACATGACTTTAATCCCAGGAGACTGAGGCAAGGAGATCTGAGTTCAAGGTCAGCCTGGGACAAAGCAAGTCCCCAATCCAGGCGTGGTGGTACACACCTTTAATCTGGGCCACGCCTTCTGCTGGAGACCTCCATAAGGACATTGGGAGAAGGAAGATTCTCTCTTCTTGCCTGCTTGCACTTGCTTGCCAGTACATCTGTTGGAACCTACTTCTACAGAAGACCAGCTGAAACAATTAGCCTTGTGGGAGTGAGCAACTACTAGATTCTTGGACTTCCCATTCACAGCTGACCATTGTTGGGTTAGCTGGACTACAGACTATAATTCATCACAATAAATTCCTTCAATATACAGAGACCTTCCATAAGTTCTGTGACTCTAGAGAACCCTGACTAATGCAGAAGGCAAATGATGACCTTACTGTAAGGCCTCAAGACACCATCCACTTTGTTTTTAGGACAGAATCCTCCCTCATTGGCCTGGAACTAACCAGGTAGATTGAGTTGGCACTAGTGACCCCCAAGGATCCACCTGTCTCCACCATACCAGTGCTGGAATTACAAGTGGGTATCACCACACCCAGCTTTTCCACATAAGTTCTTAGTGTTGAACTCAGTTTCTTATGCTTGTGTAGTGGGGAGCGTGTTACCCACCTATCTCTCCAGCCACCAATGGTGTCTTGATAGAGATGAACACCAAGGGTACTACACAGCTGTCAGGTAGATTCTAGAAGAGGGGGTAAGCTCAGTTTTGGTATGAGATTGAAGGATACCCACAATCAGTTCATGATCCACAAGGTGTGTGTGTGTGTGTGTGTGTGTGTGTGTGTGTGTGTATGTGTATGTGTGTGTGTGTGTACATGTGGTGGTTAGAAGAGGGCATTGGTTCCCTTGTTGCTCTCTGTATTATTCCTTCCAAGCAGGGTCTCTCCCAGAACAGGAGTTCTTGCTGTTCTTGTAGAGGTCCCAGTTTGATTCCCAGTACCCATGTTGGGCAGCTGACAACCACCAGTACCTCTGATTCTAGAGGAATGTGACAGCCTCTCCTGGCCACCTTGGGTATTGCACTCATGTGGCACAAATGTGGAGACACACATACATGCATAAAATTTGAAAATTTTTAAATCAAAATATTTTTTAAAGAAAGGAGTCTCTTTTCCTCTCTGTTTGCTTTGTAAACTGTAAGTTTAGGACACCTTAACTATTCACTCACAAAAAATATTCTCCCATCAATAAACTATTTGGGACAAAGGTTTTCTCTGTCTCTCTGTGTGCGTCTTGCTGTCTCTCTGTGTCTCTGTCTCTGTCTCTCTGTCTCTCTCTCTGTCTCTGTCTCTCTCCCTGCCTCTCTCTCTCTGTCTTGGTCCCTTTCTCTCACACACACATATGCACACATTTAATAGCACTGCAGAGAGGCAGAGAGTTCTTCTTCTTGCAATATGGCATACTATGGGCAGACAACAAAATCAATATCTATATTCCAAAATGAAGAAATTGTTTATTGAACTGCTTCAACAACCTATTTTTGTAATAGAACAAAATAGAATCAAGCCAGCTATTTATCTGCCACTGGATCCTGTGTCTTCCTCCAGGACTCAAGTTCCTACAATTTCCAGTCTGAGTCACAATGTGACCCCAGATTACCTTCCAATCTTATCTTCTATCCTTCACTTGCAATGTACACTTGACTCTTCCTCCTGATTTAACTGTTTTCCCATTCTTAAAGTTCCACTGCTTAATAATAGTTGCCTTCTTTCTCTCCAGATTCCTATGAATCCCTTGAAGCTCCATTTCTAGATCTGACATATCAAGATGCTAATTCTACTCATCATAATCACCCCATGGGGAACTAGAGGCCAGCCTGTGCTGTGGACAGCCATGCTTCAGGCATACCATGGCTCACACAATTGGGTTCATTAACATTCCCTCATGGAGTAGAGGAGAGCTTACTAAGAGAACGTGTCTCATTTTCCACATCCTCCCAGATAACTGTTCCTGGAGGGCAGAATCTTTTCTGTTAGTGGCTTATATGTGATATGCACCAACAGGCTCGGGTGGTTTTAACACTTGGTACCCAGCAGGAGGTGCTGTTTTGAAAGGTTATGGAACCTTCCTGAGGTGGAGCCTCACAGGAGGTGGGGTCTGCTTTGGGTCCTAAAGACCTGACAGCTTTCTGGGACTCATTCACCAACCACAGTCTCCCCTCTAGCTCCTCATAACCTTCCACCCACTCCCCAGTCTCTTTGTCTCTTTATTTCTGCCTCCCTTCCTCTTTCTGCCACCGTTGCTCTCAACCTCATCAGATCCACCCTCATTTCTCTGGCTCCTTCTACAGCTCAGTGGCTGCTACCAAGACAACTTGTGTTACCCAACAAAGAGACTGGGGTTGTTCAGGAGCTGGAGTGTGAGCTCAGGCAACCAAGAGACAACAGAAAAATAATGAACACAGCATGCAACCATCACCAGCTCTTCATCTGTCAAACATTGGGTACCAATAGCTGAACTTGAATAAAGAATCCAGTATTTGAGTGTCATAAGCTAGACTACACAGGGTCCATGCACTACATCATGCCAGATCATTGTTTCTTCACAGAGAACATGTACTGCTGGTTTTATACAACTTGATACAAGCTAGAGTCATCAGAGAAGAAGGAGTCTCAGTTGAGAAAATGCCTCCATGAGATCCAGTTGTAAGGCATTTTCTTAATTGGTGATCAATGGAGAAGGGCTCAGCCCACTGTAGATGGTGTCAGTCCTGGGCTGGTGGTCCTAGGATCTATAAGAAAGCAAACTGAGCAAGCCATGTGAAGTGAGCCAGTAAAGCATCCGTCCCCTGTGGCCTCTGTATCAGCTCCTGACTTGCTTGAGTTCTGATTTGCTTTGGTGATGAACAGTGATGTGGAAGTGTAAGCTAAATAAATGATTTCCTCCCCAATTTGCCTTTTGGTCATGGTGTCTCACTCACAACAACAGAAACCCTAACTAAGACAAGTTGGTACCAGGAGTGGGGTATTGCTGTGACAGACATGACCATGTTTTGGGGAGGGTTGTGGAAGGACTTTGGAATTTTGAGCTAGAAAAGCCCATTGAGTGTTGAGAGCCCAGAGAGATATTCTTGAGGAGTTTGAAAGATAAGACTGTTAGGGGCAGTGCAGAAGACAGAGGCCTGGCTTGTGAAGTTCCAGAGGGAAATTTAAAGACTCCATCAGGGATGTCTGCTATTTTAAATAAAGATTCTGTGGTTCTGGTTAGTTGGGGCTGACAAAAAAATTAGCCACAATTAACAAGCACCTCTGATGTGAAAGTTTTGTATCATTGAGACAATTGATGCTCGTTAGCTGGAGCCAAGGTATTAGCAGTGATCAGGAAGAGACCAGCATCACTGAGGTGGAAACTTGTAGGAAATGTTTCTGGACAGCACAGAGAAGCTGCAGTCCAGAGGTAGTCAAGGTCGTAGCTTGTGTTGGCCGAAGGACTTGGTAATGAATAAGAGTTAGCCAGGCGGCACTCGTTTTGAAGGTGCTCATGGAGAGCAGCTGAGGCTTGGCACAAGGAGAGGCCATTGGTGAAGGTGCAGCCTCAGGGACAGTTGAAGGCCCAGGACTGAAGGAGTCATGCCTAGGATTTGAGGCTTGGCACCACGACGAGATCCCGGGAGAGGCTATTTCTTTCAAAAAACTCTAATCCGTGTGTCAAGTTAAAAAAACAAAAACAAAAAAAAAAAACAACTAGCCAACGCAGGCAGAGATGTCCAAAGAGGGATTCAGAACCCATAGAACTGGAGTTAAAGGCAGTTGTGAACTATCTGGCATAGGCACTGAGAACCAGTTGAACTCAAGTCTTCTGCCAAAGCAGCCTGTGTTCTCAACCAATGAGACATTTCTCTAGGTCACTATTGTTCATTTTGAACCAATCACAGCCACTTATTCTTGAAGGAGCTATAGTAGTCCCTCCAACTAAGGGAAGTGCGCCCCCTGCTGCCCAATGTGGAGATGACTCACAGGCTTGTGATCCACAAGTTGAGTTTCAGACAGCCCGAGCAGAGCCTGTAGCTCCACAGCCAGCTCCCATCTTTGTACAGTCGTTGGAGGCATCTGTGGTATGTTTTGGAGCTGGGGGTCCCTCTGGCTAGTAGACCGATAATCCTTTTTTCCTCTAAGGCAACCCAGAGAGCAGCAGTTAGATTGTCAAATTGCCCCCACCCTCTGTGTCTCTGCTTATTTACAGGAAAACGAACATCAGAAGAAACGCTTACAATATGGAAGTTCTTAAGGCATTTGTAGTTAACGCTAGCAATGTGACAGATTTTTTTGGCAATGTGTTCACAGTTCCTGACATCTGCCCATGCTCCATAAGAGGCAGGGCTCCCTCATCCATCTAAAGGAGACAATGAAGCCAATGCTGAAGACAATGTTTTCCTTTTCATATGTACAGGATTTGGGACTCAGTCACCTGCAACCAGATGAATCCTGATAGGTACCATCTTCTCCCACACTGCCTCAGTCTCCACCAATATCTCACTTGCTTCCGTTCACATTCTCTCCTGTATCTGCATTTTTTTTTAATTGCACCATGCCTATCAAAGAAAGGTGAATTTTCATCCACTCTAAAGATCAAATGTTTGCTTTGCCACAAGTCTGCTTGGAGAGGCCAGTGGATGGATCCTGGGATCCCAAGTCCTCGGCAGACACCAATGGATCATTTAAGGGGGGGGGTCATAGTCACATGACTGCAGCCCCCACAACCTCTGACTCAACACAGATTTGCTAAATTGTGTGGCTGCCATGGAATATTTTGGGGGACTTTGCTTCCTTCCAGGCTCAGCATCTCACCCCACCTCTGCTTCTTGCTTTTTTCCTTTTTGACTCTGAGCTATGAATTTGTCAAGGGGTGGGCAGAGTTCCCCTCTCTGTTGCCAGACCTGTGGGAAGATGAGCAGCAGAATGCTCAGTGTCTTGGCAATAGGACCAAGAGAAAAAGCCCTGCCAAGGCTCTGTCTGCTATGACTTCACCACACTGGAATTTTAAGACCTTGACATGACCTTCCAGGATCTCCGAGGGCAACCATAGCTGAGGGGAAACTGAGGTGTGCTCATGGAATTGAAAACCTCTCTGCTAGCCTGGAAGTACTGCATCTTTGTGTGATCACCAATATCCATACAAACCACTAGACAGGGGGAGAAAAGGAGGTTTGGAGACTGCCTTTCTTGTCACAAAGTGATACGAATTGGAAAGGAAGAATTCAAAATATCACTATTTGCAGATGGTATGATAGTATACTTAAGTGACCCCAGAGAACTCCTAAACCTGATAAACAACTTCAGCAAAGTGGCTGGATATAAAATTAACTCAAACAAATCAGTAGCCTTCCTCTACTCAAAGGACAAGCAGGCTGAGAAAGAGATTAGGGAAATGACATCTTTCACAATAGTCACAAATAATATAAAATACCTTGGTGTGACACTAAGCAAGTGAAAGATCTGTATGACAAGAACTTCAAGTCTCTGAAGAAAGAAATCGAAGATCTCAGAAGATGGAAAGATCTCCCATCCTTCATAAATTTTAACAGAGCACCATTCTTGGTTGTATGATAGAATTCCACCCTGTCTTCCTTCATCCCAATCTGTGTTGGTTTGAATATGTCCTATTTCTCCCTCCATGTGCACCCTTGTCGCTCATCACATAGCCCAGGCTGTCCTGTTTCTACCTCCATGTGCACCAGGCTGCCCCTTGTGGCTCATCACATAGCCCAGGCTGTCCCAAGACTATCACCATGTAGTCATGGATATCCGGCTTCTCCCTCCAAGTAGCCCAGGCTGTCCACTGTCTTTGTGCTTGTAGCCCATCTGTCCTATTTTTCCCCCTCTGCTTTACGCAGGCTTATCCTAGTCTTGCTCCACATAGCCCAGGCTGCCCAGTAGCCTCTCCAAGTAACCCAGGATTCATACTTCTCCCTTCC
Organism: Mastomys coucha; assembly: GCF_008632895.1. NCBI lineage: Eukaryota > Metazoa > Chordata > Mammalia > Rodentia > Muridae > Mastomys > Mastomys coucha. Next base: position 119,750,818 of record NW_022196905.1, on the reverse strand, counting down.
TGTAGCCCAGGCTGTCTTAGATTAATCTCAACATAGCCCAGGCTGTCCCAAAATTCACTCCCTTTGTGGTCATCTCCCTGCTTCACACTCTTCATTCCTGGTCATCCCCCTCCCTCACATTGTTCACTCCTGGTCATGAGGCAGGGGGATGGCTGCATGTGACTGGACTTCTCTCTCCACTTTGCCCAGGTTGTCTCCCTAAACAAAGCCCAGGCTGCCCCCAGTTGCCCTCCACTTAGGCCAGGCTGTCCCAGTATTTCTTCCCTGGAGCCCACCCAGGATATCCCGCCTCTCCCTCAAAGTGGCAGACGCTGGCATCTCTAAACACGACGTAATCTCTCAGGAGAGTGCCCTGAGTGGACACTTTCTGACATCTAGTGTGTACGCATGCGCAGTTGGGAGTCGCATGCCCCTTAAAGGGGCTGGGGGTGGCAGGGCGGGAGGGCATTTTTTGGGGGGATGGAATCAGCCGAGGTGGGTTTTCCCTGTGGTGAAATAGAAAACAGCGTCGGGTGCTGAGCGCCCTAAAGTTGGAACCACGCGTCCTCCTCCATTACTCAAGGCAGAGAGGCAGCTAACTCTGAGAACGCAGAAGGGACTCGGGTCTGGGATCCGTCGCCCTAGGGGACATGCGCTTAGGGACTGTAGCTGTTTTCCGATCTGCAGGTGACTGTACCCACGGCACTGTCTAACTGCTCCTTTTTATTTTTACAGTGTTCCTGTCGGGCACTTTTAGTTCCCTTCCCACGTTTAGTCTCTTCTTTCTTAACAATTTTGTATTTAATTTAGGTTTTGAAAATCAGTACCTTAGCCTTTGTGGCAGCTGATCATCTCTACAGCTTAGAGCTCTTTTTAAAAGGGTTTTTTGTTTTGTTTTTTGGGGGTTTTGTTTGTTTGTTTGTTTGTTTGTTTTTCGAGACAGGGTTTCTCTGTGTAGCCCTGGCTGCCCTGGAACTCACTCTGTAGACCAGGCTGGCCTCGAACTCAGAAATCTGCCTACCTCTGCCTCCCAAGTGCTGGGATTAAAGGCGTGCGCCACCACCGCCCGGCTTAAAGGGGTTTTTAAATCTGTATTTTGTGTGTGTGAGCATTTGTCTGCGCCTGTCTGCCTGCAGTGCCCGTGGCGGCCAGCAAGGGGCATCAGGTGTCCTGAAACTGGAGTTGCCTTGGTTGTGTGAACCGCTGGGTGGGTGCTAAGAATAAAACTGGGATCCTTGAGAAAAGCATCCATTTCTCTTAACTGCCGGAAGCACACTCTGACTGCGAGCCCAAACCAACAATCTCTCTTTTGAGTTGTTTTTGTCACAGTGTTTTTATCACCACAGCAGAGTAAGACAAGATGCCCCTCTACGCCCTACTGTTACTGTTCAGTAAGTAAGTGGGCATGGTTGGGGACTGGGTGCAAAAGTAGCCAACTGCCTTTATCACAAACAAAAGAAAGTCATTTCTGGAAAGTTCTGAAAAAAAAGTTATTACACTGAAATAGATCTTCGTAATAGCTGTTAGTGGCTTGCAGTGATGCCGTAGAAATCTATTGTGATGTACTTATCCTTTAACGTGGTGAAATCAAAATGTGTTATGATGTAATGTGATTTGTCGTGACACAAGAGAAATGTATCATGCCTCAGTGACGACTTACACTAGAAACATTATCATACGCAATAGATAATAGGGCACAATTCTATAAAATCAGGAAATTTCCCGTAACATAGTAGGCCATAACGGAGCTGATGGTTTTGAGTGATGAAATAGAAATGTATGATGGATAACATAGCAGGCACCACAGGTGCTCTGTTTATTGTGATCCCGTGGCTTTTTCCTTATCACACAAAGGGAGGCAACGTCATCCTACGCAACAACGCCTCACTCCTGGTTCCACGCAGATGACATAGTGAGACATCCTTGAGCTGCGGAGCTCAGACTTCCTGTCATCCTCAGCTGGACGGTAGGCAGCAGCACCCTCACAGACTGCTGGCTTGCCCCAGTTCAGGCACTGAACCGACAGGAGGACATCTCAAACCTGCTACCATTCCGGAAAATGTCAGGCAGGAGAATACTCTGTGGAATTTCTGTAACAGAAAGTGCCACCTGAGAGTCAGCTGGTGAAGTGACGTCACCAAAGCCCTCGACTTCCTTGTGACAGAAGTGGAAAGTGGGCGTGCCTCGTGAGAAACATTTAGCATCATCCTGTTTCCACTCCATCCTGAACATGGAAGGCTGTGTTAGATTTCGCTGAGGTGTTCAGCAGGCGCATGAGATGTCTATCTTCCTACCACCTGGCATCCTACTGCGTTCACAGACAGGCAATCCTTCTGAGACGATTCTGTAGCATTGCCTCCACCCTCAGAGAGCGTTTAATCCAGCCCAAAGCCTTAATGATTTTAACACTACCCCCAGCACTAAACAAAGCCCCCAAATCCTGCAAATTGCCTTTGCTAACACTTTGATGTGGAGGAAAAACTCACCGAACCCCGTGGGCTGTGTTCTCTCCAGTTGCTCTGAGTTGATAAACACCAATCTGTTCAATAACAAAGATCAAAGACTGGCTGCTCTCTCCTGATCTTTAGGCTTTGTTCCTAGTGTTTAAATAAGTCAGAAAGACGCTCGTGGCTAGTTTTCTATTTAGTTGGCCATGGTGCAAGTATTAGGTTGTGCGTGTCTTCACTATTTAACTGGACGCCAAGGAATCCTGGAGAAAGACCCTACAGTGGCCCATGGTTCCTCATCCTCATCACAACCATTCCCAGAGCGAGAACAGTAAGTACTCAACATAACCCAGGACTCACCAACATCCCACCACAGAATAAATGCAGACACTGGTTTCTGGGGCTTTTCAATACCAAGAAACACAGGATATATGAAGAGTTAGTGATGGGGGATGAAAAGATGTCTCAGTGATAGTGTTCGCTGCTCTTGTGGAGGACGAGAATTCCCAACACCCACATCAGGTGGGAACAACCACCAGGAACTCCAGCTCCAGCGAATCTGGCATCCTCTCCTGGTGGCTGCAGGTACCCACACTCTCGTGCACTTACACACATAAAAATGAAAAAACAAAAAAAAAAAACAAAAAGTAAGTTAGTGGTGGGAGGAGGAGGAGTGAATAAGAGACAAGAAGCTAGGGTAGGAACCGAAAGCAACTGATGTCCCAGAGTGAAGACTTTAAGAATAAAGAGAATAAAAGAATAAAGAATAACTTGCCCCAATGTCTTGTCAGGAATTGGATAGCAGGAATAGTAGGAATCGCTGAGCCACACTGTCCTATAGTCACCCACAAAGGACCACCATGCCTGGGCTTGTTAAGGAAATAGGCTCCCCTGAAAATAAATATCAGAATGAGAAAAAGCCCCCCCCCCAAAGTCTCCATCAACAAGCACAGACACCGTTGCATAGCTAGTCTTCCAGAGTCTTCCCATAGGGAACATTCCAGGTGGCCTAACAGCCACATTATTTCTCTTAACTGAGATGGATGTCTATCACACAAAGGAGGAGATGAAAATATACCTAAATTGGAATTTTTAGGACCAACTGAGACAGCACTGAGGAATTCCCACATCCAGTCTTAGTTCCGCTCCCAGTCCCTGGCTGAGCCATTCCATTCTGGTGCCACAGCCTCAAGGTACCAGGTTTTATTAGAGTGAAGGAGTGGGCTATATAGCTCATTTCTATGAAAAATGAAGAATTCTAATCCCCAAATTCGGTCTCTGGATATCAATTTCAGCTCAGAACTTAGCCCTAGGCCCAGAAGTTCTTGTTTGTAAGCAAAACTGAGACCAAGTGGATTTCAGAATAATTGTAATGTTTTGAAATCACTTAAATCTCAGGGGATGTCACATGATCAGCAGCTGCATTGCAGGAAGCTCCAGGCAGGGGATTTTTGCAAGGCAAGTTCTTCTCCATGGGAGAGTTCAGAGGTCATCCCTCCAACGAAAGCTAAGTGACTTCTGCAGGTAAGGGGCAGCTGACCACCATGTGCAAGCACCTGAACACACACATGGGACATATATGTACACTTACGCACATATTGTATACTTCGGATGTTGATAAAGATGGGTTTTAATGCTCACATGACTTTCTCTTTCTCTGGGGACTGGAGGTGACAGGAGGCAGGTGGTCGCATGCAGAGTGCATGCTTAATGTGATCCAAACTGGCTAAGCCATTTCCCTCTGGCTGGTCCATAATCCTAATCCACATTCCACTGTCCATGTGCCGCAGTCTTTTTGGTAGCCCTGTGGTTGCCAGATTTTCTACTTGAAGCAGGGACTCCCTGGTAGCCTAAGTTGATTTCAAAGTAATGTTTCTCCTGTCTTCGCCTCCTGAGTACTGGCTGACAAGAGCTTGCTGCCTTGACTGACCCTCAGTTCTGTGGGGTGTTGTTGTTGTATTTGCACGTGTTTGTGTGTGTGTGTGTGTGTGTGTGTGTGTGTGTGTGTGTGTAGTATGCATGCTTATGTGTGTGCCTGTTTGCATATATGTGCGTATACACACGGGAAGTAGTTTTGCACACGTCTGGGCTAATGGGGTCCAAGGCTTCTGGGTCTCCCCTTACCACTTTCCACCTTATTCAGCAAAGCAAGGCTTCCCAGTCGAACCCAGCGCTCACTGATCCAACTAGTCTAGCCAGCCATTTTCCAATGTAGATTCCCTTTCCCTGCCTCTGAAGGGCTGGGAAAAAGCCACAAAATAAAATAATAATAATAATAATAATAATAATAATAATAATAATAATAATAAGCAAGCGGAAGGCTGAGGATACCACAGTGGTAGAGTGCTTACCTAGCATGTACAAGGCTTGGGTTCAATCAACTGCCACAAGCATGTGGTAGGAAACAACTGTGTGTCCACTCTGGAATGGAAGGCTTTGTGGAGCTTGTCAGCTTGAATGCTGATACAAAAGCCACCATGCAGATATATAGAGAAGAGGCCCAGATCCAGACAATGAGAACAGCTGCCTCGGCTCCTGAAGCAGGAGAGACAGGCAGGCACCAGAGTGGCCCGGCCCGGCACTCAGAAGAGCTCCGTAGCTGAGCCCTGGAGGGTCTGCTTGAGGCAAGAGTGATTGAGTAGCGAAGGCAAGCCAGTGTCAGAGTTAAAACAGCACTTCTTCAGAGGCTGTGGGAACACCACAGAGGCATGGTGGTACTGCACGGGTGGGCAAAGCCGTCTTGGTGCTAGGAGAGACCAGACCACCATCCATCAGAACCCAGAAGCCCATGCACAGAGCCATCTCAGTATCCGATGACTGGCCAGGAGAAACTACGAGGCTGTGATAAACACAGAGGGAAGATGGCTGACCTGCTTTGTTAGCTCCATGTTGTTGGGGGCTAAAAAAAAAAAAAAGAGGTTGTCTGACCTTTTAGCCTTTTCTGACCTTTACCATGTCACTGGGATGCGAATTTTCTAAATGTCACCAGGGTCCCTAGAAGCCTCCTATACCTGGACAGACCCTCCCTGAGTTGTTGATTGGCCTTTCGGTTAAAGTCCTTGGGGCCTAAGAACAACATAATAATGATGGCTTATGCGTGACCTTTAGCTTGTGTTGTGCTTTTTCTCCTTCTGAGGTCTTACAGTCCTAGTTGGGAGCTGACTTCCCCGGCTTCTCCCCAGTTTGAGGAGAGATAGGAGGGGGAAATGTGAAAACCCGAAGGACAACGGTCTTTGATCTTCACTTACAAATGCCTTTGCCGCTCTGGGTCCTGAGCTCTTCCTGTCTCTCCTGGGGATCCAAAACGAGATGGTTTCCACGGGCAGTCCCCAGCACCACAGGCATGATGGTGTGGGACCAGCTCCACACGTGACGCCTGTATCAGAAACCTCACAGAGAGGGAGCCCCCAGGACAGTCAGAACCTGCCAGGGTCTCTCATCCTCCTCAGAGCAAAAGCAGCCACACGCCTTTCCAAAGGATCCATGAGACCCAGCTACTGCATCTCCTCCCAGCCTGACTTCTCTGGTGTTTCAAGCTCATTACCTGCCCCAGGATGAGCCTGAAACATCTCCAGTGAGAAGCAAGTGCCACATTTGCTCTTGATATGTGTGAGACTCTTCCTGGTAAGCCAAGACACATACTTCTACACACACCAGACAAAAAAAAAAGCCACCCATGACAGACCAAAGCGTTGATTCTACCAAAGTCCACTTGGGTGAACCTGTAAGTCTGAGGGTGTGTGTGTGTGTGTGTGTGTGTGTGTGTGTGTGTGTCTGCAGAGGGAGTCAGATCCCCTGGAGCTGGAATTTCAGGCAGTTAGAAGCTTCCATATGGGTGCTAGGAACCAGGTCCTCTGTATGAGCAGTAAACTCTCTAAACTATTGAGCCATCTCTCCAGCCCCTCAATGAGTTTTATTTGGGTTACTTATAGCATCATGGGTGAGGCACTGCTTGTAGGAGCAGAGATGACTCAAAAACAGATGCATCAACATAGATGATGGCTCACAAAAGTGTCACCACCTGGGCTCTGCTGTAGTCGCAGGCCGCAGCAGCTGGACAGCTTAGAGAGTCTCCCCTTTCCCCAAGCAACTCGGCTGATCCGAGTCTCTTCCGTAGCGGGTTTTGGTTAAGTCTATAACCTTGGAGAGGAACCCTGGTGAATCAGGCAAATTTTGGTTTTCCCAGACATATAAGGTTTGTTTACCTCATACCCCACTGGTTTTCACTGGTAAAGTGTTCCCCCACCTTGCTCATGGAGGGGATGTTTCCAACTGGACTGAATCTCTGTATACAGCTTTTGGTGTCTCCGATGAGGGCCATGGACAAGCCCCATCTCTCAATAACTTCTGGTCTTTGCACACAACGTCAAGAGCACCTGGGTTTTTCTCTCCCCCAGAAAGCGCTCTTCTCCATCTTATTAATTAGCAGTGACTGAATCATACTTAATCCCTGTATCTATTTCCTGTCCCTTCAAGAGTGGAATCTTTCTGGGGACAAGGGCGTCTAATGTTCTCTAGGAACTGGGCCAGTTTCTGTCACTTGGGGAAAGATCTGCTGACTGTTGTGGGACAGTCTGAATTGAAAGAGCAGAGCACTGCGTTGAGCATGCGGAAAGGCATAAGTACGTCACTGCCTCCCAAGGGCGCATGCGCAGCTCAAAGGCAGCCGTGTGATGTGAGGGCAGCCCAAGGGCAGCCACTTTGTAATAGTTACATTATCTGTTTAATGAGATAATTAATTAATTAATCACTACCCATTAACCCCTGTGCCCAGCCCTGACTGAGTGACACTTATGTGGAAGAAGAGAACAAGAACAAAAATGCACAAAGCCAGTTGAAACCGAGGTCAGTCTCTGAAGAGCTCATCTTATTTACACACGCCACGAGCAAAGAGAACAAATTAAGGCAGTAACCGAGAGGTGGCTGTAGGCAAGGACAATTCTATTGGCCTCTCATGTAGAATCCGTGTGCGCAGGTGGGCATACACGTAGGTGTGGAGGCCAGTGGGCATCCTCAGGTGTCATTCCTTGTTTTTCTGAGACAAAGTCTTTCCTTGGCTCAGAACCTGTCTACTAGGCTAGGCTGACCAGCCAGTGAGCCACAGGCATCCTTCATGTCTCTGTCTCCTTACCACTGGGATTAAAAGATCCAGGCTATGGTAAGTAATGCACACCTTTAATCTCAGTGCTCAGAAGCAGAGGCAGGCAGATCTGAGTTCCAGGACAGCCAGGGCCACGCGGAGAAACCCTGTCTCAAAACAACAACAACAAACAAACAAATAAACAAAAAACACACTACCCCTCTCCCGCCCAGTTTTTTTCATACCTCTGGAGGAATCAAAATGTAGCCCTTGCACTTACAAGATAAGCTTTTCCTTGACTGAATGATCCCTGCAGCCCTCTGACAAGATTTTTAATTGGTGTTAGAGTTCATGAGGGACACCTTCAAGCACTAAGATTTGTCTAAAGTAGCCAAAGTAAAAGGCTTACAAGACAAAGCTGAGTACATCAGAGTCAGTGCTCACCTCTCCTTACAAAGCTGCACAGATGGGGCTTGGTCCTCCCAATGTCGCCAATGACTACTCATGGAGAAGATGCTCAACAAAGCAGCTCACCCGAGCTGTGGTGGTGGACGTTCTTATTTGGGACCAACCACATCAGCATCTACGCCATTGAGTTCCTATGGCTCTTCTGAATGCCCAACTGATGGCTCAAGATACTGAGCATCACTTAGGTTCAAGGCTGATTGAAGACTGAGCCTCGCTTTGAAATATGTGGTGTTTGGACAGCTCAGACATGCTGAGGTCATCCTTCACAGTACAAAAATATATGGTCATGATTTAATTTTTTAAACACTGAGACACCTTGCAGAAAAGCATGCACATTTCAGAGCTGGGGAGATGACTCAGTTGGTAAGGTGATTGACACACAGGCATGAAGGCCTGAGTTTGGGGTTCCGGAACCCAAAATCAAAAGCAAAGCACATAACCCCAACACTGCAGCGGTGTGCACCCCATAACCCCAGCACTGCAGCAGTGTGCACCCCATAACCCCAGCACTGCAGCAGTGTGTGCCCTATAACCCCTGCACTGAAGCGATGTGCACCCTATAACCCCTGCACTGCAGTGGTGCGCACCCCATAACCCCAGTACTGCAGCAATGTGCACCCTATAACCCCAGCGCTGCAGCGATGTGCACCCTATAAACCCAGCGCTGCAGCAGTGTGCACCCCATAACCCCAGCACTGCAGCAGTGTGCACCCTATAACCCCTGCACTGCAGTGGTGTGCACTCTATAAACCCAGAACTGCAGCAGTGTGCACCCTATAACCCCAGCGCTGCAGTGGTGTGCACCCTATAAACCCAGCGCTGCAGCAGTGTGCACCCCATAACCCCAGTGCTGCAGCAATGTACACCCTATAATCCCTACACTGCAGCGGTGTGCACCCTATAACCCCAGCACTGCAGCAGTGTCCACCCTATAATACCAGCGCTGCAGTGGTGCGCACCCCATAACCCCAGTACTGCAGCAGTGTGCACCCTATAACACCAGCACTGCAGCGATGTGCACCCTATAAACCCAGCGCTGCAGCAGTGTGCACTCCATAGCCCCAGCGCTGCAGCAGTGTGTGCCCTATAACCCCAGCACTGCAGCAATGTACACCCTATAACCCCAGCGCTGCAGCGGTGTGTACCCTATAACCCCAGCACTGCAACAGTGTGCACCCTATAACACCAGGGTTGAGGCAGGAGGATCCCTGATGCTCATTGGCCAACCAGGCTCCCTGAATCAGCCAGCACCTCAGAAAAACAAGGTAAACAATGGCTGAAGAAGACATTCAGCATCAACTTCTGGCCAATCACACATACAGATGTGCATACACACATACAGAGAGACAGAGACAGAGACAGAAACAGAGAGACAGAGACAGAAACAGAGAGACAGAGACAGAAACAGAGAGACAGAGAGAGACAGAAAGAGACAGAGAGAGACAGAGAGAATCAGAGACAGAGAGAAACAATAAATTAAAAACATGGAGACTTCCCACTGAGTTGTCCGGCAAAGGAGCTGGGATAAGGAAGGGTGGCCCAGGGAGAGCAGGCAGGGAGGCTTCCCTGGAAGGTAGAGGATGAGGGACATGGCTCTGTGCTGAGCAGCGGTTCTCAAGCCTCCTAACTCTGCAACCCTTTAACACAGTTCCTCATGTTGTGCTGACCCCTAATCATAACATCCTTTTCATTGCTAATTCATAACTGTAAACCTGCCATTGTTTTGAATCATAATGTACATATTTTTGGAGACGGGAGGTTTGTCAAAGTGGTTGCGACCCACAGGTTGAGAACCACTGCTCTACAGTCGTGGGTGGGGGTGGTTCAAACTTTAGACATCCTTTACGGATGGGCACACCTGCAAGCTAGCTTGCAAGTCAGATACTTTTATAAGAGACTGGAAATTGTGTTGCTCAAGTCCCCTCACTTCTAAGTAGCCTGCTGTCTGTGAATGAGACTTTCAAATCGGTTTACCAGCAGTAATACATTTTCATTGATTCCAGGGACATATCAGGCCAAACTCCCTACTTAATTGTGCTCTAATTTTACAAATCCACTTTTAAAGATTACTGGGTTGGCCTTGGTTGAATAAGGAAATTAAAAAGACTCTGAGGCACGGTAACGCGAGAATCAACTTGCAACCCAAGAGCCAAGATGGAGAGTACACAGCGAGCGGTGACCTATGTGAGAAGCCATCCCATCCCTCTAAGTTTGGTAGCTCAGTGTTAGGGAGAACAAAAACATCTGGGTTTAATGAGAAAGAAAAGGATGTAAGAGTCTGGAAGAGGGTAACACACTACAGGGTTGGGCCTCAGCACCCAGGGGCTGACAGTGTCCAGCCCACGATGTCGATGCGTCTGCTATACTTTGGGTCTGTAATGTCTCTGTTGTAAATATGGTCCTCTTCACCATGTTGCATGTAGTGTCTGCTTGCAAGTGACCACCATGTCTGGGCTTGTGGGTGGTTGATACCCCAAACCCCCCACATAGTCATTGACCTCCCACCCAAGATTCCAGCTGTGTGCCAGCAGTTTGTATGCAGTTCTGCCCCTGATTGCAGATAGTCTGGGGTCTCAGGTGTGTTCACATATGGAGACAGGACAGATGGTTGAAGGGGCTCCCTCCATCTGTATTTCTAGCACCCTGCGTGTGGTCTCCTAGTGTGGACGCATTGAGGTCATTCATACTCCCAGCAGGAACCCTGTATCCATACTGTGCAAACAAGCCCAATAAACGAATTGATTCCCCGGGTAGACTCTGATAGGGGGCAAATGTACATTTGTCATTGGAAACTAATGAGGAAGGCATGATACTGTTTAAGTCTCCCCAGGGGAGGAACTCTTACTGTGGTCCCTCAAAAGCATGAAAGTTAAAAATGTGGTCCTCAGCTTTGCCACCATGGGAGGTTGTGGGAATTGTGGGAACTCCCCCAGCCTCAAGCAGGCTGAACCAGACCTAGTCCTTGAGACAAGCAGCTAGCCCACCTAGGGTGGAGTCTTCCCCCTTAGGTGAGGTCTATTGTTCAGCTGAGTCTGCAACTTCCCTATAGGAGTCACGCCCTGCTGAGCTGCTTCACCTGAACAAAAAGATGCTAATCAGGCCACAAGATCCTGGCTTAACTCTGGGGATGGGTTCCTTGCCTATATATTTTCAGACTCTGAGATACACACTGGACCTTGATCGGAACCTTTTGACTTGGTCTGGTTATTTCTCTCGCAGTCCGATTCCCCTATTTTCCCCAGACCCCTGCCTCTCTTTCAGGAACCCAGTTTGCCTAGCTGCTGGTGGCTACAGAATTAAGTCTCCATGGGTATATCTTTCAAGAGGGTTATCAGTCAGGTCTTCCCCTCTTTTCTTTGCTTTCTTGCTACCCCAAGGTGAGCATTCCCCCTCCCCCATAGAATCCTGACAAGGTCTGCCTGAAAGCCTAAGAGCCGTCACACGGAAACTTCTGGCACACGAAAGCTAACACAAACCTTTACTATGTTAAGTAGACTCTCTCTGGCATTTTGTTATAGTAACGGAAGACTGGCAGATGAAGTGTTCTTACCTCTTAAAAATCTGAGAGATAGCTCAGTGGTTAAAAGCACTGACTGCTCTTCCAGAGGACTCAGGTTCAATTCCCAGACCCAATATGGTAGTTGACAGCTGTGTGTGACTCCAGTTCCAGAGGACTCGACACCTTCTTCCAGCCTTCATGGATACTGGTACACAGATACACATGCAGACAAAACACCCATATGCATGAAATGAAAACAAATAAATCTTTCTTTTAATCTTAGAAAGCTAACAAAATGCAGTGTTTTACAGTCTGACATTTAACAAACTAATGTTTTTAAATATACACTCCCAAATATACCAATAATATTCTGAGATTAACAATAACCCTGAGTTCTTACATGTTCCGGTCCTAGTAAAATGGCACCTCACCCAACTTCTTTACCATCCCCATTGTTAGCATCAGGGCATCCGAAGCCTGTGGTGATGCATGGGCGGGTCTCAGAGACCTGTTGCCAGGGCAACAGCCGCCATATTCCCAGAATCCATTGGGCTCACCTCGCACCTTTACCCCAGGCCGCTCCGTCAAACCCCATATATATGTACACGGGGAACATTCCTCCATCTCGCTCTCTCCCCTTCCTCTCTTTCCAAGCTACTGCCCTCTCTCTCTCTCCCTCTCAATTAAACCTCTTACATGTGGAACTGTTTGGGCCTAGTGTGTGGTACGTTCTGACGCGACCCGCCGCTCTAGCTCTAACACATCACCCATAACACTTAAGTTCCATATCAAACAGGGGTGTGTTATTTCCAACAGATACATTCCATTTAAAAACTGACAAACGAGGCATGACGGTGCCCACCTTTAATCCCAGCACTCTGAAGGCACAGGCAGGTGGATCACTGTGAGTTAGAGGCCAGCCTGGTCTATAGAACAAGTTCCAGGCCAGCCAAGACTGCATAGTGAAACCCCATTCTCAAAAATAAAAATATCAATAAATACTGAGTAAAAAGTAAGTCGAAATGCCTATTGAAACCATAGCCTAAACAAAACGAATCATCATTAAGTTAAAGCTGCAGCATCTTTACCCAGTGAGCAAAGACCGTAGGCGAGCATGTGGTTTGCTTTAAGCACCTGCCCATGACCGATTCATCAGTGGCTGGAACACAGTTTGGTCCCACTCTGTCTAATAACCTGCAGGGCAGAATGGTAATAAACACCCGTTACATTATCACTTGACAATGTCAGGAACACCGAAACCAATAAATAATGAACCGTTAATATCAGCAGCTGATGCAGAGCACGGGACAGATGCTGTTTCATGGAGACATAAAGTGCCTTTCAGATCCTTCCCAAAGCCAGTGTAAAGGACCAAACTCAGCAGCGATGCGCAGGGACGATACTTTTCCATTTCTCTAAATGCAAAGCTATGATCCCACAGCATTCTTCTGCATGGGAGCTGAAAGAGTGCTTGCTGCTGTTCTTAAGTGTCATCTGAGAAGGCAGGACCACGGTCATGTTCCTGTGCGATGCACAAAGGTGAGAGGAAGGCTCCCCATTAGATTCAAGAGTTTGAATGCTTGGCTCATAGGGAGTGGCACTATTAGGAGGTGTGGCCTTGTCGGAGGAGGTGTGGCCTTGTCGGAGGAGGTGTGGCCTTATTGGAGGAAGTGCGGCCTTATTGAAGGAGGTGTGGCCTTGTTGGAGGAGGTGTGACCTTGTTGGAGGAGGTGTGGCCTTGTTGGAGGAGGTGTGGCCTTGTTAGAAGGGTGTAACTGTGGAGGTGGGGCTTTGAGGTCTTAAATGCTCAGGCTGTGCCCAGTGTAAAACCAGTCTAGTCTCTTCCCGGCTGCCTTCAGGTCAAGACGGAGAACTCTCAGCTCCGCCTGCACTTCCATGTCTGCCTGTGTGTTCCCACGCTTCCCACCGTGATGACAAAGGACTAAACTTCTAAAACCATAAGCCAGTCCCATTTATATGTTAACCTTTCTAAAAGTTGCTGTGGTCATGGTGTCTCTTCACAACAGTGGGAATTCTAAGGGTCCTGAGAGTCAGTTCCTGGCTTGAGCCGCCATCGGAGAAGCCTCCCTCGATGCCCTTGGATTCCTGACTGCTTTTCTTCCTTTCTGAAGCTCTTCTTAGGGCTGTAAACTTTCTCCTCTCAGTCAAAACTGGGGTATCAAGGAAGACAAAGTAGCATCACTTTCCAAAGAAAGGAGTGGATATGTGTGGACCTTCACAGTGATTCCTTTGTACATTAAAAACCATCCACTCGGGGCTGGAAAGGTACTCCGGTTGATGAACTGATTGCTTTTACAGCATGAAAATTCAAGTTCGATCCCCACTGTACACAGAAAACCTTCAGGTGTGCTGATGCATGATCGTGCCAGGTTCCTAGGTAACCAACCCCATCTAGCTGATGATTCCAAGCCAATGAGAGACCTGGTCTCAAAAGAAACAAAACTTTCTTTTTGGACAGAACCTAGGAGAGACACCTGAGGTTCTCCTATGGTCTTCATATTCATGCACACACGGGCACAAACACACACACACACACATAGGTATTCATGCACTCCCACACTCATGCATGCAACTGTGCACACAGTATTTATTCATTTCTCTAATTTACATTTTAAAATATTTATTTGTGTGTGTGCATGCACATACATACCACAGTGGTTATGTGGAAGTCACAGGACAGCTACAGAAGTCAGGTCACTCTTCCCACCATGTGGGCCACAAAAGTCCAGTCTTGGCAACAAGGGCCTTCACGAACTGAGCCATTTTATATGACCCTATTCAACGTGCGTGTCTCACCCCTGAGTTCCGTCTTCCCAAGATGACACCACAGAGCTGAGGATGTTCTTAAGATACGATGCTCAGTCATTGAACAGCTTGCAGAGGATGGTCAGGAGCCCCTCACATAGGTGACCATCGTCTAGAAACATGAAAAGAAGCTCCAAAGGAGGCTAGCCTTAGCACTTGTCCCCACATACTGCCTGACAGCTGCAAGCAAATGACACCTGGGTCCCCCTGGATTCTTTGATGGTGCTTTCGATTGGAGCTCTCTTCAAACATCAACTATTAGCAAATCTCAAAGTCTCTGCACCCACCTCCTCTGTGAGCTGAATCAGGGAGAAGCTCGATAACTCCTGGTGCTTCTCCAACTTCCCTGGAGGTTTGCAACTCCGGATGCTCATGTGCATTTCCCAGGAAGGGTTCAAACACATGCTCACATTGTGGAACCCTCTGTTGCCTCCGACTCCAGACTGTCAACTTACCAATCTCCATACACTCTCCATACCAGTCTCCATCCCAGATGCCTCTGTCAGCAGTACAGAGGTGGGAAGCCATCTGCCTCCTCCACCAATGGTGTGGACACAGAATGCTGCCAACCAGTGTGTACTGGCTGGTTCTGTGTGTCAACTTGACACAAGCTGGAGTTACACCAGAGAGAGGCCTTGAGGAAATGCATCCATGAGATGCAGCTGTACGGCATTTCCTCAATTAGTGATCAAGGGTGAGAGGACCACTTGTGGATGATGCCATCCCTGGGCTGTGTAATCCTGGGATCTATAAGAAAGCAAGCTGAGCAAGCCAGGGGAGGCAAGCCAGTAAGCAGCACCCTCCATGGCCTCTGCATCAGCTCCTGCCTCCAAGTTCTTGACCTGAGTGAGTTCCTGTCCTGACTTCCTTTGGTGATGAACAACAATGTGGAAGTGTAAGCTGAATAAACACTTTCCTCTCCAATTCGCTTCTTGGTCATGACGTTTTGTGTAGGAATAGAAACCCCGACTAAGACACAGTGCCACCTGCTCAAGCCCTTGAGCTTCCTGTATGCTCTGTTGAGATGTTCCTCCACCCAGCATCTGGATGCTCTGCCCATCTCCTCTTCGTGTCTCTGCTCTGATACTCTGTGTATGTTCCTCCTCCAGACTCAGCCACCGGAACCACCTCACAGTCCGTAAGTGTTTGTTTATTCTCGTTCCTTTCTTTACAACCTGAGTCCAAAGACAGAAGGAATGTTTAACACTGCTGGGGTCCATATCACACTCACAGACTTTGAACTTTTGGCAGGTATCAAAAGCCCTCAGAAGCGTTGTTACAACAGATATTATGCGGAGATTGTTACGGAAGCAGTAGGTCTGGGTGGTATCCAGGAGTTACATTTCTAGGTAGTCCTCGGGGATGCGGATGCTGTCGGCATGGGAACCACATCAAGAGTAACCACCTGGCACACAGGATGTCTTTAGAAAAAATAATGGCAAAGTGAAAAGGTGGATCACGTCATCATGGTGTCTCTCGCTCACCTGGCCGGTCCTCACCGTGGTCATTTCTTATGTACAATGAACATTGCTCATAAACAGGATATCAGGAGTGTCTCCACATAGATTTCAGCACAGCTCATATCCAACTTCAAATCTTCATTCCCAGCACCCTGTTAACCTTTCCCCCTCCAAACCGATGTCATCAGAGCTACCATCCCACAGATAGTGAGGCAGCGTTTGCTTTTTCAATGCCATCATCACGGTTACCCATCCAGCAGGACTTTTCTGTTCTCATCTGAAGAGAAACATCACCACCCCATTCATAATAACCAAGAGCGAGCAGCATCCTAAGCATCCAATGACAGGGAAGTAGTCACGTCCATGGCAGTGTAGCCGTATGCTGGAATATCTTCCCGCCGTAAAAATCATGTTTACACAGATTGTCTTAATGGCGCAAATAAAACGGCTTTTATATAATCCCATAAAGAATAATGCCCGAGGATCATTCTCTGTGGAACTCGCTCCAGCTGGGGTACTCAGAGGAAACCTTGCTCTGTAGACGCTCGTATGGCAGCTGGGCGGGAATGGCAAACCTGTGCAGGTTAATAGGCAAACCTTGTGAGTTTGCTTTAATAGAGGGGGCGCTATTTAGCTGGGTACAGAAGAATGGGAAAATGCATTGGAAATCGCCTGGAAAGGGCTTCCCACCAGGTTCCTAGACTGGGTTTAGCTTCCCTGTTTAGAGAAGACAGCGGCAACGTTACGATAACACAGGAATAGCCGCACTGTGAAGCAGTGACTATGCCCAGGGCACGCGTATGCTAAGCTATACGTACATATGAGTTGCATTTTATTTATTCTGGAATCCAATCACTTCAAAAAACAAATGGAGGCATCTCTCTAACTCACTGTGTGCAGCCCCGGGAGAAATCAGGACTTCTACCCCTGAAGTAGCCTATGTAGAAGCATGCCATCTAAAACCCAAATCCCTCCCCTGCGAAATCAACATTCTATTCCATCTTGTGTCTGATTGTGTTATGTGTGTTTGTGTATGCGAGTGCTGGGTTCTGCAGAGGTCGGAAGTGGTTGTTGGAGCCCCTGGAGATAGAGGTAGGTGGTGGTGAGCCTGCCTCTGGATGCCGGTGCCGGGCCCTGAACCTGGGTTCTCTGTCAGAACAGCAAGTGTTTTAAACCTCTGCGCCATCTCTGTAGCACTTAAATGCTCTGGTATGGACAAAACGGGTGAGCAAATTAGAACAGTGATCACAAACTGGTGAAGGCTAAAAAGAGGGAGCAAAGTACAATAACAGTTTGATGACAATTAGGCAGCGTTAAGTAGCAGGTGGCAAAAAGCCTAGCTGAAAGGTGGACATTTGAGACAGTTTGAGTTGTCATGGCCCTGGAACCTGGGAAGTCTGGTTACCCCAAAGTTCCAATTTGGCAACAGTTCCATGAAACCTTGTGACAGCAAAACCAAAGACAATCATAAATCTAAACAGATTTTATGGATCTCTATAGAGAAAGGGCCCAGCTCGTGGAGAACTACTATAGGTAGTAGTAGGGTTTTTTGTTTTTTTTTTTTACAATCTCCCCCACTTTTATTATGATGTATTCCCTGCTCCCAACAATCTACAATGAGGTTTTTCACTTTTCCTAAATAAGCCTGTAAGTATGTGAGCTACATTATTAGTCTTTCTGAAGAAGAGGCTATTTCCTTTACTACTTCATCTCTCTCCTTTCTTAACTTGTTAGCTATAATTCTTAGGTTCTTA
Source organism: Mastomys coucha (assembly GCF_008632895.1). Lineage (NCBI taxonomy): Eukaryota > Metazoa > Chordata > Mammalia > Rodentia > Muridae > Mastomys > Mastomys coucha. The sequence continues at coordinate 119,733,305 of NW_022196905.1, read as the reverse complement.
TCTCACAGTTGAATAAGGTTTGTAATGTACCCACAGTCATTTATAACTGCAGTTCTGAGGGGATCCAATGCCCTCTTCTGGCTCCCATGTGCACTGCACACACACAGTACACAGACACACGTGCAGGCAAAATGCTCCTACGCGTTAAATGAACCTAATATTAAAAGTAAAATCAAGTATGATTAAGGAAGACATTCAGTGTCAACTTCTGGCCTCCATGTGAACATGCGCACACATACACTGTACATGTGGAGCTTCATGTAGGCATGCATGCACACAGCACATACAAATGGATTCATTCACACACACACACATTACAGAGTCAAAAACATCAATATGAAGTTCTTCCCCCTTATAGATGTAAATTTGTGTGCCCGCAGCACATCCTCTCTCCCCTCCCTTTCTCTATATGCTGCATACACAAGTATGTGTGTGTGCTAAACAATGTGTAGAGAATGAACTCTCAATTCTAGATGGGATGTCTTTATCAAATTCTTCCCTCAGGCTCAGGGATCAGTGCAGAAGAGGAAATGGAAAGACCAGAAGAGCCAGAAGCAACAGATGACTCGGAGGAAACAGAATCTTCCAGACACTACAGGACAGTCACATCTACAAACTCAAGGAGACTCTAGCATGGCACAAAGAACCTGCACTGGTTCAAGCCAGACAGGGTTCCAGGGTTAAGAGAGGGGAGTGGACATGGGCTCTTCCCCTTAGCCAAGAAGCTCTCTGCGATTTTCACCTTCTTGTAAAGGAAAGAACTAATCTTCCCCAGTGGAGACTCACTGAGTATATTAAGCATACTTCAGGTACACAGACACTTCTGCTCATGGGAGCCAGAAGGCTAGGCACACAGGCTAGGCCCCATGCCCAGGTTAGACGGCCAACACAGAATAAACTCAGTGATATCGCTGTAGACTTTCCATCTCATGTAGCTTTGTTTGGACATTTGTTCTTATTCATCTTCTGCTTGTGTATTTTAATTTCACATTTTGTATTTTTGAAGAAGGTGTGAGTTTCTCATCCTATTTGTTTGTTTCTACAGTGAGGCAGAAAGAAAGGACCTATAGTTTGCAAGGAGAGAGGGAAGTGGGAAGGAGTTAGGAGAAAAGCATGATCAGAACATATTATATGAAAATTAAAAATTTTCAATTAAAAATATGTGTGTGTGCAATGAAAGGCCACATTCAAATTTCTACAGTGATTTCATAATAAAATATGAAATAATATTTTTCAATTAAAAAAAATCATGTGTGTGTATGTGTGTGCAATGAAAAACAGTGTTTAAGTTTCTACAGCTGATTTCACCTCGGTGATGGAGGCTGTACCTCGGTGATGGAGGATGCAAACACTTGAGACTTAATCCCAGCCTCCATGACAACAGCCTCCTCCCGGTGCTCCTCTGTGCAGCCCCAGGGGATCATCCTGAATGACCCCTGAAGGGAAATCCCCAGTGAAAACTCTCCAGGACTCATTAGATCCTGAGGCTAAAGCCCAAACTCCTGGTTGGGAACTAAAATCAGCTCCCAGTCAGCCACAGCCTGACATCAGGCCCCACCCATCGTGCCCGACAGGACTCAACCTGACAGTTTCTACTTAAGCTTCTGATGAAGAGAAATTTATAGAAAAATCAATAATAATGGTGAAGCTGCTTCTGAGCTTTGAACCAAAATTGAGATGTGATTATACAACCTCAAGTGAGGCGGATGTTGAAGACAAAGAGAGGAAAGAGAGACCAAGATGCCTCTGACTTCCTCTAAACCCAGGAGTGATTGATGGTCCATTATGCAAATTGCATCCATGTATCTCAGAGACTGTGTCCTTCAAGCTGAAAGTAAAGAAGAAGATCACACAGGGCGGGCTTTCTGGGGAATTTATTTCTCCTCCCGGTTCCTAACACCTGTTTATCTTTTCCAAGATTTCTCTCAAATGTTCAACTTCTTCACTTACAAGATGAAACTACATCATGACCCTCTGAAACTTACTGCTCTTCAAATGGTCCGACAGTTGGCAGCTTACACCATTTCTAGTGTGTGCCCTTACCACTCACTGTGTGTAACTGATCCAAAGATGGGTCCCATAGGTTTTACAGGAGCTTGTGCCATGATCTGTCCTCAAAGAATACAGGAGCACACTGGAGAGAGAGACTGGGAAGTTACACAAATGGAAGTGAACTTGACTGTTGAGTGACTATTTTAGATTCATGTTTACTTACATGTATGTGCTTGTCAATATGTCTGTCTGTACGCATGTACACCCATGTGCAGTTGCCCACGGAAGTCAGAAGAGGGCATCAGACCCTGCTAGAGCTGGAGTCACAGGTAGTTGGGAACCATCTGATGTAGGTTCTGGAAACCGAACCCTGGTCCTTTGCAAGGGACATGAACACTCTTAACTGTTGAACCATCTCTCCAGTTCAATGTTTCCTGATTCTTAAATGACGTGACTTCAGTTTTGCATCAATTCAGTTGTGAAGTATCTTGCCATCCATTGTGTCTTATATGTGGCGTTAGTTTCTTAGAGCAATGGTGTCTTTTTCCTCATGGCGGGTTTTTGATGGTTTGTTTGTGGAATGTGTAAGAGCTGCATGACACAGACTAACTAAGTGCTATGTGAGCAGAAGGGTAGCGTGGGGTGGGGATGCTCAGATGCAAAGAGAGACATTGCACTAACTACTCAGGTCACTCTCTCTGCTGGTCTCCATTCTGCAGCATGCGCCTTCTGTGAAGCCAACAGCTTTTGGGGTTGCCTGGGCTGACAGCCTGGTCAGTCTCCTCTAGGTACTCCTCTGTGCAGCCCCAGGGGATCATCCTGAATGACCTCTAAAGGGAAATCCCCAATGAAAACTCTCTAGGGCTCATTAGAACCTGAGGCTAAAGCCCAAACTCCTGGTTGGGAACTAAAATCAGCTCCCAGTCAGCCACAGCCTGACATCAGGTCCCACCCATCCTGCCTGTCATTCAGCCCACCAACACTTCTATTCTGATACGGTCAATGATCATATTGGATTAGGGACCCAGCACACTCCAGTCTGGCCCCTACTTTAGGTACTTACATCTGCAATGACTCTACTTCCAATGGACATCAAAGCCTGAACAGCCAGGAGTTAAGACCTTGGGGATGAGAGAGGCTGATGCATAAGCCAGACACTCACCCTGTCTGGGATATTATTTGATTTAATGATTAAAAAAAGATATAAAAAAATAGAGAAGATGGCCCCTGAGGATAGATTAGCACTTTCATGTCTATAATTCCTTCACACGCTTGTCTCTCTATGACCACCTACTACCTCCAGAGATGCAGATAAGCAAGAATTGATTCCCCGTTTCCAATCTAGATAAAGTACAGGTAATCCGTTGAAAACTGCTGAGGTGAGATGTTGGGACATCATCTGTTGGAGACATCAGCTCAGGAAGCCAGATCCCCTGGCTGACACCTTTGAGATGCGGCTTCACAGAGATGGCAGATTTGGAAAGATGACAAGGTCGAAGACAAGATGCCGTTCTTGCTAAGGAACTGAAGATCTGCCCTTCAGAGACGATCGATGGCTTCGAAGAAGCAAGTCTCCAAGCACTTCTCCCTGGAACAAGTTCTTGTCCCTGCAGGAGCTAGGGAGACAGCTGCATTTCAACCTCAGGCATTGGAGATTCTAAGGGTCCAGACCTTCACAAACGGGCTCAGTGTGCAATGACTTAAGTGGAGAGCCACCTGCTTCCTCACTTTCAACTAGCCCAAGGAGTAATGCTCTGCTCTGTCTCCCTGCCTTGGCAAGGCACCTTCATCCCTGTTGTTCATGCATGAGGCTTCCTATGGTCCTCACCTGTTTGCTTCTGAGTCAACTGAGGTATGTTAACATACCTTATTTTATGAGAGCTTTCTTTAAGAGCTCTAAACACGCAACCCATTTTGTGCACTCTATCTCTATTGTTCTGTTTAGCTTGATTTTTTTTTCTTTAACAAAATATGAGCAGGAAGTGGATTTCTCAAATGACTAATGTTTGCAGTCTTCTAAAGTCTAGGTGCAGGTAAACAAAATGAATAATGAACAGTATTTCACACAGATAGATCATTATGCCTATTTTCATAGCTTTTGATGATGTTTAAAGTGTGGATTTTTTGGAGGAGGAAAATACACAATAGCAGCAATGACAAATCCGTCATGGTCTCTGTTAAGGTTTGTTTTATTCTGTAAGAATGAGAAACGCTTCTTCCATGACTCCATATTTAAGGAGGTAAAGAGGTGAGGGAGGTTCATAAACTGATGGCCTTAGGACCTGAGACTGATCCTAGTGGTCGTCTTCCCCAGTTTGTCCCTCAAATATATCTTGCAACCAGTTATAGCTGTGGTTCACAAACTGTGGGTCACGGCCCCTTTGACAGACTTCAGTCTCCTACATGTTTACATTATGATTCATAACAGTAGCAAAATTACAATTATTAAGTAGCAACAAAGATAACTTTACCATGGAGGGTCATCACAATATGGGGACTGTCTTTAAGGCTGGCGGCATTAGGAAGGTCCACCACTGACTTACGGTCCAAGAATGAGTGTCTAGCTATGGGCCAAATAAACAAAATACAGGATCTCCAGCATGCCAGTGAACATGGGATAAAATGCAAGCTGGGGAGATAGCTTTGTGGGTAGCAGTGCCTGTTGTAAAATTACTAGCACCCACATGGAAACCGAACACAGCTATACATGCTCGTAACCCATGACTGGAGGGGTAATGACAGGAAGATCCCAGAGTTTGTGAGCTGCCCATGATAGCCAGAACAGTGAATCTGGGGTTCAGTGAGAGACTATATCCCAGAAACTAAACAAGAGGAGGATGAATGAAGACCCGGGGTCTCCCTCTGTTCTCATGCACACACAGAGAAATGTGTAACTTTATACACATGCACACACACACAGTTGTATTAGGACAAGGACTCAAAGAGTTTGGATTAGGGATTTGGGTTATCTTTTTGGCATCTGATCACACCTTTTCTTTTAAAAATTTCTCTTGGAAAAATATATTGAAGGCATACATGTCAGGTAAATTTCCCATAACATGAGACCATTTTTCTCCCAAACCTATAGCTTTGACTCGTGGTAGAAGTCCCTGACCCAAGACACAGCTACACCTGGAAGGAAGAGCTAGATATTTGAGCTAAGAATTTGCATTCCAGGGCCAAGGTCTATGATGTCACAGAATGCAGAAGGTACTCCATAGAACTAAGGCGTTCTCCGTGTCTTGAAGTCTTCTTGCCTCCCAGCAAGGGCTGCTGAGAATAGATATTCAAAAATAGACTCTACAACAGCTGCATGTGACACTCTCCCTAATTTTTTTTTTTAATCAATGACATGATGTTTTGTTTCTCACAAAGAGAATAGATAATCAAGAGTCTATGCTGACAATGGCCACACCTGGCCAGCTTGAGGGTCCATGCTATCTCCAGGCTCTGCGGATGGAGCCGAGAGAACCCTACTGGGCTCAGAGAGGCACTGACACTAATTCACATGGCCCCGATATGAAGAAAGAGCATATTGATTTTTCTTCTTGTCGCTATGACAAAATACACAGCAAAAGTAACTCAAAGAAGACAGGAAGTGTTTGTTTGGACCCATCCTTTGAGCTGGTACCATCCATCATGGCAGGGAGAGCACAGGAGCTGGAGTGTGAGATGGATGGTCACACTGTGTGCATGTGGAGGGTGCTCGGCTTTCTTTCTTTGTTTCTTTGTTTCCTTTTCTTTTTTTTTAAATTCCTTGCTTTTATGTATCTGTATGAAAGATACATATACAGCACCCACAGACGTAGAAGCAGCTTAGGGAAGAAAGACAGGTGTAGCTGTCAATAGGGCATGGGAGGCTACAGTTTCCCTCATGACCACATGTGTATCCTTCAAAGGCGAGAGCCAGGAGAAGGGCAGAGTAAAAGCTGAACAAGAGTAATCAATGTTCGTGAGCCACCATATTGGTGCCAGGGTCTGAACTCAGGTCCTCTGCAAGAACAGTAAGGGGCTCTTAACTACCAAGCCCACACAATCATTGTTTATACAGCCCCAAAACACACAGCATCACCTGATGACATACACAGAAGACTTGTGGTGTCATTTACTTGTATAAATGTTCCCAGTCAGTGTGATACAAGGCTCTTGGATTCATAAACTTTGGCATAGCCATTTTCACATGGAGGCTCTCTCCATTCTCAGCCTCATTATTTACATACATCTTTAGGAGGGGAGATGCCCTGAGTGCCTACCCCTGTCCCTCCATTTGCAGCCATACCTGCCTTTCTTCACTAAGTTAAACACCACCTCAGAACCTACTCTTTCCATTTTGTTCAGTGTAGTAGAATCTCCAAAATCATAAAACGGAGTCCAGGATGCAGAGTGAAGAAGTTTTATTGATTGTTACTTTGTTTGTTTTAGTTTCTTTTTCCCACTTCTGCTGGTGTCTGAATCAGTGGCAGATACTTAATTCAGCCAGCATTTTGAGAAGAACTGTGGGTGGAATATGATAAAGGAAAAATTACTGGAGAGAACTCACTGGATTTTGATGCTAAATACAAGGTATTTATTGACTTGAATTTTCAGTCACACAGAACCCTGGACTGCACTGACTCATGCTGAAACTCCACATTTGACAGTTTTCTCAAAGGAAAAGAAAGGTTCAAAGACAAAATTGATCCAACAAAATAAGCCTTTACGTTGTACTGATTGACACTCTATAAAGATGGTTTATTAGTTAAACTTTAAAAAAAAACTTTATTTTGATGCTTACATTATTGCTTGAGACTTTCACATATTTATATGAGTTTTAGTCATTTCCATTCCATATCCCCCTCCTTCATCCCCTCCCTTACCATCCTCCTTCATCCCCCTCCCTCTTCCCTCTCCCTTATCCCACTCCCTTATCCTCCCATCTCCTCCTTCAATCCCCCCTTGCCTCCTCCTTCATCCTTCTCCACTATTCCCTCCCTCTAATGAAGAAGATAGTGAAGCATAAAATTTCTGGTTTCTTTGGAGACTTAGTTGTGTCATGTGATGTTTTTCTGGGAACTGTCTTATGAGAGGATGTTTTACTGAGAACAGACATGTGGCATTTCTCTGGAAGTGGCCTGGGAAAAGGGCATGTGATGTTTTGCTGGAGAGAACCCTTGAGAGGACATATGATGTTTAGAAAGGATATATATAAGTGTAACCCCACAGACAGTGGATGTTGCTGTGGCTGGCATTGGTTCGCCTTGCCATGCTTTGCTGATCATCATTTTTCATGACTTCGTAGAGCAAAAAACACCAAAGAACTTCTTGTGGTGATATTCCAGCAGCTTCTTGCTGCATCCTCAGAATCAGGCCAATCGGCAGAGTTTAGCAATATCTTTTGGAGTGAACTGCCACTGGTGATTCATGAATGGTGTTTGCAAGTGGATGGAGCTACCATTGGGGATTCATGTGAACTGAACTGCTGATAATTGCTGAGCAATGAATATTGGAATTGCCCCAAGGTACTATTTCTAAATAGGTCCACATCCCCCTTTGCCCTATTAACCTTTCCTTTCCACGACCTCTGGTGGGTGATGGGCTAGAAGGGAGGTTATAGTGTTTAAGAACCCTTATTAAAGTAGGTCTTGAAAAATCTAAGCCTGCTGTATTGAACCCCTCCCCCAATAAATGTTGATTGCCAAATAGTTTCTATGGGAGGAGAGGGACTTTATGGCCTCCCCCATCCATGATGAAATGTTGAGGGGCCCAGCCTTGTGCTGGTGGCTATTACATGAGTTTAAGGGTTCAATGACGCAGTCACATCTAGAAGACATCTTTTTGCTGTCCATCTCCCCATCTTCTGGCTCTTACATTCCTTCTACCCACTCTTCCACGGCATTCTCTGAGCTGTGGGGGAGGAGAGTTAGCTCTCCTATTTCCATTTGAACAGTCCAACATCACTGACTCCCAGAAGTTTGTCCAGAAGTGTGTCTCTGCCCGTGGTTGTCAGGAGCTTCTTCTCTGATGAGAGCTGAGTGCAGCACTGATAGACAGATAGGAACATGACTATTTGGAAGGCAGTTTGACAACATATTTAGCAAGACACTAGTATTAGAGTCTTCCATAGGGCATACACCACACTGACCATGGGTTCTTGACCAGATTACAGAGCCTAGTGTGTACTCCATCCTGTGGAACAGGTCTTGTATCCAACTGGAAAGCACTGGTTACCCCCATGACTGTCACGCCACTAATGCACTAGTGGGACATCTTGCCTGATATTTTAGCTTGAATGGTTCACACCCCGAGTAAAATTGTTAATGGTTTTCTCCCCTGGCAGCCTACATAGCACTTTCTTGAACCACGAAGGCTAGCCATTATAGAGAACGCTTCCATCTCAATTCCAGACTGATCCTTCTGAGACCTGTGACCAAAGTATTCAGTGTCTTCAGCAACAGGGTCTTACCATCAAGTACTGGTTGGATACCAAGAGCAATGGCAACAGCCTGTAAAGTTTTGAGAGCTTTGGGGATCTCCCTGCTCAGCAACTTAGAGGAAGACTTCCCACATCTGGCACTGTGATTTTTCTTTAATAACTATCCCATTTTGATGTTCTGTTGCTCTGATAAATGCACTCACCAAAACCAACTTGGGAAGGGAAAACTTTATTTCATCTTTCCTGCTCCAGCCCATCATCAAGGAAAACCAAGATCAGACATTACAGAGACTGTTCAGTGGCTTGCTTCTAGGCTCACATTCAGCTACTTTGATAGAGCCCAGACCCACCTGTATTAGGTGGTGCTACCCACAGTAGACTGGGCCCTCTGACATCAATTAACAATCAAGGAAATGCCATGTAGACACAATCTGATGGAGGCAGCTCCTCAACCGAGGTTCTTTCTTTCAAGACTAGGCATCACAAGAAATCAATGGCTTCAGGGAGGGGCATGGTGTATCCATGGAGGGTCCCTCCACTTGAACTCAACAGTTACTCTTGTAGATATATTCTGCAACACAACATCTTATAACCCCTCTCACTAACTCCATTCTAACCTCATCCCCTAAGGGGAGATGAATTGGAAAATAAATAAAGAAAAGAATTGGAGCAGAAAGGAATGCTTCTCCGAAACAAAGCAAATGGGAAGAATGGCTGTATCCTAGATGGTTTCCTCACATCATCTATGCAATGATAATAAAACCATTAAATTCCAGGTACAATAATTTCCAATGTTACAAATAATATAAATAATACTGCTTATCATTCATAAAACACATTTGCACTAATCATTTTGATGTGATTTTCTAGCTCCCTCCTAATGGAGAACTGATGAACTGGAATTGTTTGCTCATTTATACATAAGGGAAGTGAAGTTTAGACGTTGAGCCAATTTCCCAATACTCTAAGCTAATAAGTGGCAGAGTAAGAAAGCCACACTTCTCTCTGACTTCGTGGCATGGGCTCCTGAGAAATGCAATGCAGGGTACTTAGCAGGGATTCCAATACTCGGCAGTTGTCTTAGATGCAAGACTGGGAGTGAGGCTCAACTCAGCCGAGCCCCAGCTCAGGATTCCTGAAACAAGACACCAGAATATGTTAGAGAGTGAGGAAACTAAACTAAACATATGTGAGTCCTCAGCAGGTTGTAGAGCTCATTGTGCAGATCCAGGACAGAGGTGTCATAGGGATGTTGGTCTTTGTGGGAGTGGAAAGGAACACTTATTTAGACACCCACCTCCTCCTGTGTGCTACTACAGTGAAGGCAGTGCCTTGAGGGTTCTCTGAAGTCCAAGTCTTTTTGTTCTGTTCATGTGTGTGTGTGTGTGTGTGTGTGTGTGTGTGTGTGTACTCATGTATATGCAATGTATAATGTAAGGACTCATCCATTTTCTCTTCTACCTTATTCATTGAAGCAGCATTTCTCAGTCAAACCCAGAGCTCACCAATATGACTAGCCTTGACAGCCATCTTGCACTGAGGACCCCTCCTGTCTTAGTCAGGGTTTCTATTCCTGCACAAACATCATGACCAAGAAGCAAGTCGGGGAGGAAAGGGTTTATTCAGCTTACTTCCATTTTGCTGTTGATCACCAGAGGAAGTCAGGACGGGAACTCAAGCAGGTCAGGAAGCAGGAGCTGATGCAGAGGCCATGAGAGATGTTTCTTACTGGCTTGGTTCTCCTGGCTTGCTCAGCCTGCTCTCTTATAGAACCCAAGACTTCCAGCCCAGGGATGGTACCACCCACAAAGGGCCCTACCCCCTTCACCACTAATTGAGAAAATGCCCCACAGCTTGGTCTCATGGAGGCGATTCCCCAACTGAAGCTCCCTTCTCTGTGATAACTCTAGCCTGTGTCAAGTTGACACACAAAACCAGCCAGTACACCTCCCTTTCTACTGCCCAGGACTGGGATTATATGTTAGCCACAAAGTCTTTACCTGAGACCTGTGAGCCATCTCCTCAATTGCAAAGGTTCAAGTCTTGATGTTGGACCCATCTCCTTTTCAGTTTTTCTTATTCTTTTTTCTTCTCTTTTTGGTCATAATAACAGAACCAAGGTTAAGGTGTGATCGGCTCAAGCAATCACTCAAATCCCACTGCACCTGTATATTCTAATAACCAGGAAGACTCTGCTGAATCTCTGTTCTGTAAAGTCAATATTTTGACAGATGAGTTAAAGGATGTGATGATCCTGGAGTGTCTGTGGCTGCTGCTGTTGATGCTGAGGGAGGCTGGCAAACGAGGAGCCACAGCTGTTATAATAACAGATACAAAGCTAGGTGTGGTAGTACACACCTATAATCTCAATACTTGGGAGGATCACAGTTCAAATCCAGCCTGGGATACATAGAAAGTTCAAGGCCAGCCTGGGCTACATAATAAGTTCAAGGCCAGCCTGGCCTACATGATAAGTCCATGGCCATCTTAAGCTACACAGTAAATCCAAGGCCACCCTGAGCTACACAGTAAGTTCATGGCGAGCCTGGCCTACATAGTAAGTCCAAGGCCAGCCTGGCATACATAGTAAGTCCATGGCCAGCCTGGGCTACATAGTAAGTATATGGCCAGCCTAGGCTAGATAGTAAGTCCAAGGCCAGCCTGGCCTACATAGTAAGTCCATGGCCAGCCTGGGATACATAGAAAGTCCAAGACTCGTCTAAGCTATATAATAAGTCCAAGGCCAACCTGGGCTACATAGTAAATGCAAGGCCAGCCTGGCCTACTTGCATCACCTCTTCTCCAAACAGCAGCAACTTCTTATTTTTTTCCTTTTTGGTTTCTGTTTCTCCTCTTTCCTCTAAATCGAAGTTGGCATTGTAGTTTGATGGCTGGGAGGTGGGGGGAGAGACAGCTGTCTGGGAGAACTTTCACCATGTCTGATGGTCCCGGATCTCCAAAGCAGCTCGGCAAGCCACACAGTGCAGCCAACAGTTCTGTTTTGATTTTTGCAGAAAACTCCGACCCAGCTGAAGCACTGTCTGAAGAGATGGCTCTGAGATGGGACAGTGCCTGGGGAGACGGGCTTGGATCTTGTGCTGGCTTCCTGTGATACAAACAAGGATGTTCTCGAGCAGAGTCTGTGTTGGGAATACAATGTCTTGCTTCCATTTCAACATTGCATAATCTCCATATGGCAACCCTGGGAATCTTTTCTGATATTAAACAGATTATAGGAGAGACAAGTTGAGTAAACACTGTCATTAAAAAGAGTTTTAATGATGAATAATTTTTTTAAAAAATTTTGTCTGTGGTACTAGGTTCAGTGTTCTGCATAAACTCTAAAACATAGTAATCTCTTCTTTTTAAACTGCCAAACAGAATGGACCTTATATTTTTCTTTTTTTTTTTTTTTTTTTTTTTTTTTTTTTTTTGGTTTTTCGAGACAGGGTTTCTCTCTGTAACCCCGGCTGTCCTGGTACTCACTATGTAGACCAGGCTGGCCTCGAACTCGGAAATCCGCCTGCCTCCGCCTCCCAAGTGCTAGGATTAAAGGCGTGCGCCACCACCGCCCGGCATATTTTTCTATCTTGCTCTAATCAAGACCACAAAATACCATTCTTTGCTTAAAAATAAAAAAGAATTGTGTTTCATTGGCTTTTTTGTTAATTTCTTATTTTTAATGTTAGTGTCTTGGGGTTCATTTTAACAACTATTTTTTTCATTGAATTAATTCTTTTCTTATTTTCTAGTGTATATAAGATCTTAAGACTACTCTTTGTTTCTAATATAAGAATTAGTGTCTAAATAAAGTTTCCTCTTAGAACCTTCATGATTATGTCTCACACATTTTCATACTATGTTTCCCTTCTTTTTTTTTTTTTTTACTGTTACATAGTTTCATTATTTCTTTACATATGTATTACTTGTGAATGTGTAATTTTAATGTTTCTGGATTTGGAGATTTCCTGTGGTCTTTCACTGAGGGCTTCTACTTTGATTTTGTTGTATTTAGCAGAACATATCCTGTGGGGCTGGAGATGCAGCTCAGTGGATAGAGTGCTCACTTGGCTCACACAAAGCTCGGGGTTCCACCTCCAGCACCCCAAAAGCCAGGTGTGGTGGTGCATGCTCATAGTCCCAGCACCTAAGGTAGCAGGAGTTAGAATCAGGAGTTCAAGATCAAACATGTCTTGCCAGACATCTTTTCCTTTGGCGTTTGCCATACTTTGTTCTGTGGTTCCTGAGTGTCTGTCTTGTTGAGTAGTCCAGAGGTACAGCTTTACTCATCATAGCTGCTCTATTTCCGTTTCAGCTCTACCCGTTCTTGCTTCCTGCTGAGGCTGTGATGGGACAGTGACACAAAGAATCAGATCCTCTAAACACTATGTATTTTCTCTTTCCCTACAGAAATAGCTTCTCTAATATCTACCTTACCAGAAATAAATATAACACACTTTCTTTTTTGTTGTTTTGTTTTGACACTGGCTTTCACTATGTAGCTAGGGCTGGCCTGGAACTCACTCTATAAACCAGGCAGGCATTGAACTCACAGAGATTAGCCTGCTTCTAAGTACTGGGATTAAAGGGGCACACCACTGTACCTGTTTTGTTTTGTTTTGTTAATTTAATTTTATTTTTTAAGATTTTTAAAAATTTATCTCTGTGGGGTGTGTGTGTGTGTGTGTGTGTGTGTGTGTGTGTGTGTGTGTTGGCCAAAGACACCATCAGATCCTCTGGAACTAGAGTTGCAGGCAGTTGTGAACCACCATGTGAGCCCTGGAAACTGAACCCTGGTCCTCTGTAAAAGCAACCAGTTGTTTGTTAGCTGTGAGCCCCAGCCCCAGCCCCTTCTGCCTGCTCTAATTTCCACTTCACTGTTCACCTTGCCCAGACCTGTCTTTAATTCCTACTTTTACTGTCTGTTTTAACTCACTGAATTCTTATTTGCTTTTCTCTTGTTTCTCCTACTACTTCACCAAGATTCTGTATTTACTTTTGTTTTGGAAGTTTCTCATCGACTCTTCAATCCAGACTTTAGGGCAGGTATTTAAAGTCCTAGCTGCCAGTCCCAACAATGTTTTCCTCACTTGGGGAATGGTCACAGTGTGACTGTGATTTTCATTTTGCTCTCACTTGTCTAAAATGTCAGCAGCGTCACTTACAGACTGTGGGTACAACAGCTGTCTAACTTTCATAGCTTTTTGGTTATGTTTTGATTTTTTTGGGTTTGCCTGATTGAATAAAAGGGATTATTCCTCCAGGCCATACTGACAGGCATGCTTTAGAGGGGTCAGAACTAGTGGTTCTCAATCTTCTTAATGTTGTGACCCTTTAATACAGCCTCCCAACCATAAAATTATCTCATTGCTACTTCATAACTATGATTTTGCCATAGTCATGATTTGTAATATAAATATCTGATATACAAATTGCATGATGTGCGACCCCTGTGAAAGGGTCTTTTGGGCACCCAGAGATATCTCAACCCATGGTTTGAAAACCACTGATCTGGACACAGTGGGATACCCTTATCAATGTAGATGGGTTGCCCAGTGTTGCTGGACAGAAGTCTCCATCCCTTGAAGGCAAAGGGTCTTCCATGATGAGGCTCCTTCCTAGGCCCCTCAGCTGTGTCCACACCTTTACACCATGTGGATGGTCACTGATGTATCAAATGACCCCAGACGTAGTAAATTAGACTAGTACAGGTTTTTTTTTTTACACCCTTGAAAATGGGGATTCTAAAAAGGATTCCACTAGCTAAAAGCAGTGACTAGAGCTCTCCCTAGACATCTTTCCCCTTACCTAGTGTCCCTTTATGTCCCCAAGATGGTTGAGTCCCTCCCAGGCTGTACCTCTCTGATCTACGCTCACCCTCTATGCTGCCTTCTTTCCTAAGAGCACACATGGCAACACTGAGCCCATCTCATCTTCAGTCAGCACTAGTAACCTAATTATTTTTCCCATATGGCCTGGCTGCTCACAGTTCTGAGGCATGACCATGCATGTTGTACTGACAAACAGAACAACATGGATTGGCTAGTCTATAATGAAGCAGATTTTGTATGACTTCTGGTTCAGAAGCCTGGAAATTTAAGATGGAGAGACCATCAGCAGAGGAAGGCGTTCTTGTGAGATGTTATCACAGAAGGGATCCAATGGGCTAGAACGACAAAAGAGGGAGCCAAACTCCCTTTCATAATTAAACCTTTTCCATGAGATGAGGGCGAATATTTGGACATCTATAGCAATGGGGGCATTCTTCCTACCTCGTGTACTTTAAGATCTCTATCTACCTCCTTCCCCATGGTAGCCTAGCAGCTCACTGAATGACATGAGTTCTTGGTGATTGATGATGTACAAAGACGGAAGCACCTCACCGTATCCTGTCACCAGTACCAAGCTCAAAATAGCAACAGCCACCTGTGGGAAGAAAACTACAAATAAACTTTATAGTATTCTAAACTATAAATCCCCAATTTAATCAAAACCTTGTTTAGACTCTGTTCCTTTATATCAGTGTCACTGGGCTTTTTTGTGGCTCTGGCATGGGTTTATACTGTACTTTAGTCATCTCCATCCTCCACACTATCCTCTATCACCACCAGGGCACCCACCTTTCTGCTGCCCTTCCTCTCCCTAAACACCTCCCTCTACTTAATGTCCCATATTAAAATCCAAATTTCACAATTGTCCTTTTGAGTTTGACTTGTTTCACTCAACATATTATATTTTACAGTTACCTCCATTTTTTTTCTGAGAACAACACCCTTCACTCTTACATATAGATGAGAAATTCATTAATATTTATCACACATTTTTTTAAGTCATTCATCCGGTGATAGGCAGCTAAAATCACCCCATGGCTTGTCTATTGCGCACAGTGAGGCAATCAACATGGACAGTATGGGTGTGCAGGGGGCCTGGTTAGTTTTTGTTGTCAACTTGATTCAACCTAGGTAGAAGAAACCTCAGTTGAAGAAATGCCTCCATCACATTGGCCTGTGGCCACATCTGTAAAGAATCATCTTTTGTTGATGGTTGATGTGGAAAGATCTAGCCCACTATGGGTAGTGTCATTCCCTACAATGGTGGCCCTTTGTCGTATGAGGAGGAGAGAGAGCTGAGTAGGTCGTGGATAGCAAGCCAGTACTCAGCATTCCTGAGCTGTGTCGGCTTCAGTTCCTGCCTCTAACTTCCCTCCATAACAGACTGGTGCCTAGAAGTGTAGCCTGAGATGAACTCTTTCCTCTTCAAGTTGGTGGCTATGGTGAGAATATTCTTCTTGTATTTATGCCTATTTGTTCATTTTTTTGAAAGCTGTCTCTATTCTTAGAAAGACAATAGCACATGTTTTCTGTCTGTCTGTCTGTCTCTCTGTCTCTGTCTCTGTCTCTGTCTGTCTCTGTCTCTCTGTCTCTGTCTCTGTCTCTCTCTCTGTCTCTCTCTCTCTCTCTCTGTGTGTGTGTGTGTGTGTGTGTGTGTGAGTGTGAGTGTGTGTTCTCCAGGCTTAAAAAAAAAAAATCCCCAAGGCTATATGTAAATCTCAGCAGGTGCTTGGAGAAGGAAGATGAGGGGGAGAAAGAGGGAAAAAAAACATATCATTTGAGTTAAGCCCACACTGAGGTCAGCCACACCGTGGACCAACAGTCACATAGTGGCAGGGGAATCATATAAGAGCAGAGAAAGAGTAAAACTCAAAGTGTGAAGGAAAAGATGCTTAAAACAGACATAGAACAAAGAAAAAGAAAAAGTTACATTCAGAAAAGTGGCCAGACTTACAGGTGAGTTCAAAATAAATTTTAAAAATATATATGTAACGTTAAAGTAGAAGGGAATGATTAGGGAAAAGAGATAGGCAGGGTGTAGTGGGGACAGGGGAGGGGACTGAAAAGGATTTTTTTTTGAAGATCAAGATCTATGTGGCATGAACAATTAAAGTGCCCTCTAACTTGCAAGTAAATTCCATACTTACCTGTATCCAATATTCTCTACCCATATTTCAAAAATAAAATTACCTCATCTATTTCATCCTGTTTTACTGCATTTGATCTAATAAATTCCTCGTAACCCGAAGTGCTGGTAAATTTTAAAGACATTTAAAATATGACTAGTCGATATCGGGTTTGTCATAAGTTTATCCTGACTTTGGAAGCGGGCCCAGGAGCTAATTTTTCCTCGCTCTTTGCAAAGAATCTATAATTCATGATTGCCATTGACTTCAATACAAGGTATTTAATCCTGTCAAATTCCAGCTTTGTTTGAATAAAAATGGCCCTCCTCTAATTGTGGGTTTTGATAAAGCTAATTTTGGTGTGCTATCCAGTGGGCCGCCTCAGAGAGGCTGGCAACATTTCTGATACGAAGAACGGCTTAAAGATAACCAAGGGAAAAAATAGGAGCTGGGAAAATAACCACCAAGGATGCTGGTGATTCAGAAACTGGAGACTTTTTCAGAAGGAAAAAAAAAAAAAGATACAGGAGCAAGCTCCTTGGGCAGAATGTGACTCAGGTCACCAGAACATTGGGTAGTGATTTTATTTTAGGTCTCCAGGAGGCTATATGAGGAGCTAAAGCCTAGATGCTGGAAGTTCCTAAGCGTATCTAGGGACAGAACCGGCCTGAGAAGTGTTCTATGATGTAAGCAGAGCTAGGGTGGTGTCACAGAGCACTGGGGGGAGGTTGCGCATCTATTCCACTTGGGGGCGCTAGACTCCCTTGAAGGTGGGTTCACTAACTTTGCAGCGGTGTGTGAATGCCAGTTCAGTTCCTGAATTCCCACAATTGTTCAGCAGGCTTTTGGTGCCTGGCCGGCTTCAGAAGACAGAATCTGGACGGCTAGGACATTTTCTTTGGGTAAATACATTTATGAAGTAACTGGGACCCCTGTAGCCCCAGAAAGCTAAAAGTTTTCCCTCGTACAGTGAGTAACACCGTATGTTCTAATGTCTCCCGTGTTTGGGAGCTGGGAGGATGGTCTAGGCTAGTCAATCTCCTGAGTTTATAATCCTTGCTAACAATATCTAATTCACATTTCCACTAAAATGCCAAAGCTCCTCTTTGTCCATGTGCGTTTTAGAAGATACTAGTTCTAACTGGCCGATGTTGCCCGGACAAATGAGTCTTGTTGTGGTCGGAGATGCAACGGCTTCACGGAATAAACCTGGGGCTGGGTCAGGGGACACAATACAGGAGGCTAGTGGTGTGCTGTGTCCCTGGGCAGATATTTGTGGACATAGCCACCTTCATACCCAGCTTGCGGGTAGAAGAGAGATGTGGCTACCTTTCTGGCTCATTTTTTCTGTTCTGCTTGCTCATTGCGGGGACGGGCATGCCAACTCCCACCATGACCTAGCCATTCATGGAGAGGTTCCTCAGCAGAGGCAAACTGTCTTAGGGTTGAAGACGCTGTCTTCTGAGCTGTAGAGAATCATTTGTTAATTTCCCTATGAACTTGTTTTGTTTTTAGTTTTTTTGAGACAGAATTTCTCTGTGTGGAGCTTTGTAGACCAGGCTGGCCTTCATCTCACAGAGGCCTGCCTCCCTCTGCCTCTTGAGTGCTGGGATTAAAGGCATGTGTGACCACTGCCCAGCCCTCCTATTAACTTATTACGACAAAATTAGATTTAGAAACCCATATCTGTTTAGCATAGCCTTCTTCGCCTGCTCCTCGCCTGCTCTGAAGTTCTCTTAGAGAAGAGCCTCGGTCCAGCATCCGCCCCCACCCCACCCCTGTTGTTCTTGCAGGCACTCATATGACAGAATCACAACAGCATTGTGTGTGGTTTAAGCAGGTGAGATCGATCTTCAAACCCAGGCAGTGGGCAACTATGAAGCTTGAACACAGAACGATAGCCACAAGATGGTGGACCAGGAGTGCCATGCCCTACCACACCAGATCTACAACCATGAAGAAGACGATGCCTCTGAAGAGGATGAGCACGCCATCCCCCCAGAAGCGGAGGAGGAGGAGGCCTTCTTCCCAGGCCCTGAGGAACATTGTCAGCTGCAGAATTTCTCACGGATGGAAGGAAGGGAATGAACCTGTCACCCAATGGAAAGCCATAGTTCTAGATCAGCTGCCAACAAACCTTTCTCTCTATCTGGTGAAGTATGATGGAATTGACTGTGTCTATGGGCTGGAGCTCCACAGCCATGAGAGGATTTTAAAGCTGAAGGTCTCGCTTCACAAAGTAGTGTTTCCTCAGGTGAGAGGCACCCACCTCACCAGCACCATGGTTGGCAGAGCGGTGGAACACAAATTTGAGGGCAAGCATGGCTCTAAGGATAACTGGAGCAGGGTGGTCCTAGCCCAGGGGCCGATCATGAAGGCCTGGTTTTACATCACCTATGAGAAGGATCTGTTCCTCTACATTTACCAGCTTCTGGATGACTACACAGAAGGTAATCGCCACATCATTCCAGAGACTCCTCCGGTAGAGGTGAGGTCAGACACTGACAGCAACGCCTTAACAGGTAAATGTGTGCAGTACACCAGAGGCGACGGGTCCAAAAAGGCCGGCAAGGTCATTTACCAAGTTCTAGCCAAGCCTTCCATGTACTGCATCAACTTTGATGGTGATGTCCATATCTACATCTATAATATGGAGGAAAAGATTCATTAAGGTGAAATTCACCAAGTTCGGGGACATAGATGGATAACTTATAGGATTGGGGGAAAAATGTTT
This sequence comes from Mastomys coucha, assembly GCF_008632895.1. Lineage (NCBI taxonomy): Eukaryota > Metazoa > Chordata > Mammalia > Rodentia > Muridae > Mastomys > Mastomys coucha. The sequence continues at coordinate 119,714,210 of NW_022196905.1, read as the reverse complement.
GTTTTCCAGTGTGTTGGATACCTAAGGATCTTTGACTACCCCAGTATCTTTACCAATGGAATTTGTTTTGTTCTAAAAATTAAAACGTGTGACATGACGTGTTATGTGTGAACATTTTGGTGGAAAAGACAGGCTGTGGTGGATGGAACATGGAAGGAAGACGAAAGCATCAACTCAGGCTGTGAACAGTAAGTATTTCTAATGTCACAGAGGCTAAACTGAACAAGACTTAGTTGGTCTGGTCTGCAGGGAGAGCAAGGAACTAGAGATGGGGCTTGGAGGGACACAGATGTCAGGAGGAAAAAAAGATGGATGTTTAGGAAGCAGTGGAGAGGGACCAGACATAGGTAGACTCTCTGGGGTGAAGACTGAGGGAGAAACATACAGTTGGGGAAAGAGTGGTAGGTAAAAGGAATGTGGCCTTGGAATTCAAGGGGAAACCCAATAAACTGATCCAAACAGACTCAGCAATCAGAGAAAATCCGGCTTCATTAGTTAATGAAACCTAATGAAACTTGTCTCTCTTTTTAAGATTTATTATTTTTAACTATGTGGGTGGGGGCAGGTCATGTGCTTGTGAGTACAGGTGACCACAGAGATAAGAGTGTCAGGGCCCCTGGAGCTGGCATTAGAGATGGTTATGAGCCATTGGACGTGAGCGCAAGGAACCAAAGCCAGTTCTTCAAGAACAAAAGTGGCCCCTAAAGTCATCTTTTAAATAAATCCACTATTCATATGCAGAAAAGAGACCAGAATGAAGATAAGAAAGATAAAATTGATGGTGATGTGGAAAAGACTAAAAAGCACATAAAGAATGGAGGAGAAGACACTGGGGACAATGGATTCCAAGATGGAGTAGAAGACACTGGGGACAATGGATTCCAAGATGGAGTAGAAGACACTGGGGACAAGTGGATTCTAAGATGGAGTAGAAGACACTGGGAGACAAATGCATTCCAAAATGGAGTAGAAGACACTGGGGACAAATGCATTCCAAGATAGAGTTCTCAAAAAGTGAAGCAGGAGACCCAGGAAGAACAGAAAGTTTCTGGAAAGAGTTGAACTTGGGCCATATCCACATTGGCTTCTTTTGTTCCTTAACAAATAACCAGCCCATCACTTCAGAAGGTGGTTGTGAGGTAGGGACTTCCCAGGAGGACATTTTTGCCAGGACAACTCAGACTATTGAATCCACAACTAAATTTATATCTATGAGACTCCCGGAAGCATTGTAAAAACCATTATTTTGTATGAACAGTTAAAAAAGTAATTTAAAAGAGATGATTATACTGTGAGCTACTTTCAGGTGTTAAACAGATCCTATGTAGCTTTCCTGAGCATTGTTTGCCCCTGTTGCATCCTGTGATCTTTTTGAGATCTCTGCTGGATGCCCCAGATGACCACCAGAAAGCTTCCACACTGGTGTGTTCTGTATGACTCCCTACATACCTATGGCCCCTTTAGCCTGTCTATCCCCAGGAAGTTCCTGTCTTTTACTCATGTATGACCTTATTCTCAGAAAACACTGAAAGTATCTCCAATTCAGATGTGCTGAGCTCTTTTCCTATGCAACTTGTCATGGCTTTCAAATGCTTTGAGGCTCCTGACCATGTAGCTCTCCCCTCCTGTGCTCCTGAGAAGCCCCTGTGCTCCGTAGGGTCTAACTGGGCCACGTATACATTCCGAGGGTGTCTTTGGAGGCAGCCTTGTCATGGACTCATTAATTGCTGTCTCTAGAATAAGTTTCTATGCTGCAGGACGTGAAAACAAATACTTTCTATCATTGATTAATTTTGTTATTTGGGAGAGTTTCTGTACTGGCTGGTTGTCTTAGGGTTTCATTGCTATGAAAAGACACCATGACCAAGGCAACTCATAAGGGGCAACATTTCATTAGCGCTGGCTTATAGGTTCAGAGGTTCAGTCCATTATCATCAAGGCAGGAAGCATGGCAGTGTCTAGGGAGACATGGTGCTGGAGAAGAACCTGAGAGTTATGCATCTTGATCCAATGGCAGCCAGGAGAAACTGTCTCTTCTGCAGGCAGCCAGGAGGAGGCTCTTGCTCGAACTGGGCAGAACTTCAAAGTCCACCCCATAGTAAAGTGCTTCCTCCGACAAGGCCACACCTACTCCAACAAGGCCACACCTACTCCAACAAGGCTACACCTCCTAAGAAGCCAAGTGTATTCAAGCCACCACACTGGTTTTTGTGGCAACTTGACACAAACTAGAGTCATCAGAGAGGACGGAGCCTCAGTCAAGAAAATGCCTCCATAAGATCCAGCTGTTAGTCATTTTCTTAATTGGTGGGGGAGGACCCAGCCCATGGTGGGTGGTACCATCCCTGGGCTGGTAGTCCTGGGTTCTTTAAGAAAGCAGGCTAAGCAAGACATGAGGAGCAAAACAGTAAGCATCACCACTCCATAGCCTCTGCATCAGCTCCTGCCCCCAGGATCCTCTCCTGCTTCAGTTCCTGTCCCAACTTCCTTTGGTGATGAACAGCAATGTGGAAGTGTAAGCTGAATCAACCCTCTCCTTCCTAACTTGCTCTTTGGTCCTGGTGTTTCCTTACAACAATAGAAATCCTAAGACAGTTTCTTACAGAAACAGAATGTATAGTAGAGCCACTGTCACTTATCCCATAACCACAAACAGAAATATGTGGACACTTCGTTTGAATTTAAAGGTAAGATGTGTTCATGTACCTACCTGTGATGTAATTGTTCTAGTTTGCTTCCTTCTCACAATGATGGATACCATGATCAAAAATAACTTGGGGATGAAAGGGTTATTTGCCTTACAGGTTACAGACCATCACTGAGGGAAGCCAAAACAGGAGCTTGAAGCAGCATCAAGGAACACTCCTTATCCGCTTGCTCCCTGTCTCAGCCACCGTTCTGTTTCTGTGAAGAGACACCATGGTCAAGGCGTTAAATTGGAATTTAATTTAAAAGGCATTAATTTAAAAGAAAGCATTTAATTGGAGGCTTGCTTACAGTTTCAGAAGCTTGGTGCATCATCATGGCAAGAAGCCATGGTGCTGGAGCTATAGACTACTACTGATACGTAGGCGCAGAAAGAGAGAGAGAGACGGCACTGGGCTCTTAAAACCTCAAATCCCACTCCCAGTGACACATCCACTTCCTCCAATGGTACCACACCTTCTTTTAATCCTTCTAATCCTTGAAAATACTGCCACTCCCTAGTGAATAAATAGTCAAATTTATGAGTCTACAGGGGCCCCTCTTATTCAGTCCACCACACTTCCCATGGCTTGCTCCTCTACTTTCTTTAACACAGTCTAAAAGGCTATCTTTTTTATACATGACTACTGATGAGCTTGTCCACAGTGGTGGGCCCTCCTACATCAATCATTAATCAAGAAAATGTCCCATAGACTTACCCAAAGACCAATCTAATGCAGGCAATTCTTCAATTGTCCTCTTAAGTGACTCTAGATTGTCGAATTGGAGTAAAAAAAGACCCAGCACAAGAATGTTTATCATACTCCATATCACATGCTCACATTACTCACCACCAGCCCTTCTCTTCTATCTCTGCATAGACCCACTTCCCTGAATGGCAGAAGTGAAGGGTAATTACTGTCATCAGCATGAATACTCAATGATATGTGACAAGAAATGACTACTTTCTACAGCCTCCCAATCCCTAGTGAAAACATGTGTGTGCTACACTTACTGGGAGACACCCCCAGTCTGCCACTGGGCATTTTAATAGGTCACAGTAGACCACAGAACCAAAAAGTCACAACCTACTTCATCTCCTCTCAACAGGAGACATAGCCTTTTCTCAAAGTCTGTGACTCTATCTGTAGGCTTAGATTTTTCAAAACCTACTTTATTTAGAGTTCTTAAACACTTTAACCTCCCTTCTAGCCACCAAACAGAGGTAGCAGAGAAAGAAGGTTAATAGGAAAAGAGACTTGTGGACCTATTAGGAAGTAATTCTTTGGAGGCAACTGCAATCTTTGCTGTGCAGTCCAGGCCAATAGCAAACACGAAACACGAATCAGTAGCAGCAGCTCAGTCTGGCAGAAACCTCAATGCTCCAACAAATCAGCACGAATCAGCAGAAGCAGCAAGAATCAGCCAGAATAGCATGAGAAGTTCTTTTGTGCATTTCTCATTATGGAACAAAGGCCAACAAAGACCATCAAAGCATCACACGGCTAGTGAAGACCAGCAAAGCCTTGCAAGGCGGAGCAATGCAGGAGAGTCCTCTCACTGCCTGTGGGGTTACATTTATATTCTCTCTAAACATCATGTTCCCCCTCAAGTGTCTGTTCCAGCAAAATACCACATGCTTTCTCATGTGTCTGCTTCAGCAAAACATTCTCTCACAAGACAGCTTCCAGAAAAACATCATGTGACACAAGTGAGTTTCCAAAGAAACCAGAAATTTCCACTTCGTCTGTCCCTGTCTCACACTTAGCCATGACATCACAAAATATATTAAGTGAGTCTTGCACGGGTTCTATGCCTCAGCTCCATCAGCCTCTGGAGCTTCTGCAATTGTACTTTGTGAAACTCAATCCCTTCCGTGAGCCCAACCTTCAGTTATCCCAATAAACATTAAGAGTCACTCTTTCTTCTCAGCCAATAACTGTCCAACTTCCAGCCAATTCAGCTATGACCAGAAAAACCCTCATTAAGAAATCCAATGGATTTGACTTGATTTTTTTTTTCTGAGGGAACGGAGTGTTCTCCCTTCATGGTTACATTGGTGTCTGATTCATCTGTAATAAAACCCACTACTATTAAGAGCAACATCACAGGACCTATGACAAATACCAACTCACACGACAAGCATCACAGTTGGCCAAGCCTTTTCAGCAGCTTTATTGAAGTATAATTTACATACTAAAAAAATCCATTTATTTTAAGTGTGTAATTTAATGATTTTAAAGCAAATTTACAGCTTCCTTCCTTTTTATGCTCATTTTCCACTAATTCATATGTATTCAAGTCTATTAAAATACAGAAGTGGAGTCAGGGGAAGGACCAGAGTGGGAAGCATCGAGGTTCTTGATTCACTAAGACAACAGATACGTTGGCAGAATCTTCTGGATACAATCACGTGGGGAACATTGGGTCTGCTCTTAGCTTGCAGCTTCTAGACAAAAAGCTTAAGGAATTAAGCCATGGTTCCCCCTACATCAAGTCTGGACCTGACTTGGTTCAGTCAGCATCCCTAATGGTCACGTTCATGTCAACCATTTTCATCACTGTTACAAGATACCTGACAACTTAAATGGAAGACAGGCTTTGGTTCATGGTCACATGACCATGAAAGTGGTATGAAGGAACACAACTGTTCACCTCATTGGCAGTCAGGAAGCATCAACAAACGAAGGGATGGAGGACAACAAACACAGTCCAAGATGTGTTCCAAATGACCAAGTCCCTTAACAAGTTCCTATCTCCTGGTTTCCCACCACTTCCATACATACCCATCAATAGATTAACTCATTGATTAAAGCCCTCAGGGTCCAATCACTTTTCAGAGCCCTACCTTTGAACATTGTACTGTGGACCAAGGCCTTCAACAAAGACCGGTGGGGGACATTTCAAACCCAAATCACCACAACATCCTTTATGTGAAACACAGAGATAAGATCCATCTATCTCTTCAAGGGCATCTCTCTCTAGCAGTTCTAAAAGGACAACCTTCAGGCCAACAGCATCAGCACCCCCCCCTCCCCCAGGAGCTTTTAGAAATACAAGTTCAAGAAAAAGAAAAGAAAAGCAATGCAAGTTCAAGGTCTTGACCCCCATCCGTGCATCTTAAACCCATAGAGTGGGGTCAGAAGGTTGGGTCAGAGGTCTAGACCTCACCTCACACTAGAAGTAGCTGGGGAGATTGCTAGCCATCTCCTGTCACACCAAGTCTGCATTAAAGCCTATTATCTGGGGTGAGATACTGTCAGCAGCCAATTGTAAAGACCCACTCTGTGTTGGTTTGAATGTAAAATGGGACATCCACAGTGTAGACACATATACATATACACACACTCACAGAAAGAGGCAAGACGGGGAGGAGCTGAGTCTTAGGAACCCTCAAGGAAGAAGGATTAGAAATCTTGTAAGGCACAGAGGTCAGTGAGAATCAGAGCCAAGGGGTGTCTTCTATACATCACAGGATCACTACACTCAAGAACTCATAGCCACTGTGTCTGTCTGCACAAAATCAAGAAAGTCGGCATTCCATCATGGAGTGGGAGGGCCTCACTATCCCTCATCCCTAGCTGAGGAGGTATGGACAGTTGATGGGAGAAAGAGAGTCAGTTTTCTTCAAAGGTGTGCTGGTGGTAGGTTGGCTGAGCTCCAGTGGTAGCCCAAGGTCCAAAAGTTTATGGGCAACACAAATGACTTGAGTGGGTTGTAAAAGAGGGGAGAAGAGAAGATGAGAAGTTGGGAGGAGGAATTAGGTGGGGGAAGGATCTGGGTCTGTGAGGAGTTAGGAAGAGAAGGGAGTAAATTCGATCAAAATAAATGAAGTTCTCAAGGAATTAATAAAAATGATTCTTAAAATAACACATCTGTACTGAACATACAGACCATTTTTTGTCATCTCCTAAATAACAGCTCCTCATACAGCACTTTCATTGCATTAAGTGCAAAAGTAATCCAGAGATTATTTAAAATGCAGGAGGACCTAGGGAGATGATGTAGAGGTAAAGTCAAGTGTGGGGTCACACATGCACCTATCACACCAGTGCTTGGGATGGGGAGGAGCAGAGACAGGAGGATGACTGGGACTTTCTGACAGCCAGCCTCACTCCAGGTTTAGCAAGAGAATCCTGTCACAAGGGGCTAAACTAGAGAGTGAAGGAGCAGAATGTGCTATATCCTTCCCCAACCTCTGAACTTACACGTACAGGTCTGTATGCACACACACACACACAAATATGATTAAAGTAGACAAGATGTTGCTTTGCATAGATTACATGCAAATGCAATGTCATTTTAGACAAGAGACCTGAGGGCTTTCATATCATTAGGGGTCCAGAGCCAGAAATATCACAGATGGGTATCTATCTCTTCTTACTGTGCAAACGAAACCTTAGCTGAGTGCGTGTCTCAGTGACTCCACACAGCTCTCCTCCTCTAGGTTCCTGTTTGTAACAGAGAGTGATCTGGAAATACTGGGAAAAATGAAAACTAGAGGCTTTATCGGGGTTTCTAGGCTTGTGTTAAAATCATATTTATCACGTTTTATTAAATGAAAGGGAAATCTTCAGCTCCCAGCAACAATAGACTCAATCATGTTGGCTTCTGTTTTATCCCATTATGAATAGCAATTAATTGCACATCAATAGTTCCCATGCTTTGAACTAAATCAGGATGGAGGGATATGTTTCCGTACAGATAAGTAATGCCAATGTAGATAATCAAGTAGGAAGGGGGGGGGAAAGGATGCCTTTGGCTTATGTGAGAGGGATGGCTGATTGGAAACTTGTTATGCAAATAACCCTAACCTCTGAGAAATGAAATATAACGAAAAATATACTACCAAGTGGGAATGGACACTCATTACTTGATTTCTTTTTCTTTTTAATGTACTTTAGTAGTTTGAATAAGTGTGGTCCACAGAGGCTCAAATATTTGAATGTGTTTGTTTTCCAGTTGGTGGACTGTTTTTTAAAGGATTAGGAACTGTATTTTTATTAAAGGAGATGTGTCAATGAGGGGTGGGCCTTGAGATTTCAAAAGCCCATCAGGCCCAATCTGTTTCCCTCCCCCCCTCCTCTGGAGAGCAGGATGTGAGCTCTTAGCTACTGCTTCAGCCACGTCTGCCTGCCTGCTGCCGTGGTGTCTACCATGACGGTCATGGGCTCACCCTCTGAAACTGTAAGACCTCAATTAAATGTTTCCTTTAATAAGTTGGTTTGGTCATGATGGCTCTTCACAGCAATAGGACAGTAACTAAGACACACATCTTACTGTTTGTTTTTTCTAATCGTTCTGTATTTATTTCATTAAAGTTTTTTGTCCATTGAACAGTTTTATGAATAAGTTTAAAGGGACTGAAGAAATAGTGCCAATAGGAATGGTACTGTTAGGAGGTGTGGCCTTGTTGGAGTAGGTGTAGCCTTGTTGGAGTGGGTGTGGCCTTGTTGGAGTGGGTGTGGCCTTGTTGGAGTGGGTGTGGCCTTGTTGGAGTGGGTGTGGACTTGGAGGAAATATCTCATTGTGGGGGTGGGCTTTGAGGTCTCCTATGCTTAAGCTGTCCCTTGTGTGACACACAGTCTCCTTCTGCTATCTGTGGATCAAGATGTCAAATTCTCAGCTCCTTCTCCAGCACTATGTATGTCTGCCCGCATGCTGCCATGTTTCCAGTCATGACAATAATGGACTCAACCTCTGAAAACTTTGTAAGTGACAAAGCTTTCAAGAGTTATCATGATCTTTTCATGTCTCTTCATGGCAATAAAACCCAAACGAAGACACACACACACATTGTGATGGTTTGAATATGCTTGGCCCAGGGAGTGGCACTATTTGGAGGTGTAGCCTTATTGGAGTAGGTATAGCCTTGTTGAAAGAAATGTGTCACTGTGGGCAGGGGCTTTAAGGGCTTTAAGGCCCTCTTTCTGGCTGCCTGAAAGCCAGTCTTCTAGCAGACTTCAGATGAAGATGTAGACCTCTCAGCTCATCCTGCACCATACCTGCCTGGATGCTGCCATCCTCCTGCCTTGATAATGGACTGAACCTCTGAATCTGTTAGCCAGCCTCAATTAAATGTTGTCCTTATAAGACTTGCATTGGTAATGGTGTCTGTTTACAGCAGTAAAACCCTAACTAAAACACACATGTATATATATACCTAGACATACATACTCACAAACACACACACACATGCACACACACAAGTCCTCATTTATAGGGATTTTAGATTTAGCCAGGACCCCTGCAATTTCATTGGTCCGTCTGATACATGCGTTCATGGAACATGCCTGGTCCTCCTGTTTGTTCTAAGAAGCACATAGATAATATCTGCAGACTCACTTCATTCCACTTTATTCTTCTCTTCAACTTGAGAAATCTCACTTCACAGAGAGGAGATGATGGGAACTTGTTTTTAGATAGCTCTTTTTGTCTGTGGGTAGCTTGTACCTCAAGTCACAAAGAGAAAATAAATATAACAAGAAATAAAATGAACGTCCAAATGCCAATGGCAAGCTCATATCCATTCCCCTTAATGAATGTCAACTTTGGAAATTAGAATTCACAAGGAGATGAGACTTTTGAAAACTCCTTATTCTCAGGCAGGCTTTGGTATCTCTATTTCCCTGAAAAGGAACACCAATAGAAAAAGACAGAAGGTAGATTGCTTTTGTCCACAAGTTGAATCAGAAACATGTGATAATGGGCATAGCGGGGCTCAGCCCATGTCTACAAAATAAATAAATAAATAAATAAATAAATAAAGTAATGTGGGAGGAGGGCCACAAGGAGACATCTGGAGAACAGTGGGTCCCTTATTAGTATTAAAAAATTCCTGAAGTCAAGAAATAACATTCAACGAAATAACTAGATTTTCATTAGGGAGAACTGTTTTTAAAATAGCCATTCTTTTAGCCATGGAAGGAGGGGAGTTTGGACCAGCAGGGTCAGTTTGTAGATAACAAAAGTCATTTCCATCAAAAATTTAAGAATAATATGGATTTTTTAAAAAATGGACTTGAATAGAATTAGAAATTTTAGCTGTCGAAGGGGGAAAATTTTGTCCCAAAGAGAGACAAAGGACTGTCATAACTCATTCTTGATTCTTTCAATAATTATCACCCTGATAACTCATATGTCTGTTGGTATCAGGTTTGAAATGCAAGTTGGACTTCTCAATCTAGAGAGGTTTTGATGTGTGTGAATAGCTGCCAATGGAAAGAATGGTCCTCGGATTTTTCAAAAGGCATGAAAAAGCTACCGCGCGGAGTTGCTGCATTTTGTTTCAAAAGCCTTAGCTGCTTGTCTGCAGGGACCCAGAGCCTCTAGGGAAGGGCCTGAGACCTCCAACAACTTCTGAGACCTCGCCCACAGAGGGAAGCTGCCTTTCTCCAGAAAAGGAGCTAGGAGAGCTGAAAATATCGATCCAATAGCTGTAATAGAACAAAGGCAGCTGGTTCGCTGAGCGAGGCAGCTGTCAGCGACTCAGCCAAGTAAGAGGATTGAAAAGATAATAACAGAGTTCATAGGAGCCACTATGGGGTCTGCACATTTAATCTCATGTACTTTGGGCAGAGAAAACAATCAAAACTAGGGATCCCTCTGCTCAGTCCAATGGAACTTTGGGCCATGCTGCGGAGGTCCCATGTCGAGGGCTCAACGTAGATGCTGAAAGCCAGTGAGAAACCGGAACTAGATCAAGTAAGCGCTGTGAGCCCAACGACATGACACCGGAAACGACTCAAGTCGGCACCTTCATTGGAAGAAAAAAAAAATCACACAGCACCGGAAGTAATCCTCGTCAGGATTAATCTCTGTGTGAGATCAGGAGTGAATGGTCCATGGTCAACCCGTAAGCACTGCCTACAAGTATCTGGTGAGCATGTGGGATGTTACCAATACAAATGAGAAGATGATTTTTAAATTTAAACACAATTTCTATTTAATAACTAGCAGTAACTTTAAGGGGCCCCAGACCAGTTTTAGCACAGGCTTCCAGATTATGTCGTTTCGCAGGTAGAAGAACTCCACGCAAGAAGTGAGTTTGAAGTTACAGAGGCGCCCACCATAAGACAGCAAGCTAAGAAAGGTATGGAGTTGCGGTGGGGTAAAACGATCTAGAGGAAATCTGTAAAACAGAGAAAGGAGAATTCAAAAGACTTGTACGGAAAAGGCCAGCAATAGGAAATGGCTCCGAAGACCATCCTTGTTTTTAGAGTTTATCACAGCAAAATCGCTGATGACCAGAAGTTCCTGTGGACAATCTCTGAACCTTGCACATACAGAGAGAGAGAGAGAGAGAGAGAGAGAGAGAGAGAGAGAGAGAGAGAGAGAGAGAGAG
>NW_022196905.1:119701158-119703155 GCF_008632895.1 Mastomys coucha | reverse complement strand
GGAAGGGACACACACAGGGGGGGAGAGAGAGAGAGGTGGGGAGGGAGGAGGAAGAAGGGAGGGAGAGAGAGTGAGGGAGAGAGGAGACACAGAGATACAAAGACAGATATAGAGACACAGAGACACACTCAGACACACATACCACACAGACAGAGATACACAAAAAGAGAGACATGTACAGAGACATATACACAGACATTCACACCCAGACACATACACTACACACAAAGAGACAGAGACAAAGACAGAGAGACATACACAGAGACATACACAGAGAGAGAGAGACACACACACACATGCAGACACACAGCCTAATTAAGAAGGATTTACAGTAAGATAGCCATTAAATGACACGAATATTTGATGGTAAATTATGTGTGCTTTGTGGAAGAATGAGCTCCAACCAAATTTTGCAAGTTCTGCAACCATCTGCATGTTTCTCTACCCCCTTAGCTGTGGGGGTATCACATACATGGCCATCTCTTCTGCCTCCTTCATTTATATTTTACTGTGAATCTCCCTTCTCCCCCATTCAGTGTGGCCAGTGGTTTCCATGTGGAAGGACTTTACAATGCACGACGTCTAGTGAGGCAGGGAAAACAATTTAAACAGAGGCTCAATGCTAGAGCAAACAGGAAAAATAAGGCATACTTAACCTCCAAAGGCAGGGCTCAAAGAACACCGAGGCTCCTCGGGCACGCACACCTAATATAAGTTTGGCCCCACAGCATCACTGGGAACCAGCTGACACTTCTCACTCACGCTATGGATCACTGTCATCTCCTGAGACCAGAGGAAGATGCATTTGGAAGATCCTCTCCCTAAAAGTGAAGATTGTACCGAAACTCTTAGGAAACGGAAGAACAATTTTAGATAGGAAAACATACACAGTAAAAAATAAATGTAGGCAGAATTGACAGCCATCTACGTGGTACCAACACACACACACACACACACACACACACACACACACACACGGGAGGAATAGTTCTAAAGGATACATTTCAGGCACAGATATCTGCAGGGAGGAGGTTGAAGTTCTACTGATAAACCTCAGCCAGGGACCCCATCCAGGAGCTCATGACACTGGCTTATTTCTAGGAACAAGTCAGACTCTACCTCCCAGAACCTTTATGTAGGAGAAAAAGAGTTCAGCCCAGAATGAGTTAAACAGAAACCCTTTAAAGACTATTGAGGAATTTTGGAGCCAAACTCCGTAGACAGTTCCAGCGTAGAAAGTGACCCATGGCTGAAGTTTGCATAATACTGCTGAACTTTGTGAAACATTTCTTACTCTCCTTAAAATCATGAAAGGGAGAGGAAACAAAGGCAGCCAGGGGAGCACACCTCAGTTTCCATAAAAAGTGCACTTCTCAGCCAGACACCCACATGGCTGGTCTGCAGCTCACCAATCCTGGTCATGAAGGCGTTGACAAATAGGAGACACCTCCATGGTCAAGCCACTGTCTCTGGTTCCTGCCTTCTGGAGGCTCCTGGGTCATCCGCCCCTTAACTCGCCACCGTCCTGTTGACAAGTGTCTTACCTTTATCTTTAAATTAGGAATATTTTTTAGTTCCCTCCTCTCTCTCTTGTGTGTGTGTGTGTGTGTGCATGTGTGTGTGTGTGTGTGTGTGTGTGTGTGTGTGTGTGTGTGTGTGTGTGTGTGTGTGTGTGTGTGTGTGTGCATGTGTGTGTGTGTGTGTGTGTATGTGTGTGTGTGTGTGCGCAGATGTGTGTGTGTGTGTGTGTGTATGTAAAGGTTATACAAGTAAGAAAAAGTTTCTGATTCCAGTAAAATCTAAAATAAGGTTTCTTAAGAGAGTCATCTAGTGTGGGAAACAGTAAAGATGCCCATTTAGGGCTGAGTCCTCTGTTGCTTTTAAGCCCCTCTGGGGCTCAGGATACATCTTGGATGAGGAGGTGGGAAGAGTGTAAGAGCCCAAGGATGGGGAGGAGGGCTCCCCCATCCTTTTTTTTTTTTTTTTTTTTTTTTTTT
>NW_022196905.1:119680767-119700969 GCF_008632895.1 Mastomys coucha | reverse complement strand
TTTTTTTGCTGTCTTCCAGATATGACATGGATGCTGAAATCATGAGCTCACCAGAGCTGTGGTCACCTGCATAGGTCTACAGGGGGCCACCAGGCAGAACTCCAGCAGAGAGAGAGAGAGAGAGAGAGAGAGAGAGAGAGAGAGAGAGAGATGCTCCCCAGGCCAGACCCTTTACTAAGGGGGTTTTCAGCTGCTGATGGCTACTGGGGTAAAAGAATCATTGTTCTTTGAGGGTTTGGTCACTGGTAGAAGTCCCACATTTCTGTAGATGGCCCTACACCCATAAATACATACCCAAAGATAACTGGGCTTAGTGTTTATTTGTTGGGGAAAGAGGATCTGAATTTTGAGGGAGGCTTATTGGAGGGGGATTGGAGGAGAGCAGAAGGATGAAATGGAAGTGGTTATGATCATGCTTCATTGTATACATGTATGCAGTTCTCAAGGATAAAGACAATTTATTTAAAAAAAAGAAAATTTAGACTATTAACTTTAGCTATGTAATGAAATGCTGTATGACTTTAAGACATTTAAATACTGAATATAAGATTAAATCCAATGACTGCCTTATGATTCAGGGAGTAAATTATACACACTTAATGTAATGCACTTTCTCCCCCTTTCTGTCTCTTTCTATCTCTCTGTCTCTCTGTCTATGTTTCTGTCTCTCTCTCTCACACACACACACACACAGACAGAGAGAGGAGAGAGAGACGGGGGCGGGGGGGGAAGGTGCGCTTACATTACTTAGTCTTATGTCAAGGCGTCAAAATTCCTGACACAATCAATGTAAAGGAAGAGAGGTTTGTTTACGGCACACAGTCCCTGGGGACAGACTGTCATGACAGGGACAGCATGGCAGGCAACAACGTGTTGATCTGTGGCATTGAGAGCCTACATGGGGCCTGCTCACGTTTGGGTGGATCCGGTGGCCAAGAGTTAGGTCAGAGCCAGCCAGCTCCCTCCTTCCTGCCCCAGTGACCTAATTCTACTATGGCACAGTCGCAAAGGTTTCACAGCCTTCCTAGACAGTGCCACCACCTTGAGACAAAGTGTTCACACAACTGAGCCAGTGGGGAAATTTCACTCTCAAACCTTAATGACACTGAGCCAGGCAAGTGCAAACTACTATTTGAAAATAGTTTAATTTCAATTCTGTAAACAGGACAGAGAGAGCTCCTTTGGAATGGATTGATTTAGTCTTTAGCTTGCAAAGTACACCCCAAATGATATATAGTGTAGAAAATGCACAGTTTTCTATGTAGCAAGTGAGGGCTGAAAACAACACACTAATGGCGATAAAATGCAAAGAATGGGATATATAGTAACAATTCCAACTGTCAGTGTGAAACGCTCTTTTATTTATATATGTGAGCTGTCCTTATTATTTCCCTACTGGGTTGATTTTACAAGGAAAAAAAAAATGGCAAGCTCTGCCTCTCCTATCGACCACGGTGTCATTCATCATGGTGTTATGGGGTTGCAATCTAGGGATTAATCATCAGGGTTTGACAACAAAATCCATCAGTTCAATACACCAGGCTTTAGCGGAGAAAGTGAGTTACAAGTACATAATGCCCTTTGGTGTCTTCTCCGCAAGTCCATTGTATGGGTGCCCTGTTGTTGGTGGTTGTTGTTGGTGGTGGTTGTTGTTGGTGGTGGTTGTTGTTTTTAAATCTGAAATATTGAATGCAAAAGCAAGTGGCAGGGGCCCAATAGGTCTTTGCATCTTCATTTTCTCCTTCCCATCTCTCTCTAACTCTCCCAATCCCCAGCTTTCATTCAAAAATACCAAAACAACGTGAAATCAAGACGCATTCATCATCTCTAATTTGTGTTTGCATGTTGACTCTAATCGTCTAGTAAGCATTAAAAACCAGGCTAAGACACTTCCTGTCTTAGTTAGGGTTTCCTTGCTATGAAGAGACACCATGACTGAGGCAACTCTTATAAAGGAAACATTTATTTGAGGTTGGCTTACAGTTTCAGGGGTTCGGTCCATTATCGTCATGGTGGGAAGTATGGCAGTGTACAGGTACACATGGTGCTGGAGAAGGAATTATGTGTTCTATACCATAATCTGAAGGGAACCAAGAGGAGACTTGTAGCCACAGGAAGCTAGGAAGAGCATCTCTCTTCCTCACTGAGCAGAGAGCTTGGGCACTAGGAGCCCTCAAAGCCTGCCTACATAGTGACACACTTCCTCCAACAAGGCCACACCTCCTAATAGTGCCTCTTCCCATGGGCCAAGCAAATTCAAACCACCACACTGCATCAAAGGAAAATGGCAGAGAGACATAGAGAAAGATACTGCATGATCGCCTTCCTCTAGTCACAGGTGCTACATACCTGCAATCACACGCACACACAACATAAGCCCATCACATGTGCACATGAACACACAAACATAAGCCCATCATATGTGCACATGAACACACAAACATAAGCCCATCACATGTGCACATGAACACACAAACATAAGCCCATCACATTTGCACGTGAACACACATTTATTTATCTATTTGATAATAGATACGAACACACATTTATTTATTCACTTTGTTTTAATTTTTTTTGTTGCTTAAGAACTTGTACATACACATAATGTGTTTGAGCAAATTCATCCCTATCCCTCCTCCTTGAATTCCTCCCCTTTTCTCCCTTATCACGTTTCCCTCTTAATTCCATGTGCATTTTTATAAAACCCACTGGGTCCATTTAGTGCTGGCTACTACATGTGTGGGAGTAGGGACACACATCCACTGGAGCTGTTAGGGGCCAATCCATGAAGAAAACTGGCCCTCTCCCCTGAAGCCTCCAATTGCCAATAACTCCTCAGAGGTGGAACTTTCTGAGTCTCCCCCCATCTATTCTGGGATTTGTCTGTGCAGATTTTGTTGATGGGATCCTAGCCACTATGACACACACACACACACACACACACACACACACACACACACTCACACCAAATTTTAAAACCAGAGAATGGTTTTAAGAGGTTACACAACATTCTAAATTCAATTCATTGGTGTCAAAACATTTGAATTCCATTCCATACCGGATCATAATACTATCTATATAAAATTAAATTATCCAAATGAATATTTTAAAATTCAGTGGGTCTTTATCTGTTAAATATCACAGACTGAACAAAATCAGTTAGTACCAAACCTCCCTATGGCTGCACCAGAAAAAAAAAGTGTAAATCAGTGTTCAAAGGCATGAATCCATATGGATGTGGGGTTCTCAGAGATCGAGGACATACAGAACAGGATATGGAAGCTCAGTAGACCAAGACAGGTGGATCATTAGCAAAGAGCCTGGAAAATCGGCCATTCACACCTTAGCAACCTTCACAGCTTAGGAAAAACTCAGGGGTAGGTTTTTCCAAAAGTGAGATAAGAAAACTTTAATATATTACAGGACCCTTGACTACTAAATACAGCATGGGTTGGAATCTACAATGTAAAAAAGTATAATAGTGGCAGTATCCATTTTTTTCCTTGCTGTGACAAAATTTGTCACTTAGGGGATGGAGAGATGGCTCAGCTATTCAGAACCCTTTGCACCCTCACATCTGACTCTGGCTCTGGGATATCTGACTTCCTCTTCTGGCCTTTGCAGGTACTGCAGCCATGTTGGCATACACAAAAAAAGACCGATGAACAATAATAAAAATACAAATTTTAAATGTCATTTAGTTGATATTAATGCCACAAGGTTTGTAGAGAGAATCGCTTATAAGCATCACCTGCCAATAAAAAAAAGTATATGACCAATGAGCTAAGGCAGGAAA
The DNA here is from genome assembly GCF_008632895.1 of Mastomys coucha. NCBI lineage: Eukaryota > Metazoa > Chordata > Mammalia > Rodentia > Muridae > Mastomys > Mastomys coucha. The sequence continues at coordinate 119,697,173 of NW_022196905.1, read as the reverse complement.
TAGGAGGTGGAGCACTGGCAGGAAGAGAGGATTCTGGGAGATAGTAAGAGAATAGAAGGGGATGCAGGGAGAGATGCTGGGGCAGATGCTAAAGGAGCTGTTGAGGAAGATGCTATGGAAGAGGAAGAAAGAGAGGTAACTAACCATGTAGAAGAAATAGAATAGTTTGAATGGGTTAAATAAGTTAGTCCGGGAATGAGCCAAAGTTTGTGGCCTAGGCATTGGTTAATAAATAATTAGCTTCAGAGTCGTCATTCTGGGAGCAAGAGCAGGGAAGGAAAAATGGATTTTTTTTTTTTACAAAGGTTAATGTCTCCTAATTATTTTCATACGATTATGTAAGATGCTAATATATGGAAATCATGTGTAGGGTATACGGGAAATTGCAACTATCCTAGAGAATTCTAAAATAAATGTGTTTTTTAATGCAAAGTCGGTAGAGGTATTTTTTCCATTTCCATTTTTCAAGTTTCTGTATATTCTAAAATATGTGTGTTTATTATATCTCCAGTAGAAAATGTCCTTGTGATGTAAGGAGACGTTAGTCAGCCCTACTAAACTGCTTTCTGGAAGTCAGTTAACCTTAGGCATTGGGAGCTATGCTGACTTAAGATGAGCCCCAGAGTGCTTACAGAATCTCAATCTGATGAGCATGGGCTTGTGGTCACACTCACCCCCAAAGTGACCACACACATAGACACACACACACGTGCATACACACGCGCACACACACATAGACACACATACACACATGTGCATACACACACTCACACACACACACACATGCACATACATACACACACACACACACCACAGCGACCATCAGTTACCAACAGTACCTTAGCTAGATCTGTGGCTTCGAGATCCTGGAGCAGGTGGCACTGGGTTTATTTCTTTTTATGTTTTGTTCATGAGCAGACAGACACACTCTAACTCTCCCTCTGGTCCCCTCTTCCTCCATAGTAAGCTCCAACACAGTTTGTTATTTATGAATTTATGATTTTATCCATCCTGTTTAGGCTTCCCTTTTCTAGAACGTTCTTCATTTCAGTGTGTGTGTGTGTGTGTGTGTGTGTGTGTGTGAGTGTGAGTGAGTGTGAGTGTATGTGTGTGAGTGTGTGCGTGTGTGTATGAGTGTGTGTGTGCGTGTGAGTGAGTGTGAGTGTGTGTGAGTGAGTGTGTGTGAGTGAGTGTGAGTGTGAGTGAGTGTGTGTGTGTGAGTGAGTGTGTGTGTGAGTGAGTGTGAGTGTGTGTGAGTGTATGTGTGAGTGTGTGAGTGAGTGTGTGTGTGAGTGGGTGTGAGTGAGTGTGTGTGAGTGTGTGTGAGTGTATGTGTGAGTGTGTACGTGTGTATGTGAGTGTGTGCGTGTGTGTATGAGTGTGTGTGCGCGTGTGTGTGTGTGAGTGTGTGTGTGAGTGAGTGTGTGTGAGTGACTGTGTGTGAGTGAGTGTGTGTGTGTGAGTGAGTGTGTGTTTGAGTGTGTATGTGTGTGAAAGAGAGGCTATGTGTGTGCATGTGTGAGAGAGAGATGTATATGAATGTTTTACCTCTACCTGTGCATGCACACACATGTGGAAGCCCAAGGTGGATTCAGAAAATGTCCCTAATGTCTTGTCTATCTTGTTCACTGAGGCAGGGACTCTCAGTCAGAAGCAAAGCTCCTCGGTATGGGTCGTCTTTCTAGACCGCTTGCTCTGTGCATCCTGCCTCTGCCTTCCGAGGTGGAATTACAGGATGGTCCCCACACGTATGTGGCATTTATGTAAGTTTCTGGGAAGCAAGTCCTTAACTGCTAGGTTCTTTCCCTAACCCCTTCCAGAACTTTCTGTCCCAACTCTCCTTCACCTTTCCTCTTGAGATTTATCTATCGAATGTGCTTGACAAATGGAAGCTGTATACATTTGAGGTATGGGGTATAGTGTTCTGATCAAATTATACTTTGGGCAGATATTTTCAAGATCAAGCTCATCCATCACCTCATTCCCTGTCTGCCTCTGTCTGTCTCTGTCTGTCTCTCTCTTTCTTTCTCTCTCTCTCATCTCTCTCTCTCTGTGTCTGAGATCCACTCCCTTGGCATATTTCACATATACCAAATCCCAGTGATAATCCCAGTCAGTTCACTGTTCCCAGGCTCTGGTGTGTGTTTATTTTGTAACTGAATGATGCTATACATGCTGGCCAGTCTGTTTCTCAAATAGAAAAATAAGCACACCAGTCACCCAGTTAAAACCGTCAAGTGGATCCTTATCCCCAAGCCCCCGAGGGTAAGTTGAAAAGCCTCTCTGCTGATAGATGGTTGCTATTCCAGAAAGACCAAAAGTTGTGACACACCATCCTGAGTCTGGGAAATCATTGGTTTAGCTTCTTGCTTTTGTAAACTGACAGAAAAAAAAGGGTTTACAAGACAATGGGACTGTAAACTTTCATGTTGCTAGAATGCTTGGAGTTGCATAAGTTATAGATATGCTGAACTCAGGGTTTCATGGGGGGTGTGGTTGGGGGATTCGTGTGGGGGGGGGTGGAATACCTGTTCCCAAGTGTGAAGGCACATATATATGCATATGTGCAAAGACGAATTGAATGTGCAGTGTCTTCCTCACCACTCTTCATCTCTCAGTGAACCACAGCCCACCATTTTGAATAGTCTGACTGGCCAATATGCTCTTGGCAATCTACCTGTCTCCACCCTTTGATGTTGTAGACATGAATATCCATGCCTGGCTTTTTACAAAGGTGCAGAGAGGATTTAAACTCTTTGGGTTTTCAGAGCAAAGACTACTGCCCACTAAGCCATCTTTCCAGCCCCCACCAGGATATGGTTTATTGCGACCTTCATGCCCTGCCTTCTGCTGTGTGTGTCTCACTGTCAGGTGGGATATTCTCTCATGGAAGCAGCTCCAGCCCCACCTACTTCTACCCAGAACAGAGTGGCTCTCTTATCAGGAGAACTTATTCAGTGGTGGACATGTTCTGATCGAAGCCTTTGAGGTACAGAAGGGACTGGCTGCATCTTCAAGTCTTGGGCTTTCCTATGCTGTGAACTGAAAGCTGGTGTAGCTCCCTGGAGGGATGAAGAAAGGGAGAGATGGATGGGGGAAAAGAGAGGGAGGCAAGAAAGAGGGAAAGAGTGGGAAGACACATTAAAAATTCCAAATTTGGGCTGGTGAGATGGCTCAGCGGGTAAGAGCACTGACTGCTCTTCCGAAGGTCCTGAGTTCAGATCCCAGCAACCACGTGGTGGCTCATAACCACCCGTAATGAGATCTGATGCCCTCTCCTGGTGCATCTGAAGACAGCTACATTGAATTAAGCCAGAGCAAGCGGGCCGGAGCTAGCAGGGCTGGCAGAGGTCCTGAGTTCAATTCCCAGCAGCCACACGGCCATCTGTATAGCTACAGTGTACTCATACATATAAAATAAATAAAATAAATCTTAAAAAAAAAGTTCCAAATTAGCAGCAAGCCTGAAGTGAAGAGTAGACGAGGAGAAACTGATGGTGTTACCACTACCACACATACACACACACACACACACACACACACACACACAGACACACACACACAGACACGCACACGCGCACACACACGTCTCCTGTGCTTCAGGTGTCATTTCCCCACTAAATAAAATGGTCTATTAGGCTTATCTGTCCCTCTCACAAGTAGCCTGTAATTAAATAACCACCTTTTAAAATCCTGCTAGTCTGAAAGAAAGCTATTTGAGCATTTTCCTTAGCTGATGAATTACACGGACCAGTGGTCCTTGATAAACAGGCCTGTTCTAAAGCGATATATGAGAAAAAACACTTCTAAAACAATTGATGTGGGATTAGATTCTATGTTTCCAGCCTCACACAGTAGACTATGTTCCCCAACAGGAAGCAGAGCCCAACTAAGAGCCCCCACAGCCTTAGCCGCAAGACTGTTCTTCCAGAGGATGTAAGATCCAGTAGGGCCACTTCAAGGAATCTGTTAGACTTAGCTTTTCCCAAAAAAAAAAAAAAATGTTCTTGCTGCCTGGGCTGAGACACTTAAGCCGAAGGAGTGAGGACAAAACCGCACTCTTTGGCGGCCATCTCTCCTAAGGATGCTCCCCATGAGAGTCAACGGTTTTTCTCTGCTGCTTCAGGGCCTGATCATGGCTGTAATGGCTGGCTGTGGTGCTGACTTTCCTAATAAAGTTTTTTTTCTAAAGAGTAATTTGTCTCCTTTTCCTTTCCGTGGAACCCACCATGCCATTTATATAACAGATGTCAGTGTATCTTTTTTAAGAGAACACAACTCAATCCAATTCTACCCTCTGGCATCCAAAAACGCTTGTCATTTCCATAGCCAAGTACTTCAGAGTGCTGACTCATTCCTGCATCAAAAAACCTCATCTAAATCAGTTCCCGGTGAGACGTGGGTATGATTCACTGTGGGGCAAATCTCCTCACCGTTTACGAGTCTACAGAATCAAGAAAGCAAGATGCATGCTATGGTTAGCGTTAACCATTACCTTTGATCAGCTTAGCATCACCTGAGGAGAGAGAAAAGACAGAGGAAGAGAGAGATACAGAGAGAGAGAGAGAGAGAGAGAGAGAGAGACAGAGACAGAGACAGAGACAGAGACAGAGACAGAGACAGAGACAGAGAGAGCAAATGTCTTATTGTGTTGGTCTGTGAACATGCCTATGAGGAACTGCTTTGATTGTTCACTGACTTAGGAGGGCCAAACCCACTGTGGGCAGCACCATTCCCTGGGCAGGTGGTTCTGAGCTGTATAAGAAAGCTAGTTGAGCTGGAGCAAGCCAACAAGCAGCGTTCCTCCATGGACTGCTCCCTCACAGATTTGCAGGGGCCTGACTTTGTAGCTTCTGGTTTTTCCATCCTTTTGAGCCACAGTGTCCTGGGCAGGCTCGAGAGAAGGAATATGGACAGTCTGCATTACCTGGATGAAGTGACACAGTCACTTCTGTCCTTATTCCATGTACAAGAAATGTGCTAATGACCCAGTGAGTTATAAAGTTTAGCAGTAGGAACAGAAAGAGAGGAGGAACTTAATACTTCCCATGGGGTCAATGAGAGGACGGGAAGGCAGAGGAGAAGCTGGACTCTGTAGCACATTTCCTCTGTGGGCTCCCTTGCCCCACCTAGTAACCAAACAGAAGGTTCTAAGTCAACATGAAAGAACAGAGCCACAAGATAAAGGAAACCCAAGTACCTTAGTAATGCTCCTGCCTCAGCTGCTCTGCACTGAGGCTTGTTGGTCTGTGGACATGCCTATGAGGAACTGCCTTGATTGTTCACTGACTTAGAAGGGCCAAGCCCACTGCAGGCAGCACCATTCCCTGGGCAGGTGGGTTCTGAGCTGTGTAAGAAAGCTGTATAAGAAGACCCCTGACTAGTACAGATAATATCTGGTAGACTTTAAGATTGGGAGCGTGTCTACTGCTCATGTGGTTGGGTTTCTTTAACTGACAAAGAGGGGTAGAATAAGGTCCACAAAGAAGCCCTGAGCCTGCTACACAAAACTCAGCATCTTACTGTAAAAGAACTTGAGGAAAATTCCAGACCTCATTAAAAGGATAACGGCCGCCTTCACCCTTCTCTAACTTCTAGTCATTAATGAATTTGAAAGTTCCTGTTATTCAACCTGATCGCTGATATTTATAAGACTGTTGGCACTCAAGCAGGGAGACCCGCCAGACAAATCGAGGACAGAGGTAACAGAACCAAACATCAACTGCAGGCACCAACCCAAGTGCTTACAGAAGCCTTGTCAACCTTCAGTCAAGATAGGCATCAAGTTCGTTTCGTTACCTACCCTTTAATCGTCAAAACATTTGCATATTTAAGTCCTTTCTTGTTAAAGGGGGGGGCATTTTTTCTTCTTCATGAGCCATTTACTTTAGTGTTGTTAAGTCAATAAGAGGGCAATGCAGTCCACATTTATTCTAATAGGTGACTTACGTGTGCACGAGGCCTTCCCTATTTCTCCTGTAACTGTAAACCTAGATGCCCTTTCCATGCAGGATGTAGAAGAGGTTAATGAGCTTCCTACTCCATCCTTCCTAATTCAGCTGTTCTCATGACCACCCTGGCATCCACCCCCTACCAGATCAGAATGATGGGCCACAATCACTTCTGCCGTTAAGAATCAGACCCTATTGGGGGCTGGAGAGATGGCTCAGTAACTTAAAGCCTTTGCTGCTCTTGCAGAGGACCCAGGTTCAATTCCCTGTCCCCACATGGCAGCTCACAAACATCTGTAACTCCAGTTCCTCGCTGGTTTCCCTGAGCTCCAGGCATGCACATGGTACATATACATGCATGCAGGTAAAAACCCCCCTCACGTAAAACAATATAAATAAATCTTAGAAGACAAGGAGGAAAAGGAAAAGAAAGAGAGGGGGAAGAAAGAGAAGGAGGCAGCCCTATGGAAGGAACAAAAATACTGCATTTGATTTTTCTTTTTAACTTTGTAGTCCATGAGCATGAACCTTTGCTTTGAAAGAAGTGGCAGGTTAGTGTGTGTGCACTCTATATTATTAATCCAGTGCTGGTGTGCAGAGACGGGTGGATCCTGAGGCTTAAGGGCCAGCCTATCTAGACTAACTGGTGAGCCCCAGGCCAGTGGGAGACCTTGTTTCAAATTATGTCCCTGAGTATGACACCAGCCCCTCAGCCTCCACAAATGTATGTGCACAACTGTCTGTACACACATGCATATATTACGAAAATTAAAAAAAAAAATGAAATGTGGAAATTCAATAAAGAAACCTCCTTCCCAGCTGGTGGGGTGTCGAGAGGATTGCTTCTCCAAGAATAGTTGTCTCTGAAGAGAAAGTAAATAAATGGCTCAGCCAAGAGCCTTCGAAATATAAACTACCAACCCAGGGCCAGGCCTCCTTTCTGGCCGCAATGACCTCCCTTAGCCTGGCTCCACACTGTCTGGCTATGACCCAGGTTCCCCTTTCCTTATAGCTCTGCCCTACTTTGAGCCTAAGAACCCGAAGAACTAGCCAAGAGATGAGGAAAGAAAGGGCATGAAGGGCTGGAGAGGAAGCTGCCAGTAACCTAGCCACATACACAGACCATCTATCCCATCGGCACTCGGTCCACGATGCCAGCCGGTATCACTGAGCTGCGTGTCCAGGAGGCAAATAAGTGGCAGTCTACCACAGTAAGTTTAGACAACCGTGAGCACTGTCAGGAAGAAGATGACAGCTGTATGCGAACTGTGAACTCCAGAGAGAGAGAGAGACAGAGAGAGGGAGGGAGGGAGGGAGGGAGGGAGGGAGGGAGGCTGCGCGTACACGCATGCGCACATCTGCGCACATGCTATTATTTAAGCTGGATCTCTTTCTTTTACTTTCATGTATTATTAGTCCCGAGACTGCTTTATGATTTAATAAATCTTACCAATATTTCCTCTGTGGTGCCGGTTAGCTCTGAAGACCCCTGGTCACCCAACGATGTCCTCACTCTGTCAATTATTTCAGAGAACTTGTGGTTGAAGCTCAAGAGACAAGAAGAGAATAAAATCCCCGCCTAAACAAAAGAAACCAAGATACAACACTGTCAGAAGTGATTTGGGGTGAGCCAGCACACGGATAAGAGAATGTGATGTGGAAACCGAGTGCAGGCTGAACACACAAATGGGGACATTCAAGCCCGTTCAAACCCCGAAACAGTTCCTGCGGGTTTAGGCTTAAAAGTACCCTTCCACAGAGAGGTGGAAGAAATCAATACTGAGTCTGTTGGGACAGTGGAGGGAATGGAAAGCCTTTGCCTCTGCTCTCAGTAGAGGAGATGGCAGTAAAGTGGGTTATGGGTGTGTAGGGCTATTGGCAGAAACAGATTTAAAGAAAAGAGCTTGACTCATCCGCTTTGATTTGAAATCTTTATTATGGCAAATGGTGGTGATTAGATAAAGATGCCTCACACATCTTCCATTCAGTCACAATGGTACTTTCAGCCCATTTCAGCTGGTTATGTGTTCATGGATTAAAAGCCTTTTAATAATATCTACTAAAAAAATTTTTTTCCCCTCTCCCAGGGCAAGGTAGTAGCAAAACTCGCTGTATAGCCATTATCTGAAGCCTGGACCAGAAAGATAATGGCCCTAGCTTTACAAGGCAGGTGGGAGCGATCAATTATACTCCTGCCACTGACAGCACAGCTCTGTTCCATGATCAGTAGGAGTGTTGGAGTTAACCTGGATTTTAGGTCCAGTAGATACCTGCTGTGCCCACTTGGGCTTCTCCGGGAACAGTGTCTCTGTGACAACAGGCAGGGAGGGTCCTCACAGGGTCTCCGAGGGGCACCATGAGGAGACTTTATGGAAACCAGAGCTGGAGAGAAGAGAAGCAAGGTGTCCTTCTCTGGTTCATAGGTAAGAGGTCAGGGACCAGAGCACCTGCTTCCAGCTGAATGGAGAGCCACTCCCACCGTGTGCATATGAACTCTGCTGGGGTCTGTAGTCTATGATCATATTCACTTTCTGTCCATCATTTCCAACTGGGAGAAGAAGGCACCCAGATCCATCTAGAGTGACACATGAAAGGCAGGCCAGGCACGCTGTGGAGGACAAGACTAAATAGCATCAACACACACACACACACACATGCATTTACACACATACACACATGTATGACACACATGTTCACAGGCATATGCACATGCACACCAAGAACACTTGTGCACACATGCATGCACACACATAAACATATACACATGGAACACACATAATTTTATGAATACACATACACATATCAGCATGGGTGTACTTAGTTACATGTGATAGGTTTGCATATGTATTATATATACAATATAATATATATACAACACACACATGTACATATGTGTATATATATATATTGTGTGTATATATATGTATATATAATAATCCTAGCTTTGTGGCATCTGATTTCTGTATTCACCCTAGAAAGAATCAGCCATTTCGTGCCCACCCTAAAGATTTTCTTTTAAAACACATGGTTAAAAGTAAGCAGGTGTCTAGGTCAGTAAAATGTCTGTCACACATATTAGTTTGTCTCTCTGTTGCTGTGATAAAAACACTCTAGACAAAAACGACTTGTGGAAGGAACACATTTTTTTGGCTTACACTCCCAGGTCACAGTCCAGCTTTTGAGGGCAGTCAGACAGGAATTCAAGGAGAGAATAGCCCATGCTTAGTTAGCTTTCTCAGAAAGCCCAGACCTACTGACCTAAGAATGATGACATACACAGAGGGCTGGGCCCACCTCCATCATTCATCAGTCAAGACAGTCTCTCACAGACTAGGCCACAACACAATCTGATGAGACAGTTTTTCAGTTGAGGTTCCCTCTTCCCAGGCGACTCTAAGTTATGTCAAGTTGTCAATCAAAACTAACCAGGACACCCCATAAGCAGGAAGACCTGGGTTTGATTCCCAGAACCCACATCAAAATGTGTGTGTGGTGTAAGTTTCTAATACCAGCCAGGGAAACAAGGACAGGATCCCCAGGACTTGCTGACCACCCCTGCTGGCCTAATCGGTAAGCTCCAGGCCAAGAAGAGACCCTGTCTCAAAGACACAGACCATGCCTGAGGATTGATTAGACCTCAGGTTGTTCTCTGGCTCTACCTGAGTGTGGAGACATATACACACATCTGCACACACATATGCATCTATATACACAAACATTTATGCACACACCTTAGATAAATAGATGATAGATATTAGATAGGCAAATGATAGATAGACAAATGATAGGTAGATAGGTAGGTAGATAGATAGATAGATAGATAGATAGATAGATAGATAGATAGATAGATAGATGGATGGATGGATGGATAGACAATACTGTATTTGAATATATCTACTACAGAACAAACAACTGGAGGTCCCCGTTCACTTTCAGAACATAACCTTTATTACAAGGGAACTTACAACTTCCCCCACAGAAAACAGCATTTTATTCCAGCAGAGAAGTGGAAACAGATGTTTATATTTTCCCTGTGCCTTCATGGGTCAGCATTGTGTATCACAAGATGAAAAACATGCCAACATAATTAAGTGTTAATTTTGTTGTGGCAGAAAATAAAAGAGCATCACTTTAGTTAGCAAGGAAGGCAGCTGTGACCAATGACTGCATTTGACCCAAGCTTTGCTGAACGCTGAAGTAGGAACTGTGGATCCCAAGAGATCTGAGCTCTCGGATCAAGGCTCCTGGAGAGTGAAAGGGTCTCCCCACATGAGTCATGTTTTCCTTTTAACTTTAAGCAACATCTGTACTCTCTGTGTTCTCCCTGCAGCCAGTGAGGTCATTACAGTGGTATGGGTTCGTGGAGTACTAGATCTGGCCAATGAACCAGTGTAGACGTGAACTGTAGGATGGCTTCCTGCCTGGTGGTATACAGACCAGCACAGGGGTGCAGGGATGAGGGGCAAGGATAAAGAGTGTCCTTCCTCCCCAGTGTCCTCTAGAACCCTTGTCCAATACCCAGCATCAGCTTTGCTCCTTTAGCGTGGGAGCCAGCATCGCTTCTTTCAGGAGCTATATGGTTATGTTAGCATGTGGTGACTTTGGTTACTTTTTAATCCACATCTGGGAGTTTATGTTACATGACCTATCCTGGGTAGACCTGAACAATGTGCATTTACCTCAGATATACCACCAACTACAAACAATTCCAGCCAAGTCTAGTTTATCATGGCTGTTCACAAGCGTATGAAAGGAAAGCTCAGCCCCACATGAGTGACACTCAAAACAGCTACATCCGTGTAGCTTTCAGCCCAACTTGCAGGCAACTCCACCCAAGAATCCTTCATCATGACTGCCCCCATCCCACCAGGGCAAGTGTTCCCTGCTTATAGCTCTTTGGAAGAGGACCTGAGAGTTATAACCTTCTGAGAATCCTAAGCTTTGTCAGTTTCCTAAGCTTCCTGGATCTTCTGAGGTTCCTTCTTCCTCCAGCAGGGAACACTTCAATTCCAATGGACTCCCAACACAACCCACGAATAAATAAATCTCCAGAGGTCCTGAAACAACATTCATTCAGTCAATGAAACTACAGCCACACCAAAACCCGCTCTTGCTGAATGCCCTCCTTGGGATGCCAAAGGTCTCCCGAGGACCCTGTGCTAAGGGAGGGGGCTGTGTAGAGTGGCCATGGCTTCCCCAGCAGTGCATCCTAAGACCTAAGGTGTTCAGTGTGAAACATCCAGGATCCCTACCCAACTCTCCTCTTCCTGGAAGAAGGAGATTCAAGAAACCCAGAGAAGAGAAAGGCTAAGCTTGCACTTGGGAGCAGGGTAACCTCACAGTCAGCTTAGAAAGTTACGATTCATTTGAACAGATGAAACTACATCTCCCAGATCCACCCCTTTCCAGAGGTCACTTCAGCATCTGCTCAAAAGTGCAAACCACAAACAAAGGGGGTCCAGAGTGATGTTACCCAAAACTGAGATGAACAAACAAAACTGTGTAATGAAGACACCCCGATACACAAGGGAGTACGGGGAGGGCTGCGCTCAGCTCCAAGCCTCAGGCTGCTGCCTCCTCCCTTCTCCACAGAATGGACCCACCTTTTCGTACACAAGTTCACAAGTTTTACCCCTTTAAGCAACTATGACAAGCTCCCAGGGGGTTTAAGATGGACTGTCTACCCCATCATCCATCTCTCCTCTATGCTGAAATAAACAAGACATGAAGCTTTGGGGGGAAGGAAAGGAGAATCCACCTAGCAGAGAACAGTAGTCCGAGCTCTACACACAAAGACCCACACTGAATTCTCAGACAGTGATAAACAGAAGGGGAGGAAGGAGACCCGCACCGAGAAGTCCTGGGTTTCTTCAGATTTACCTTTTGTCTACCATGAAGACAGAGATAGTCACATACAGCCAGTGCCCCTGTCCCAGGAGACACTGCAGCAGCGGCTCCAACAGCAGACATCCCACTGAGAGCTGGCTGTTCATCATATCAAGGCTAGCACCTGCATAAGGATAGGGTCTCGACTACAAATGGGCCCTGGGAAATACAACCACTCAATCCAGAGAGCTGGAAGCTACAATAGAATCTACATGGTCATCTCAGGGCGGGCATCTCCCCTTCTATGCAGCCATTTCATCCACCCAGGGCTTTGGCCAAGTTGAGTGCACCAAGTGATCCAGTGACTACAACATATGCCATACATGGGGGTGTCACAACAGAGGCCCATCTTCTCAGCGTTCTAGGAGGTGTCTGAAGTGACCTAAGTGTCAGTAAGACTACTCACGCACACACGCGCACACACACACACATACACACACACATACAAACACAAACACACAAGCATACACACACACATACACAAACACACACACAAACACAAACACACATACACAAACACACACACATACACAAACACACACACATACACAAACACACACACACAAACACACATGCATACACACACACATACACAAACACACACACACAAACACAAACACACGCATATACAAACACACACACAAATACAAACACACACACACAAACACAAACACGCATACACAAACACACACACAGACACACACACAAACACACACAAACACACATACACACACACACACACAGCAACTCCCTGCCCCTCCTCTTGTTTCTGCAAGTTGCCACCATCCTTTGGCTTGTAGACACATCCTCCACCCCTGCCTCTGTTGTCACGTAGTGGCTTCCTCCACTTCCCATTCTTCACATGGGCTCAGAAGTCAACAGCAACAGAACAAGAGCCAACTCCAGTCCAAAGGGGCTCAGCTTCACTCAGTTACAATGGCTAAGACCCTGCTTCCTATCCATAGCACACACAGACATGTGGGTGTAAGATGTCAACTCATCATTCTGAAAGAAGGCAACAGGGTCTGAACCCACTCTTCACCCAACACAAAGCCAGAACAGGATGGTCAGCTCTCAAGACCGCCTCTAGAGAGTTGAATTGCTGTTAATTATGCTAACCAATTCCCTCACTGGCATAAAAAAGGACCTGACAGAAGAAGCCTGAGGAAAGAGGGGTTGATGACAACTCACAGTTTAAGAGAGACAGAGGGAACAACTACTGTACACCGAGCTCCCAAGAGACAGAGAACAAGCTGGAGTCAGGGACAGGCTATGAACCTCACTGCCTAGCTTTGTGGCTCTATGTCTGTCAGCTAGTTCCCATGTCCAAAATGTCCCACAATCCCCTCAAAAAATGGTGCCAGCAACCAGGGTCCAACTGCTTAAACGTGTGCCTTTTAAATGAGAATTTCTAGGAAGAAGCTGTCTGTGAAGGCTGATTGGCTGGCTAGAACTGCAGTGGTGAGGAGAGGTTGGAATGTTGCCAATCCAGAGGTGAATTACCTGATATCAAGCTAATTTTAGGCCCCAGAATTCTTTGCCTACCTCTTTGGCAGAACTAACATCCTATGTCATAGATTTTAAAAAAAAGGTTTTGGAATCTATTAAGTTAGTATACCCCTAGCTACCACCAACCCAAAATCTGGGAGTGTCATCAGACAGCATCTTGTTCCCATAGAAAAGATTCCCCCCCCCCCCATCTTGCTGTAACCACCTCACTTGTGTGCCCACCAACGTATTTTGCATTTGCTTTGATTTATGACTTTCTTTGTTCTGTAAAACTATGAAAGTTCCTGAAACTGCCTCTACAGGGGAATATGGAATATGGGGTGACCTATATCCGTGTCCCTGGACCATGATCATTCTACATGTCCAGAATAAATTATTCTTACTCCCTTCGGGTGAGAGCCATGCACTTGTGTTTACAGCCTCTAAGGGGAATTTCACATTCAAACTATAAGGGCAGTTGGGGCAGGGGTGGGGGAAGACACCAGAGGGAAACGGGGGTGGGGGGCCGATTTGGAAGGTTGAGTATCTTTGTCTCCTGTGTGCGACCATGTGATCGCAAGGTTCCAAATGATTTACGTATGTCTTTGCCTCTGTTATATTTAATAATAAGATACTCTGAAGCAATGATCTTCATCGTGGAAAAGAAGTGGGGGAAATGGAGGGTGGGAATGGAGGGGAAAGAAAGGGACTTGGGGGGGGGGAGGGCACACCATCTCAGAGAAGGCAAATCCAGACATCAAACGTGAGACAGACCTGCAGTTGTCCCAAGTTCACACTCTCACTCCACTCAGGAGCACAGTGTCCTTTCCACTAAGACTTGCTCTATGCCCCGCCTCCCTGAACTAAAGACAAAGAAGCCGAAAGGGCAAACCTTGGAGACCAGACTCCGGTGAGGGGGTAATGAGCCGGGAGTAATAATCAGCCACTAATGGGAATGCCAATAGCAGTACTGACACCCAGTCGAACAAGTCTGCAGAAAGACCCCAGTTCTCTCCCTGAAATCCAGAGAAGCCAGGAGCCGTATACTGTCCGAATCACACCACCACCCAGAGTCCTCCAACACATACGGGAATTCCAGAGCACACCAGGAATGATCCTCACCAAACATAAGAGCCCTCTGGGTTCAGCGCTGAGCTGGGGACAGGCGTCGAAGGGACTGAAGGCTTTCCTGAAATGATAAGAATCTGCATCCCATCGGGCTTAGGTAGACATTTTAAATGGAAATAATGGGACATTTTCCACACACTAAGTGGCTAATGATCCCGCTAATCACCAGGTCTCCCTGGAAGCTTTTCGTTAAGGGCTGGCGTGAGCAGCTCAAACAGGACTCGGGGCTTCCAAATCCCCACTTCTTCAGACACTTCCAGAAACACAGACTTTGTGAAAAGGAATTGGGGGAGAGGGAATGAAGGGCTGGATTTGAACAAAAATGCATTATATGCTTGTATAAAATTTCTCAAACAATAATAAAAGGATTTTAAAAAAAATCACTCAAAGTGGCCCATCGTCTCTTTTGGTCAGTGTTTTGCTCCAGGCTGGTGAGATGTCAGCAAGTCAAGGCCCTTACTGCCAGGCCTGGGGACCTGAGATATTTCACATCCCATACTGTGGAAGGAGTTAACCAATTCCCAAAACTTGTCTGACCTCCACACATGTGCAATGGCACACACACACACACACACACACACAAAATAAGTAAAATAAATAAATAAAGTAAAATACTATTTCCTAATAAATAAAACATTATAAGGCTGTCCATTGCATGAAAGGGTCTACATCATTAGCTGACCCCCAGCCCTTTCTCTCTCACAGGGTCACCAGAGCAAGAACCATGTGGGGTCCCGTCACTGACCAGTGCTTAGCACCTGAGGAGGTGCTGAAAGTGTATCTGTCAGGGGGATGGAGGGCAGCCTGGGCATGTGAAACACCACACAGGTACAGGACAGAAGGGCAGCCTGAGGGCCTGTTTGCATGTGTGCAAAAACCAAAGTTCAAATGAGTTCACGAGAAACCATGAAATAACACAGAGCTCAAGTCGCCAAACATGAGCTTTCCCAGAATTAAAGTTTGCCTGATTCTATCATCCCCTGAGAGGACCAGAGACCAGCTCTTGTTTCATTTACTTCCTTTCTACTGTATTTCTAATTTGTTTAATAAAAAAGAAAAGAAACCTAACTATTGGATGAACGCACATTTACCAACAGGAATAAACAGGTGTCTCTCATTAAACAAGACTGCTTTAATCTTTCTTGATACTTTTACACCCGTTTTGTTTTGTTTGTTTGTTGTTTGTTTCTTTTTTCCAACTTAATGCTCATTGCTGCACTGTGGAACAAAGAGTTGGGGGAAATGATGCAGTTTTGGAGTTTGCCCTTGAGAAGTCCTACAGAGACAGGCAGAGGACACTCTGGCTCTAGTCTCCTTGGTTCTGAGATGAAAGAAGGGAACTCTCTGAGGTGATTGCAAATACCTGCTTCTTTTTAACCTACTTGTCCCGAGTTCCACTCTCCCTGTCTCATATAGCAACACCCTGCTCTGGAATTCAATAAATGAATACATACATGTGCATCTGCGTCTGCATGGGAGGTCAGAGGTCAACCGTGGCTGCCTTCCTCTGTCACTGGCTTAGCTAGCTTCTGTTGTCAAGTTGATATACACCTGGGAAGAGGGGACTATAGCTGCTTGTATTCCAACTCCGATTGGGTTCCCCAGGTTAGTTCGCATAAAACAGTTTGCACCTAGCTTCTGGGAACCTGCCCCCAGTTAATTCTAATTGGTAAATAAAGATGTCATCAGCCAATAGTTGGGGAGGGGAGAGAAAGAGAGAGAGAGAAAGAGAGAGAGAGAGTGACAGAGAGAGAGAGAGAGAGAGTGACAGAGAGAGAGAGAGAGAGACATGGCTGCTCTGCCCTCCTGCACATTATTTCCCTTCCGTGGTGGCCTCCATCTCCTCTCCTCTACACTCTCCTAAGGCATGGTAGAACTCCCCTGTCATGCTTCCTCAGCTCCCAAGTTTGAGACCCAAGTTGGGTCCCTTAATCCACCTCTCTCTCTCTCTCT
>NW_022196905.1:119671756-119680756 GCF_008632895.1 Mastomys coucha | reverse complement strand
TGGATTACAGATAGTTGTGGGTCTCTGCTGGGTGTTGTGAGCTGAACCTGGGTCCTCTGGAAGAGCAGCCAGAGCGATCAACCACTGAGTCATCTCTTTAGCCCATCTTCTTATTCATGTTGTAAAGTGTAAGTTCTGGGAATTGATCTTGGGTCTTTGCTCTTGTAAGATAAGTACTTTCCTGACAGATCCATCTCCTCATCCACGTGATTTAAGTTCTTAAGATAAAAATTCCCAGAGCCAGTGTGCCCCTGACAGTTGGCTACAATCAGAGTGAGCTGAGGTGGGATTTGGTATGGGTGGGCAGCAGCTGACAAGAAATGTCAAGGATTCCTCAGAAATGTAGGGATTATGAGGTCTGAATTCCAGGAAAGGACATCAAGAAGTATAAGAAATGGCTGACTACTTTGAGGCAGGAAGAAAGTGATTTTGGCTTGACTTCAGCTAGGACACCATGTTCTCTGGGGTAGAGTAAGCAGAGTTCAGGGAAGATCATGGCCTCATGAAACTCAATGTATCCCAGCACAGTGCTTATGCAGATGGAGAGTACTTTTCTGTGACAGGCTTTGATCCTTTCCTGAGAATCTTATGGATGGAAGTCAGATTCTTCACTGCAGGCACCATGGAATATATGAGCACAGACTTCAGTCCTGTGTCCCATCCTATGTAGGAACCTCATTCTGATGGCTTGCTTTATAATTCTGGGTTCAATAACACAAGCTTAAGTCCTTCTCACATTCCCTGAAAGACAGCCACTTTTCTTGGCTTGTTGTATTGCTCCCTTTGTTAAAAAGCAAAGAGAAGGCTGGACAAGAGTATTCTTTTTTCCTCGAGTTGAGAAGTAAAAAGAAATAATCCTGTTTCAATCCACTTTCTGGGATTACAGTGTCGAGAGACATCAGCTACCACTGTCATTGCTGCTTTTTAAGAATATCATTCTTTTAGTTGTAGATTTGTGGGTAAGTGTATGAATTTTCCACTATTGTGGGCTGTGTGTAATGGTTGAATGAGGGCTTCTGGCATTTCCACCACCTTACATGTATAAAAGATCAATTCACACATAATGCTTGTGTGTGTGTGTGTGTTTGTGTATGTGTGTTGGTAGAAGTGTGATGTATGGTTCCCCAACACAAATCAGATAACTCCATTTGTATCTTCTTATCATTGCTCTGTGGTTAGAACCTGAAAGTTTTCCCCTTTTGTAAACTCACAAAATATATAATAGATTATTTGAACTACAGTACTTTAGCTGTTCTCATAAAGTGAGGTGTGTTGATCACATTCTCGTGTGTTCTGGCACACAATGAATGTCTAGCCTCCCATCATTCTTGTCTGTGAGTCACTGAAGGCAGGCCTGATGCCCCTTTACTGCTCAGTCAGATGTTAGCCATTTAAAGTCCCCTTCTGTTCATGACCTACTGCTCTGAACAGCTCTTTAGGAGGAGTCATTAAAGATGAACTTTTAAATTCCTGTTTATTCTAGCTACCATTCCTTCCACTGATTAGTAATTTGAAAATAAGGTCTGGGAGATGGCTGAGTCAGTAAATTCTTACCCCATAAGCACAAGGACCTGAGATCTGTTCTCATCATCTATACAGAAAGCCAAGTGTATGTATACAACTGTGATCCAAACTCTGGGGAGGCAGAGACAGGAGGCTCACTTGTTGGACAGCCTTGCCAAATTAATGTGATCTCAAAGAACACAAGGTTAATGACATCTGAAGAATGACAGTTCAACTTGCCCTCTGGTTTCTACATTAATGTACACACACACACACACACATACACCCCCCACACACTTGTATGCACTTCCAGTAAACTACACCATGTCACTTCACACAAAGACACCTTCATGATGGAGAATAAGACCACAGCATTTTACTTGATCAGGAGATGGGAAATAAAGCAGAATGCTGATTTGTTTGTGAAGACCCCATTGCAGGGGGTGAGCTAGAGGACCCCCAAATGCTGAGCCAGAGAACACTGTGAGGTGACACCTCTTCCTCTCCAGTTTTTGAACCTGCATTTGACCATTTGCAAGATTAATCCCATCTGTGTTTCCAGTGCATCTCATGACCATTTAGCCTACCAGGATTTTATTCTAGTGCAGAGACTTCTTGAATTTCTTTCAGATGCTCTGCTTTATGGCCAGAACAATGCCTTTTCTTAGTAATATTAAAACCTTTTATGTGTCTTCAAATGTGGCAGCAGAGTGGAATAAGATGCACCTGGGGTTTGATTAATGGTGGTTTGAGCACATAGGAAAAGGTAAGATAAAAAAAAAACAAAAACAGCAGCACTTCCAAAAGGCAGCTGAAGTTATGCAACTCCATTAAATTATGTTTATGGTTTAACTTGTCAGTATTGTGTAACACAAAATGCCTTTCCTGGAATCTATCAGCTATTTGTCATTAATTAGTGCCTACAAATCACTCTTTGTACCTGTTCTGTTCTCCTGGTGTCTTATAAATCAGTGCAGTCGTGGTTCATGAACTTCTATAGATCAAAATCTGTGTGCAGCATGATGTCTTTTTCTGATGTATCTCATATTCTCTCCTCCACTCCTCAAGGTTTCTAAAACTTGAGATTGTATCTTTGTGAACAGGAAGGAGATGAAGAGCAAAGTGGGCAATATTGTCAACTTCACCCACCAGCACATCACTTCCCACATGGAGATTACCTTCTGGGTGTCCTGCCTGCCCTTGCAGATTGAGATCTCTGATACAGAGCAGAGCCAGATCAAGGGCTGGAGGATCCTGGTGGCATCCAACAGGAGGTGAGGAACAGGAGCCCCAGCTGTGGGTTAGAGGCTGCTGGGGCTCAGGTGTCTGTGGGAGGGAAGCTGGTTCCCAGGAAGCAATGCCTGAAGTGTGTTGCCATGGTTGCAAGCAGTGCTCAGGGAAGCTACACAGGATCTGTTTAACACCGGAAGTAGCTCACAGTATAACAAGCTCTTTTAAATTACTTTTTAACTGATCATAAAAAAATAATGTTTTTATAATGCTTTCTGGAGTCTCATAGATATAAAGTGAGTCGTGGTTTCAATAGTCTGATTAGTCCTGGTAAAAATGTCTTCCTGGAGAGGCCCTAGGCCCTGTGAAGGTTCTATGCCCCAGTGTAGGGGAATGCCAGGGCCAGTAAACAGGAGAGTGTGGGCTGGTGAGCAGTGGGAGGGGGAAAGTTAGAGGGGTTTGTTCTTGTTGCTGGTTTGTTTTTTTTGTTTTTTTTGTTTTTGTTTTTGTTTTTGGAGGAGAAACTGGGAAAGGAGATATCTAATGACATGTAAATAAAGAAAATATCTAATAAAAGGGTATATCTAAAGATAATTTTTCTAAAGTAAAAGTGAAATAATTTTTATGTAAATCATACCTGAGAAAATTCATCACCTATGTTGAAAGAGAGGTTAAAGAAAAGTCTTCATTGTGAAGAAAAAAATTATACCAGCTAAACACTCAAAAGGAAGAGTCGGGAGTCTGTGGACAAAGTGATACCCATATAACCAGTGAGGACCAGAGGTCACATTTCCAGAACCCACATAAAGGCAGGCATGGAGGGTGGTCTGTAATCCCAGTGTTTCTTTAGCAAGAGGAGAATCCACAGAAATTTACAGGCTGCTCTGGCCTGCGCAGCAGTGAATGCGAGACCTTCTTTCAAACAACGTAGAACCTGAAGTTATCCTCTGACCTCCACACAGATGCCAAGGCCTGAACATGCCTGGATTGACATACACAGACTTGTGTACATACACAGATGTAGCACAGTTGATGTGTAAGGCCCTGGGGCACATGCACTTCATACATGCATTTATAATTTTTAAAAGGACTTTTAAATGAAGACTAAGTATAAAATACTAAGTGTAAAAAATAAGTGTAAAACTTTTTTTATTTTCTGAATTTTAACACACTTCATAGAGAAGCCTCTGTTCCTTGGAGGTTCTGAACCATGTGGTAGGATACCCATATTTCTTTCCCCCTTTAAAACTCTCCTATGGTTCAGTGTCAGAAACAAAATGAAGTTTGAATGTCTCAATTTAAAAAAAAAAAGTCCTCCTGGGAAGTCACTACTTCACAGCCATCTATCGAAGTGATGGGCTTGTTATTTGTTAAGGAACCAAAGAAGCCAATGTGGATAAGTCCCAAATTCAACACTTTCCAGAAGCTTTCCGTTCTTCTTAGGCCTACTGCTTCACATTTTGAGAACTCCATCTTGAAATCCATTTGTCCTCCAGTGTCTTCTACTCCATTTTGGAATCCACTTGTCCCCAGTATCTTCTATTCCATCTTGGAATGCATTTGACCTCCAGTGTCTTCTCCTCCAACTTGGAATGCATTTGTCCCCCACTGCATTCTACTCCATCTTGGAATTCATTTCTCCTCAAGAGTCATCTACTCCATCTTGGAATGCATTTGTCCCCAGTGTCTTCAACTCCATCTTGGAATGCATTTGTCCTCCAGAGTCATCTACTCCATCTTGGAATCCATTTGTCCCCTACTGTCTTCTACTCCATCTTGGAATCCATTTGTCCACAGTGTCGCCTACTCCATCTTGGAATGCATTTGTCCCCAGTGTCTTCTCCTCCATCTTGGAATGCATTTGTCCTCCAGAGTCATTTACTCCATCTTGGAATCCATTTGTCCCCAGTGTTGCCTACTCCATTTTGGAATCCATTTATCCTTCACTGCCTTCGACTCTATCTTGGAATGCATTTGTCCATAGTGTCTTCTACTCCATCTTGGATTCCATTTGTCCACAGTGTCACCTACTCCATCTTGGAATCCATTTGTCCCATAGCGTCTTCTATTCCATCTTGGAATCCATTTATCCTCCAGAGTCTTCTATTCCATATTGGAATGCATTTGTCCCTAGTGTCTTCTACTCCATCTTGGAATTCATTTGTCCCCTAGTGTCTTCTACTCCATCTTGGAATGCATTTGTCCACCACTGCCTACTCCATCTTGGAATCCATTTGTCCTCCTCTGTCTTCTACTCCATCTTGGAATCCATTTGTCTCCAGTGTCATCTACTCCATTCTTTATGTGCTTTTTAGTCTTTTCCAGATCAACATCAATCTTATCCTTCTAACCTTCATCCTGGTCTCTTTTCTGCATGTGACTATTAGATTTATTTAAAAGATGATTTCAGGGGCCTATCAAGAGCACTTTTGTTCTCAGAGGTCTGGCTTTGGTTCCTTGTGCTCACGTCCAATGGCTCACAACCACATTTAACATCAGCTTCAAGGGACCTGATTTCTCTTATGTCACCTGTATTCACATGCACATGCCCTGCCTCCACCAACTTAATTAAAAATAATAAGTCTTAAAAAGGGAGACAAGTTTCATTAGACTAATGACTAATGAAGAATGATTTTCCCTGGTTTCTGAGTCTGTTTGGGTCAGTTTCTTGGGTTTCCCCTTGAGTTCCAAGGCCACATTTATTTTAACTGACATTCTTTCCCCAACTGTATGTTTCTCCCTTAGTCTTCACCCCAGAGAGTCTATCTATATCTGGTCCCTCTCCAATGCTTCCTAAACATCCATCTTTCCCCCTGACATTTCTGCCATTCCAAACTCCATCTGTAGTTCATTGCTCTCCCTACAGACCAGAACAACTAAGTCTGGTTTGTTTTAGCCTATGTAACATTAGATGTACTTACTATTCAAAGCCTGAGTGGATGCTTTCACCTTCCTCTCATGTTCCACCCAACACAGCCTATCCCTTCCACCAAAGTGTTCACACACAACATGCCATGTTACACATTTTAATTTTTAGAGTAAAGCAATTTACATTGGTAAAGATACTGGGGTTGTAAAAGACCCTTAAGTATCTAACACACTGGAAAACAAACATTTTTCCCCAATCCTACAAGTTACTCATCTATGTACCAGAACTTTGTGAATTTCACCTTAATGGATCTTTTCCACCAGATTATAGACCTAGATATGGATGTCACCATCAAACTTGATGAAGTACATTGAAGGCTTGGCTAGAACTTGGTAAATGATCTTGCTGATCTTTTTGGACCTGTTGCCTATGGTGTACTGCACACATTTACCTGTGAAGACAGTGTTGTCAGTGTATGAACTCACCTCTGCTGGAGGAGCCTCTGGAATGATGCAGAGGTTACCTTCTGTGTAGTTATCCAATAGCTGGTATATTTAAGAGGAATGGATCCTTCTCATAGGTGATGTAAAACCAGGCCTTCATGATTGGAACATGGGCTAGGACCACCCCCTCCAGTTTTCCTTAGAGTCATGCTTGCCCTCAAATTTGTGTTCCACTGCTCTACCAACCATGGCACTGATGAGGTAGGTGTCTCTCACCTGAGGAAACACTACTTTGTGAGGGAAGACCTTCAGATTTAAAATCCTCTTGTCATTGTAGAACTCCACTCCATAGACGCAGTCAATTTTGTCATACTTCAACAGATAGAGAAAAGTGTTTGCAGTGTTTGCTGGCAGTTGTTCTAGAATGATGGCCTTCTATTGGGTAAGAGGTTCATTCCCTTCCTTCAATCTGTGAGAAATTCTGCAGCCGACAATGTTACTCAGGGCCTTGGAAGAAAGTTTCCTCCTCCTCTGCTTCTGGAGGGATGACATGCTCATCCTCTTCAGAGGCATCATGTTCTTCATTATTGTAGATCTGGTGTGGTAGGCCATGGCACTCCTGGTCCACTGTCTTGTGGCTATCATTCTGTGTTCAGGCTTCATACTTGCCCACTGCCTGGGTTTGAAGAACTTGCCTGCTTTAACCAGACACAATGCTGTTGGCTCTGTCATATTAGTGCCTGTAAGAACAACAGGGGTGGGGTGGGGGCAGACACTGGACCAAGGCTCTACTCTAAAAGAACTTTGGAGCAGATGAAAAAGGCTATACTAAACAGGTATGGGCTTCTAAATCTAATTTTGTCATAATAAGAAGTTAATAGGAGGGTTGGACAGTGGTCATACATGCCTGTAATCCCAGTATTCAAGAGGCAGAGGGAGGCAGACCTCTGTGTGATCAAGGCCACTCTGGTCTACAGAGTGTGTTTCAGGACAGCCAAAGCTCCACATAGAGAAACTCTGTCTCAAAACACAGAAACAGAACAAGTTCATAGGGAAATTAACAAATGACTCTCTAAAGCTCAGAATAACATACTCAGAGACTCATATCTTCAACCCTGAGGCAGTTTGCCTCTGCTGAAGACCCTCTCCTTGAATGGCTAGGTCAGTTTGGTTGTTGGCATGCCTGTTCCCCCAATGAGCAAGCAGAACAGAAAAAAAGAACCAGAAAGGTGGCCATAACTCTCTTCTACCTACAAGCTATGAACTAGGCGACTACATCTACAAATATCTGACCAGGGACACAGCACACCACTGGCGTCCTTTATAAGATATCCTTAACCAGCCCCATATATATTCCATGAAGCCATTGCAACTCTGAACCCAACAAGACTCATTTGTCCAGGCAACACAGCTAATAGGAGCTAATATCTTCTATAATGCACATGGGCTAAGAGGAACTTTGGCATTTTAGTGGAAATATGAATTATATATTGTCAACAAGGTTTATAAACTCAAGAGATTGACTAGCATAGAACATCCCCATAGTTCTGAAACATGGGAGACATTAGAGCCTTTGGTTACTCACTGTGTGAGGGAAATTGTTTAGCTTTCTGTGGTTACAGGGTTCCCAGTTACTTCATAAATGTATTTACCCTCCCCAAAATGTCCTATTGTCTTGATTCTGTTTTCTGAAACCAGCCAATTAAAAAAGCCTGCTGAACAATTGTTGGAGTTTAGGAGCTGAACTGGCATTCACATAATGCTGTGAAGATAGTGATCCTACCTTTAAGGGAGTCTCAAGCCCCCAAGTGGAATAGATGGGCAATCTCTGCTCAGGGCTCTGTGACATCACATTAGCTCTGATTACATCATACAACCCCTCTCAGGATGGTTCTGCCCCTAATTTCACTCAGAAACTTCCAGCATCTAGCCTTTAGCTTCTCATGTAGCTCCCAGGAGATGCAAAATGAAATCACTACCCACTGTTCTGGTGACCTGAGACATATTCTACCCAAGGAGCTTACTACTGCATCCTTTTCCTTCTGAAAAAGTCTCAGGTTTCTGAGTCACCAGCATCCTTGGTGGTTATTTTCCCAGTGCCCATTTTTCCCTTAGTTATCTTTAAGTCATTCTTCGAATCAGAAATATTGCCAGCCTCTACGAGGCAGCCCACTGGATATCACACCAAAATTAGCTTTAGCAAAACCCAAAATTAGAGGAGGGCCATTTTTATTCAAACAAAGCTGGAATTGGACAGGATTAAATACCTTGTATTAATGTCAATGGCAATCATGAATTATGTATCCTTTGCAAAGAATAAGGAAAAATTAGCTCCTGGGCCCTCTTCAAAAGATGGGATATACCTATGACAAACCCAATGTAGACTAGTCTTACTTTAAATGTCTTTAAAATTTACCAGCATTTCTGTTTACAAGGAATTCATTAAATGAAATGCTGTAAAACAGGATGAAATAGGTGAGGTAATTTTATTTTGAAGTATGAGTAGACAATATTGGATATTTAAGTATAGAATTTACTTGCAAGTTAGAGGGCACTTTAATTGTTCATGCCACACTTCAGATCTTCAACAAATCATTTTCAGTCCCTTCCCATGTCCCCACTACTCTCTGCCTATACTTTTCTCTTCCCAAATCATTCCCTTCCACTTTAACATTATATATGTATTTTTAAAGTTTATTTTGAACTCACCTGTAAGTCTGGCCACTTTTCTGAATGTAACTTTTTCTTTTTCTTTGTTCTATGTCTGTTTTAAGCAACGTTTTCCTTCACACTTTGAATTTTACCCTTTCTCTGCTCTTATGTGACTCCCTTGCCACTATGTGACTGTTTGTCTAATGTGTGGCTGACCTCAGTGTGGGTTTAACTCAAATGACATGTTTTTCCCCTCTTTCTCCCCCTCATTTTCTTTCTCTAGGCACCTGCTGAGATTTACAT
>NW_022196905.1:119644478-119671746 GCF_008632895.1 Mastomys coucha | reverse complement strand
CAGACAGACAGACAGACAGACAGATGGAGACAGAGACAGACAGAAATAGACATAGAGAGAGACACAGAGGGACACAGAGAGAAATATGCACTATTGTCTTTCTATGAACAATAGACAAAGCTTTCAAAAATGAAGAACAAATAGGCATAAATACAACAAGAATATTGTCAGCATAGCCACCAATTTGAGGAGGACAGAGTTCATCTCATCCCGTTTGAGGGGAGTACTCGGCACATAGATTACCCCATTGGAGCGCTTAATCAGATTGCTACCGCAGCCCCCAGGCCCTGGTTTAAGCTGCCAGCTTAAGGGGAAGATGGCATGAGTTTGACCAGTGTCCGGCAGGGTCAAGAGTAGCCTTTTCAGAATTTTGTGGCCAGGCTACAGGAGACAGATAGCAGAATACTAGGAAGCTCTTATTCAGAGGGGCCGCTGATTACACAATTGGCCTTTGTTCAACAGTTACAGCCACAGTGCAAGAGGCACCTGTCTCAAAAGGCTTGGCTTACTGGCAAGATAACAAAAAGTGCTACAAATGTGGCAGCTTTAACCATTTCTAGTGCAAATGTCCAGAAAGGGCAGGAAGTGCGGAGAAACAAGCCGGCACTAGACAGAAACTGGGTGATCAGAACAAGAAAGGGAAATATTGGGCCAAAGAGAAAAGATTTAAGAAAGATTCTCTAGACAATACTGGTTCAAAAAACAGATACAGTGGGCCCAGGGACTACCAATTCAGGAAGATCTTTATCTGAGCTCCTCAGAGCAATGCCAGGACATGCAGGAGTGGAATTATTTTCCACATGGCACACAGTATTAACCCCAGAAATGAGAATTGAGATTCTGTCTACAGGAGTTTATGGTCCACTACCTCCAGAGACTTGAGGTTTTGTGTTTGGCAAAGGTAGTATTACTGTAGATGGTTTACAAATTTACCCAGGTGCTTTTGATCACAATTATCTAAGAGAAATAAAGATTGCTCAACTTATCTTGGTTCCTATGAATCCTAAGGCTATTACTAATGAGACAGGACAGGGTTGTTCTGGTGCTCTTTAATATTTTTGGATACAGTCTATTACGAATTACAGGCCTTTCTTACACTGATTATTGAAGGAAAATATTTTAAGGGGCTACTATTATGTATCTCTAATGAGCTGGCTTATAGGCAAGAGCCCAAGTGGGACATTAATATATACAGAGGCCATAGCCTTATTATGATGATAAAGATCTGACACATTTTCCATAGTGGCCACTGTCTTTCCTGTGCCCCATGCAGATAAAATCAAGTAGATTAATAATACTCCTGTGTGGGTTGATCAGTGGTCTTTATCTCAAGAGAAAATAGAAACAGCTTCATTGCTAGTGCAAGAGCAATTAGAAGCAGGACATCTGAGGGAATCAAATTCCCCATTGAACACGCCTATATTCATGAAAATCAGGTAAATAGAGATTGTTACAAGATTTAAAGAAGATTTATTAATCTGTGATTTTATTGGGAACATTACAGACTGGATTGCCATCTCCTGTGGCAATTCCAAAAAGATTGTACAAAATAGTTATAGATTTAAAAGATTGCTTCTTTACAATTCTTGATTGCTGGGAAATTTCCCCCAAGACGTATTTTCATGTTTTTAAGATTCAAATTACTTTTACTGATAGAGGGTTACAAATTGCCCCAGAAATGTACAGACTCAAGATCCATATAATTATTTAGGTTTTATACTTACAGATCGAGCTGTTATTCCTCAAAAAATAGTTATACATAGAGACCAATTGAAAACCTTAAATGATTTTCAAACATTATTGGGTGATATTAATTGGCTTCGTCCCTATCTAAAACTTACCACAGGAGTCCTGAAGCCCTTATTTGATATTCTTAGAGGCAATTCTGGTCTGAATTCTCCTAGATCCTTATCTAAAGAAGAGATTTCTGCTTTACAGCAGGTAGGAAAGGCTATTGAGAATCAATACATTATTTACATAGATTATTCTTTACCTTTGCATTTATTAGTTTTCAATACTAGTCATGCTCCTATGACATTGTTGTGGCAAAAGGCACCTATTTTGTGGATCCATTCAAGGATGTCTCCTATACGTTATGTCATGCCATATTATGAAGCTGTTGCCCAGATATTTATGCTCGGTAAGAAACAAACATTAACTTACTTTGACAAAGAGCCAGATGTTATTATTCAACCTTTTACTTTGGAACAAGACTCCTGGCTTAAGTACAGATTGGCTACTTACTCAATTTAGATTTCAAGAGATTATAGATAATCATCCCCCAGGATAAATTAATAAAGTTTTTAAATATGCATGAAATTATCTTTCCAAAGGTAATGGCTTGGAAGCCAATAAACAATGCCCTTGTGGTATTTACTGATGGCACATCTAGGAAAGTACTAGATATCTCGTTAAGGGTCTACAGACCCTTAAAAACTCCTGGTCTCTTTGCTCAATTGGCTAAATTAACGGCGGTTTTTAAGGTCTTTAAAGCTGTGTCCAATACATTTAATTTATATACCAGCAGCTTCTGTTCACCACTGTGGGCAGTTTTAAGCTAGACATACCAACAGGAATTCTATTTGATCAGTTATCAAAATGTCATTCTTTCACGTAAAAATCAATTCTATATTGGTCATATTTGGGCTCATTCTGGCCTGCCAGGACCATTAGCCAGAGGCAATGACCTCATTAACAGAGCTCTTATAAGAGAAAATCTTAGCTTCAGATCCTGTGGCCTTAACTAAACGTGATCATGATAATTTTCATTTATCCAGCTAGACTCTGAGGCTCAAACATAAAATTTCCAGAGAATCACCAAACAGTGCCCTAAATGTGTCATTTTATCCCCAGTCCCACATTTGGGGGTAAACCCAAGAGGGCTGGTACCTAATAGTATCTGGCAAATAGATATAACACTTTATACAGAATTTAGAAAGCTTAAATATACAAGCTTTCAGTGTTATGAGCCTTCTTACACTGGCCAAAATTTCACTTCCTTTTAAAAAGCTTTTGATTGTTGAATGTGCTCATTGCACAATTAAAACTTAGCTTTTCTAGACCAAGGGATGGAATCTCTTCCCCCAGAGGTCTCCAAAGGTTCATCTGGCTTTTGTTCTTTTCATTTTGAATTTTCTACAGACCTACGTCTGTTCTCATGCTATGCTATTTATTCTCATGCCAATGCATGACATGGCCCAGACACTGTGTTGGGGCAGAGACTCAGTCTGCATTTTTTCCCAGAGAGAGGAGGAGATGCCAGATTGATTCTGAAGCTCAGCTGCTGCCTTAACAGGCAAGCTCAGAAAGTTTTTTCCTTTTCCTTTTTTCTTTCGTTTTCTTTTGTTCTAAAGCTGACAGGCTTTTTCCTGCCAGTTTTGAATGTGTTTTTCCCTTTTGATTTGGAAATCTGCTTATTCCCGATAAAACAGAGGCAAGTAAACTATGGCTCACCTGAAGCAAAGTTTCGTTTATCCTGTCATTGTTTACATTCAAACAGCAGGTGACATCCCGAAGTTGCTGGCTTACCACTGAGATTCCAGCATTTCAAAGGTTAATTCAACTACCGGAGTCTTCAAAGGACTGATTTACATTATCTTGAGACCTGTTTCCTGGCAACCAACTCCAGAGCCCTAACAAACAAAGGACTGCTTCCAGCCCCGCCTCTTGGCTCCAGCTGCTGGTTTCAACATCAGGCTGTCAGAAATTTGCCAGCTGCATTCAGAAAATTTTAGCAGCCTCCAGACTTTGCAGGTGTTTATAGACACAACTTGGCATTTTGCATGGATGGGTTGTGCAAAAGGTGGCGCTCTCTCTAGCTGTGAGGTACTCAGGTAAACACATGCCCAGCGACTGTCTTTGATAAGACATATCATAAGCCCGGCTCTCGCTGTGTAAATTGTGCCTGAGGGGCGGAGCCAGAAAGAGAGGCTCAACGCACCAGTTATGATTCCCATGCAAATGTGTTGAGAGCCAAGTCCTTTACCCTACATTATTTTTAACGAGAGAGAGTGAAATGTGGGCTCCCTCCCCCTAAGCCCGGAGAGTTCCAAAAGCGAAACTCTCTCTCAGCCCCAGGATTGTGGATGCCTGACTGCCATAGATCAAAGATGGCTTACAGTTATCTCACCTTGTCAGACTTGCCTTTGAAGTTCCTTCCTCCAGTCTGTTGTTTATGTTAGATTTATGGTTTCAGTTTTGCTTTCATGGTTTTGATACTGCCTCTTGTTATATAAACCCCGTTTCCCTTGAGTAAAGACACACCTTGATAAAGCTACTTGGTGTCCATCTCTTTTGTCTCTCTCTGACCCACTTATTTTCACAGGTTCTCAATAAATCTCCAGTCCGAGAGTACCTACAGAGTGTGGGCCCACTGGCCGGTCCCCAACACTACTCCATCAGAGCATCAGTAGGAAGTAAGGATGGGTAGAGCTGAAATGGAAATAAAGCTGTGAACATGGATCAGCACATCAGCAATGGAAACAAGCAGCTAGAATATGAAGGTCTTCACCAGCCAATGTCTCTGACTGACACTGCCCTATAGCATCTGGATGTTCTCTTTTTCTTCAAGTATCTCTGGACTATTCAACAAGGCAGACATTCAGGGACTATAAAACAATGTGTGGCAAATGTCAAAAAAAACAAAATGATGTCTTGCAGGACATGCTTGATCTTGAACTCCTGATTCCATCTCCTGATATCTTAGGTGCTGGGACTATGAGCATACAATACCATACCTGGTGGGGTGCTGGAGGTACAACCCAAGCTTTGTGTGAGCCAAGTGAGCAATCTGTCCACTGAACTGCATCTCCAGCCTCACAAGATATGTTCTGCTAATACAACAAAATCAAAATAGAAGACGTCAGTGAAAGACCACAGGGAATCTCCAAATCCAGAAAATTTAAAATTACACCTTCACAAGTAATACATGTATAAAGAAATAATGAAACTATGTAACAGTAAAAAAAAGAAGGGAAACATAATATCAAAATGTGTGAGACATAATTATGAAGGTTCTAAGAGGAAGCTTTATTTAAACATTAATTCTTATATTAGAAACAAAGAGTAGTCTTAGAACAGCAACCTAAGATCTTATCTATACAAGAATGTAAGAAAATAATTAATTCAATGATAAATAGTTGTTAAAATCAACCCCAATACACTAATATTAAAAATAAGGAATTAACAAACAAGCTAATGAAACACAATTCTTTTTTTAAAGCAAAGAATGGTATTTTGTGGTCTTTATTAGAGAAAGATAAAAAATTATAAGTTTCAAAGTTGTTTGGAAGTTTCAAAGAAGAAATTACTATGTTTTAGAGTTTATGAAGAACACTGAACCTAGTACCACAGACAATTTTTTTTAATTATTCATCATTAAAACTTTTAATGACAGTGTTTACTAAACTTGTCTCTCCTACAATCTGTTTTATATCAGAAAAAATTCCCAGCATTATCATATGGAGATTTGGCAATGTTGAAATGGAAGCAAGGCATTGTATTCCCAACACATATTTTGCTTGATAGCATCATTGTTTGTATCACAGGAAGCTAGCACAAGATCAAAGCCCATCTCCCCAGGAACTGTCCCATCTTAGAGCCATCTCTTCAGACAGCACTTCAGTTGGGTCATATTTTTCTGCAAAAAAATTGAAACAGAACTGTTGGCTGTACTATTTGGCTCACATAAAATAAGGTATGTTAGCATACCTCAGCTCACTCAGAAGCAAACAGGTGAGGACCATAGGAAACCTCATGCATGAACAACAGGGATGAAGGTGTCTATACAAGGCAGGGAAACAGAACATTGCATTATTCCTTGAGGTAGTTGAAAGTGAGGAAGCAGCTGACTCTCCACCTAAGTCATTGTAAACTGAACCAGCTTGTGAAGTTATGGACCCTTAGAATCTCCAGTGCCTGATGTTGAAATGCAGCTGCCCCCCAAATCCCCAAAGGGACAAGAACTTGCTCCAGGGAGAAGTGCTTGAAGATTTCATTCATTGAAGAAGTCATCTTCTCTGAAGTGCAAATGTTCAGTTCTTAGCAAGAAATGCATCTTGTCTTCTACCTTTTCATCTTTCCAAATCTCCCACCTCTTTGAAGCCCCATCTAAAAGTTATCGGCCAGAGAATCTGGCTTTCTGAGCTGATGTCTCCAACAGGTTTCCTAACATCTCACCTCAGCAGTTTTCAATGGATTACCTGTGCTTTATCTAGAGTGGAAACAGGGAATCAGTTCTTGCTTATCTCTGTTCCTGGAGGTAATAGGTGCTCATAGAGAGACAAGCATGTGAAGGAATTATAGACAGAAAAGTGCTACTCTATCCTCAGGGGCAAACTTCTCTAATTTTATCTCTTTTTTATCATTTAATCAAATAAAGTAAGTCAATATCCCAGACATGGTGATTATCTGGCTTATGCATCAGCCCCTCTCATCTCCAAGGTCCTAACTCCTGGCTGCACATGCTTTGATATCCATTGGAAGTAGAGTCACTTCATATGTAAATAGTTTGAGTAGGAACCACACTGGAGTGTGCTGGGTCCCTAATTCAATATGAACATTGACCATATCATAATAGAAGTGTTAGGGGGCTGAATGACAGGCAGGATGGGTAAAACCTGATGTCAGGCTGTGTCTGACTGGGAGCTGATTTTTTTCCCAACCAAGAGTTTGAGCTTTAGCCTGAGGTTCTAATGAACACTTAACAAGTTTCATTGGGGATTTCCCTTCAGGATTTATTCAGCATGATCCTCTGGGGCTGCACAGGGGAGCAATGGGAGGAGGCTGACCAGACTGTCAGCCCAGGCAACACCAAACGCTGTTGACTTCACAGAAGGTGCATGCTGCAGAATGGAGACTAGAAGAGACAGCAACCTGAGCAGTTAGTGCAGTGTCGGTCTCTCTTTGCATCTGAGCATCCCAAACCAACACTCTCCTTCTGATCACATAGCAATTAGTCTACATCATGCTGCTCTTACACATTCCACAAACAAACCATCAAAAACTTCCATGAGGAAAAAGACACCATTGCACTAAGAAATGAACACCACATATCATAAGACACAATGGATGGTAAGATGTTTCACAACTGAATTGATGAAAAACTGAAATAATGTCATTTAATAATAATGTCAGGAAACATTGAACTGGAAAGGTGGTTCAATAGTTGAGTGTTCATGTCCCTTGCAAAGGATCAAGGTTCAGTTTCTAGAACCTACATCAGATGTTTCTCAAGAACCTGTGACTCAAACTCTAGTGGGGTCTGATGCTCTCTTCTCACTTACATGGGCAACTGCATATGGGTGTGCATGTGTACAAACAGACATAAAGACATGTATAAACATGTAAGTAAAAACAAATCTAAAATAAACACTCAACACTCAAGTTCACTTCAAGTTGCATAATTCCCAGTTTCTTTCTGGTGTGCTCCTGTATTCTTTGAAGACAGATCATGGAACAAGTTCCTGTAAACCCTATGGGACCCATCTTTCAATTGGTTACAGCAAATGGTAAGTGCACACACTAGAAATAGTGTAAACTGCCAACTGTCAGAAGATTTGAAGAGCAGTAAGTTTCAGAGGTTGATGGTGTAGTTTCATCTTGTAAGTGAAGAAGTTGAATATTTGAGAGAAATCTTGGTAAAGATAAACAGGTGTTAGGAACTGCAAGGAGAAATAAATTTCCCAGAAAGCCCATACTGTGTGGTCTTCTTTACTTTCACCTTGAAGGACATAGTCTCTGAGATACATAGATGCTATTTTCATCCTGAACCATCCATCACTCCTGAGTTTAGAAGAAGTCAGAGGGATCTTGGCCTCTCTTTCCTCTCTTTATTTTCAACATCTGACTCACTTGAGGTTGTATAATCACATCTCAATTTTCCTTCAAAGCTCAGAAGCAACTTTACCATCATTATTGATATTTCTATAAATTTCTCTTCATCAGAAGCTTAAGTAGAAACTGTCAGGTTGAATCCTGTCAGGCAGGATGGGTGGGACCTGATGTGCGCTGTCACTGACTGGGAGCTGATTTTTGTTTCACAACCAGGACTTTGGACTTTAGCCTCAGGTTCTAATGAGCACTGTCCAGTTTCATTGGTAATTTCTCTTCAGGAGTTATTCAGTATGAAGCCCAGGGCCTGCACAGAGGAGGATCTGGAAGAGTCTGTTGTCATGGAGGCTAGGATTCAGTCTCACCCTCCATCACTGAGATGAAATCAGCTGTAGAATTTTGGACATTGTCTTTTATTGCACGCACATACACACACATGATTTTTTAATTGAAAATTTTATTTTGTATTTTATTATGCAATCATTGTAGAAATTTGACTGTGGCCTTTCATTGCACACATGTAATTTTAATTGAAAATTTTGTATTTTCATATAATATGTTCTGATCATGCTTTTCTCCAAACTCCTTCCTACCTCCCTCCCTCCTTGCAAATTCCATGTTCTTTCTTTCTGCCTCACTGTAAAAACAAACAAATAGGATGGTGAAACTCATACATCCTTCAAAAATACAAAATGGGAAATTAAAATACACAAGCAGAAGATGAATAAGAAAAATAAATGTCCAAACAAAGCTATATATCAGAAAGTTTGTTCTCTGTTGGCCATCTATCCTGGACATGGGGCCTAGCATGTGTGTCTGTGTACCTGAAGTATGCTTAATATACTCAGTGAGATTCCACTGGGGAAGATTACATTTTTCCTTTATAAGAAGGTGAAAATCTTAGTTAAGGGTAGGAGCTCATATCCACTTTCCCCTCTTAACCCTGGAATTCTGTCTGGCTTGAACCTGTGCAGGCTTTTAGTGTGATGCTTTTAGTATCTGTGATTGTCCTGTTGTGTCTGGAAGATTCAGTTTCCTCCAAGTCTACTGTTGCTTCTGGCTCTTCTGGTCTTTAAACTTCCACTTCTGCACTGATCTCTGAACCTGATGGAAGGATTTGATGAAGACATTCCATCTAGAATTGAGAATTCATTCTCTACACATTGTCTAGCACACACACATAATTGTGTATGCAACATATAGAGAAAGGGAGGGGAGAGAGGGTGTGGATGGGCACACAAATTGCATCTATAGGTGGGATGAACTTCATATTGATGTTTTTGACCCTGTAATATGTGTGTGTGTGTGTATGTGTGTGTGTGTGTGTGTGTGTGAATCCATTTCTATGTTGTATAACTTGTACATGTGCTGTGTGCATGCATGTCTAGGTGCAGCTCCACATGTATAATATATGTGTGTGCATGTTCACATGGAGGTCAGAGGTTGACACTGTCTTCCTTAATCATACTTGATTTTACTTTTAATATTATGTTCATTTAATGTGTATGAGAATTTTGTCTACATGTGTGTCTTGTACCATTTATGTGCAGTGTACATAAGGGCCAGAAGAGGGCATTGGATCCCCTCAGAACTGCAGTTATAAATGACTATAGTACATTAAAAACACTAATTCAACTGTATGATAAGAACCTAAAAATTATAGCTAATAAGAATGGAGAGAGATGAAGTAGTAAAGGAAATAGTGTCTTCTTCATAAAGACTAATAATGTAACTCAAATGTTTACAGGGTTATTTAATAAAAGTGAAAAACCTCATTGTGTAGATTGTTGTGAGCGGGGAATACATCATAATAAAAATGGGGGAGATTGTAAAAAAAAAACCTACTGCCTACAGGAGTTCTACATGAACTGGGCCCTTTCTCATTAGATATCCATAAACTCTGTTTGGATTTATGATTGACTTTGGTTTTGCTGTAAGAAAGTTTCATGGAACTGTTTCCCAACTGGACCTTTGGGGGACTCCCCAGGTTCTAGGGCCATGACAACTCAAACTCTCTCAAATGTTCACTTTCAGTTAGCCTTTTGGCCACCTGCTACTTAAAGCTGCCTAACTTTTATCAAACAGTTATTGTACCTTGCTCCCTCTTTTTAGCCTTCACCACTTTTTGATAGCTGTTCTAATTTGCTCAACCATTTTTCCATACCAGAAAATTCTCTTTAAGTGCTACAGATGTGGCTTAGAGGTTTACAACACTTGCTGTTCTGACAGAGAACCCAGGTTCAGTGCCAGGCACCCACATCAGGATGCAGGCTCACAACCACCTATATCTCCAGGGGCTCCAACAACCACTTCTGACCTCTGCAGGTCCCAGCATTCACATACACAAACACACATAATAGATGTACATATGCACACAATTAAACACAAAATGAAATAGACTATTAATTTCACAGAGGCATGATTTGTGTTTTAGCTCACATGCTTCTATGCTTCTGTAAAGGCTACTTTAGGGATATAAGTCCTGATTTCTCCTGTGGCTGCACACAGTGAGTTATAGAAATGGCTCCATTTGAATTGTGAAGTAATTGGATTCCAGAATAAATAAAATGCAAGTGGTGTGTACATATAGCTTTTAATACTCATGCCCTGGGCATAGTTACTGCTTCACAGTGCTGTTATTCCTGTGTTATTATAACGTTGCCACTATCTTCTCTAAATAGAGAAGCTAACTCAGTCTAGGAACCTGGTGGAAAGCACTTTCCAGGCTATTTTCAATGCATTTTCCCATTCTTCTGTACCCAACTTAATAGCACCCCCTCTATTAAAGCAAACTCACAAGGTATGCCTATTAACCTGCAGAGGTTTGCCATTCCCACCAGCTGCCATATGAGCATCTACAGAGCAAGGATTCCTCTAAGTAACCCAGCTGAAGCAAGTTCCACAGAGAAAGCTCCTCAGCTTTATAGGATTATAAATTCCATTTAATTTGAGGCAGTAAGACAATCTGTGTAAGCATGATTTTTATGGCAAAAAGATATTCCAGCACATGGCTATCCATGTCATGGACTTGACTATTTCCCTGTTATTGGATGCTTAGGATGTTGCTCACTCTTGGTTATTATGAATGGGGTGGTGATATTTCTCTTCAAATGAGAACAGAAATGTCCTGCTGTATGGGGAACCTTGATGATGGCCTTAAAACACAAACACTGCCTTACTATCTGTAGTATGGTAGCTCTGATGGCATATGTTTTGAGGGGAATGTTAACAGGATGCTGGGAATGAAGACCTGGGAATGAAGTTGGATATGTGCTGTGCTGAAATCTATGTGGAGACACTCCTGATATCATATCTATGAGCAATGTTCATTATACATAAGAAATGACTTCATTGAGGACCTGCCAGATGAGTGAGAGACACATGATGCCATGATCCACAGTTTCACTTTCCAATTATTTTTTCTAAATACATCCTGGTAACTGTTGATGTTATTTCCATTCTGACAGCATAAGCATTCCCAAGGAGTAACTAGAAGTGTAACTCCTGGATTCCACCCAGACCAACTGCTTCCACAACAATTTCCCCATAATATCAGTTTTACCAAAGCTTCTGATACCTGCCAAAAGTTCAAAGTCTGTGAGTGTGATATGGACCACATCAGTGTTAAAATTCCTTCTGTATTTGGACTTAGTTTGTAAAGAAAAGAACACGGATAAACAAACACTTAAGTATTGGGGGGGGGGGCTGAGTCTGGAGGAGGAACATAAACAGGGTATCAGAGCAGAGACACAAAGAGGAGATGGGCAGAGCATCCAGATGCTTGGTGGAGGAATATCTCAGCAGAGCATATAGGAAGCGGGTGGCACTGTGTCTTAGTCAGGGTTTCTATTTCTTCACAAAACATCATGACCAACAAGCTAGTTACAGAAGAAAGTGTTTATTCAGCTTACTCTTCCACATTGTTGTTCATCACCAAAGGAAGTCAGGACAAGAACTCAGTCAGGGCAAGAACTTAGAGGCAAGAGCTGATGTAGAGGCCATGGAGGGTGCTGTTTACTGGCTTGCTTCCCCTGGCTTGCTTAGCAGAATTTCTTATAGAACCCAGGATTACCAGCAGATGGATGGCAGCACCCACAAGTGGGCCTCTCACCCTTTATCACTAATTGAGAAAATGCCTTACAGCTTGATCTTATGGAGGTATTTCCTCAAGGCCTTTCTCTGGTATAACTCCAGCTTGTGTCAAGTTGACACACAGAACCAGTTAGTACACAATGGTTGGCAGCATTCTTTGCCCACACCATTGGTGTAGGAGGGAGATGGCTTTCCACCTTTGTGCTTCTGACAGAGGCATCTGAAATGGAGACTGGTATGCAGAGTGTATGAATATATGTAGGTTGACAGTCAGGAGTGAGAGGCAACAGAAGGTTCCACTATGTGAGCATGTGTTTGAACTCTTCCTAGGAAATGCACATGAGCATCTGGAGTTGCAGTCCTCCAGGGAATTTGGAGAAGCTCCAGGAGTTATTGAGCTTCTCCCTGATTCAGCTCACAGAGGTGGTATGTGCAGAGATTTGAGATTTGCTAATTGTTGATGTTTGAAGAGAGTTCCAATTGATAGCACCATCAAAGAATCCAGGGGACCAGGTGTCATTTGCCTGCAGCTGTCAGACAATATGAGAATACTGTGGGGAAAGATGCTAAGGCTACTCCTTTGGAGTTTTTTTTCATGATGTTTCTAGACAATGGTCACCAATGTGACCATCCTTGGCAAGATGTTAAATGACTAAGAATTATATCCATAAATATTCTCTGCTCTGTTGTGTCATCTTGGGAAGAGGTTACTCAGGGGTAAGACATGTTGAATAGGGTCAAATGAAAAGGTTCCGTGGGTGAAGGCCCTTGATGACAAGACTGGTGCTTCTGGAGTTGGACTCTTGTGGCACACATGGTATGAAGAGTGACCTGACTTCTGTAGCTGTCCTATGATTTCCACATGACCTCTGTGGTATGCATGTGGAAATCATAGGACATGCATACACACAAATAAATATTTTAAAATGTAAATTAGAGAAATGATGAATAAAAACTGTGTGCATAGTTGCATGCATGAGTGTGTGAATGCATGAATCCCTATGTGTGTGTGTGCTTGTGCCCACGTGCATGAATATGAAGGCCATAGGAAAACTTCAGGTGTCTCTCCTAGGTTTTTTTTCCAAAAGGATAGTTTTGATTCTTTTGAGACCAGGTCTTTCATTGGCTTGGAATCATCAGCTAGATGAGGATGGTTGCATAGGAACTTGGAACACTCATGCCCCAGCACACCTGGGTTTTGTGTGTGTGTGTGTGTGTGTGTGTGTGTGTGTGTGTGTGTGTGTGTACAATGTGGATTGAACTTGAATGTTCATCCTGTCAAAGCTATCACTTCACAAACCAAGGTAACTTTCCAACCCTGAGTGGATGGTTTTTAATGTACAAAGGACTCACTGTGATGGCCCACATATATCCACTCCTTTCTTAGAAAAGTGATGCTACTTTGTCTTCCTAGATACCCCAGTTTTGATTGAGAGGAGAAACTTTAAAGCTCTAAGAAGTGTTTCAGAAAGGAAGAAATGCAGTCAAGCATCAAACTGCATCAAGAAAGGCTTCTCCAATGGTGGTTCAACCCAGGAACTAACTCTCAGGACCCTGTCTTAGAATTCCCACTGTTGGGAAGAGACATCATGACCACAACAACTTTTAGAAAGGCTAGCATATAAATGGACTGGCTTACATTTTGAGAAGTTTAGTCCATTGTCATCATGGTGGGAAGCATGGGAACACACGGGCAAACATGATGCAGGCTGAGGTGAGAGATCTACATCTTGATTTGAAGGCAGCCAGGGGGAGACTAGACTTGTTTTACACTTGGCATAGACTGAGCATTTAAGACCTCAAAGCACCATCTCCACAGTTAAACCCTTCTAACAAGGCCACAAATCCTCCAACAAGGCCATACCTCCTAATAGTGCCATTCCATATGAGCCAAGCATTCAAATACATGAATCTATGGGGACCATGCCCACTCAAATCACCATAACCCTGTGTATAGAGGTCCAGTGAGAGCCTTCCTCTTGCCTTTGTGCATTGCATAGAAACATGACAAAGGTCCTGCCTTCTTAGCTGACACTTAAGAACAGCAACAAACACTATTTCAGCTCCTACACAGAAGAATGCTCTGGGATCATAGCTTTGCATTTATAGAAATGAAAAGTATCATCCCTGTGCATTGCAGCTGAGGTTGCCTTGTGAAGAATCTGAAAGGCATACTATATCTCCACGAAACAGTATCTGCCCCATGCTCTGCATTGGCTGTTGAAATTAACAGTTCATTGTTTATTGCTTTTGGGTATTCCTGCCAATGTCAAGCGATAGTGTAATGGGTGTTTATTACCATTTCAAAAAGAATTTCAACTTACTTTTTACTCAGTATTTATTGATATTTTTATTTTTGAGATGGGGCTACACTATGCAGTTTTGGCTGGCCTGGAACTTGTTCTGTAGATCAGGCTGGCCTCTAACTCACAATACTCCACCTTCCTGTGCCTTCAGAGTGCTAGAATTAAAGGTGTGCACCCCCATGCCTCATTTGTCAATTTTTAAGTGAAATGTATCTGTTGGAAATAACACACTCCTGTCTTTGATATGGAACTTAAGTGTTATGGGTGTAGTGAAGAAGGTGGGTGAGGTGACATTTTACTAGGACTGGAACATGTAAGAACTCAGGGTTATTGTCAATCTCAGAATATTATTGGTATATTTGGGAGTATACTTAAAAATATTAGTCTGTTAAA
The DNA here is from genome assembly GCF_008632895.1 of Mastomys coucha. Taxonomy (NCBI): domain Eukaryota; kingdom Metazoa; phylum Chordata; class Mammalia; order Rodentia; family Muridae; genus Mastomys; species Mastomys coucha. The sequence continues at coordinate 119,657,125 of NW_022196905.1, read as the reverse complement.
TGTCAGACTGTAAGACACTGTATTTTGTTAGCTTTCTAAGATTAAAATATTTATTTGTTTTTATTTCATGTATATGGGTGTTTGTCTGCATGTGTATCTGTGTACCATGTGCAAGCAGTACCCATGAAGGCTGGAAGAAGTTCTCAAGTCCCCTGGAATTGGAGTCAGACACAGCTGTGAGCTACCATATTGGGTCTGAGGATTGAACCTGAGTCCTCTGGAAGAGCAGTCGGTGCTCTTAACCACTAAACCATCTCTCCAACTCTCTGAGATTTTAATAGGTAAGAACACTTAATCTACAAGTCTTCCATTAATATAATAAAATGGCAGAGAGAGTCTACTTAACATAGGAAAGGTTTATGTTGGCTTTAGTGTGCCAGAGGTTTCCATGTGACTGCTCTCAGGCTTTCAGGCAGACCATGCCAGGATTTTATTGGGGAGGAGGATACTCACCTTGGGGTAGCAAGAAAGTAAAGAAAAGAGGGGAACCACTGGCTGATAGCCCTCTTAAAAGATATATCCATGGAGACCTGATATCTTCCTCAAGTCTCTACCTCTTGTAATTCCCACAGGCTCCCATGGTGGCAAAGCTAGGTAACACATTTTTAACATTCATGCTTTTGAGGGACCACAGTAAGAATTCCTCCCCTAGGGAACCTTAAACCTAGAAGTATCATGCCTTCTTCATTAGTTTCCAGTGACAAATGTACATATGCCCCTATAAGAGTCTACACTGGGGAACCAATTCATTTTTTTGTCTTGTTTGCACACCATGGATACAGGGTTCCTGCTGGGAATATTAATGGCCTCAATGAGTCCACACTAGGAGACCACACACAGGGCAGTAGAAATACACATGGATCCCCTTCAACCATCTATCCATGGTCTCTATATATGAATACTCCTGAGACCCTAGACTACCTGCAATTTGACAGACCTTCATACAAACAGCTGGCACACAGCTGGAATTTGGGTGAGAAGTCAATGACTATGTGAGGTGTTGGGAGGAATCAACCATCCACAAGCCCAGACATGATGGTCACTTGCAAACAGACACTACATACAACCTAATGAACAGGACCACATTTACAACAGAGACATTCCAGACCAAAAGTATAGCAGACACATCAACATTGTGGGCTGGGTAATGTCAGCCCCTGGGTACTGAGGCCCAGTCCTTTAGTATGTTACCTCTTCCAGACTCTTATACTCTTTCTTTCTCATTAAACCCAGATAATTTTGTTCTTCTTAAAACTGAGCTACCAAACTCAGAGGGATGGGATTGCTTCTCACATAGGTCACTGCTGTGTACTCTCTCCATCTTAGTTCTCAGGTTGCAAGTTGATTCTCCCATTACCCGTGCCTGGGAGTCTTTTTAATTTCCTTATTCAATGAAGGCCAATCCAGTAATCTTTAAAAGTGAATTTGTAAAATTAGAGCACAATTAAGAAGAGAATTTGACCTGATTTGTCCCTGGAATCATCACAGAGATGGTCATGGCAGTCAGAACCTGCCACGGTCGGTCTCTCATCCTCTTCCTTCCAAACACTTCATGAGACCCTGATACTCCATCTCCTCCCCAGTCTGAAATCTCTGGTGTTTCACCTCCTCCTGCCCCGGGATGAGCCTGAAACATCTCGAGTGAGAACCAAGTGTTGATCTTGATGTGTGTAAGACTTTCTGGTAAGCCAAGACACACTTCTACACACACCAGACAAAAAAGCCACCTATAACAGACTAAAGCATTGATTCTACCAAAGTTTACTTGGATGAACCTGTAAGTCTGAGGGTGTATGTGTGTGTGTGTGTGTGTGTGTGTGTGTGTGTGTGTGTGTGTGTCTGCAGAGGGAGTCTGATCCCTTGGAGCTGGAGTTACAGTTAGGAGCTGCCATATGGGTGCTAGGAACCAATCCCAGGACCTCCATATGACCAATAAATTCTCTAAATACTGAGCCATCTCTCTAGCACCTCAATGAGTTTTATTAGGGTTACCTATAGTATCATGGGTCAGGCATTACTTATAGGAGCAGAGATGATTCAAAGATAGATACATCAACATAGATGATTGCTCACAAACGTGTAACACCCGAGGCTCTCTGCTGTAGTCGCAGGCCACAGCAGCTGGACAGCTTAGAGAGTTTCTCCCACCCCCAGCAACTCAGATGATCTGAGTCTCTTCTGCAGCAAGTGTTGGTTGTGTCCATAACCTTGGAGAGGAATCCTGGTGAATCAGGCCAATTTCAGCCTTCTCAGACATGTAAGGATTGTTTACCTCATCATCCAGTTTTTCACTGGTAAAGTGCTCCCCCATCTTGATCATGGAGGGGATGTTTCCAACATCTAATGTTCTCTAGGAACTGGGCCAGTTTCTGTCACTTGAGAAAGATCTGCTGACTGTTGTGGGACAGTCTGAATTGAATGAGTAGAGCACAATGTCAAGAATGAGGTGTAAGTACATCACAGCATCCCAAGGGCACATGCGCAGCTCAAAGGCAAACATGTGATGGGAGGGCAGTGCAAGGGCAACCACTTTATAATAGTTACATTATCCGTTTAGTGAGATATTTAATCAGTACCCATTAACCCTTGTGCCCATCCCTGACTGAGAGACATTTAGGCAGAAGAAAGAACAAAACCAAAAATGCACAAAGCCAATTGAATCCAAGGGCAGTCGCAGAAGAGTTCATCCTGTTTACACATGCCATGAGCAAAGAGAACAAATTAAGGCTTTTGCTTTGGGAACAATGGGTGAGGATTTACAGCAGCTGTCTCTGAAGAGGTCTTAAGAGTCAAACATACCAAAGGTGCCCTACGCTTTGCCAGGTGGGCTTGAACAAAGACATCTGTGAACTTCAGTTCCTTCTGGATCTAAGATTGGATGAGTACCTCATTGTAGGCTTGGGGCAAAGACTGTGTATCATCTTTCAACTGCAGATGGCTCAGACAGCATTTGTAGAGACAAGAAGCTCCGAGCAACCCTCACAAGCTCCATTGTGGGTTTTCTGCTCAGGAAAGAAATGCTTACTCTTCATTGATCAAAATAATGGCTTGGTGTTGCTAATCAGCCTGAACTCCATCCTATTGTTTGTCTGCAGTTAGATCTATCTGTTGATCTAATTACCCAGGTCAGGAGTTAGACTCTCATGCTGAGCCAGGAGAATTGCTCCAGTAATGTACTCCTTCTAATGGAAAACCTTCTGAAACTGAGAGAGTTCTCCCTACAGTTTCAAAGTTGCCACAAGCAAAAAAAGCAGGTAGCAAAGGAAATCTTATTTTTTCTCCCAAGCCCTAACATATTATGGGTTGTCATCACAGCCTGATGTGCTGATTCCTGATCCAGCCAAAAACTTAACTGCCATTTAAATGGAGCATGATATTTAAATCTTAATTTCATTACCTACTGGTAATAATCTTACAATTATAATTCCAAATTATCACCTGGAATACATTTGCATATGTAAAAGAATCCATCCTCATTGTTGCTCCATGGCACATGTGGTTTGACTTTCGAACTAGAACTGAGTATCCTTTTATGGAGAAAGAGATAACAGAATGTATTCCTGCCCGGCAGCCTGCTTGGTGTGGGAGAGAAACACAAGCAGAAAATGAAAGTGCATCTGGACAGGCAGAAGTGCCAGGTTCATCACCTTTGAGATGTGAGCCACCTCTGTGTGGTTTAATAATGCCCATGCTTTCTGCTAACAAGTCAGTTGATAAAACAAAAACCACTCCAGAATTCTTAGATGGTCAATACTAATTGTCACAGAAGGGACAATGGAGACTCTCAGCCTCTGCAAGTCTCAGGCTGCCATGGCCTCGCTGCCTAGAATCTGACTGTAATTTCTCAGAGTCAAAGTTCTCCCCTGGGGAATAGAGTGTATGCAAGATTATCAGCATGAGTGTGTGCACATGTGCAGAAATGAGCAATCTCAGCAGCTGGGAGTCCTGTTCACAGGGTGTTCCCAGATTGCCACTTCAAGGAAAATATGCTAAGATCAATTATGGCTTTTGACCCCTTCCATCCTAGCTGGTCTGAGGACTGACCCTGAGCAGAATCAGCAGATGCAGTTCAGAGGGGAACCTGTGCTAGTCGGGATTCAGACTCGTCCAGCATTTTTCAGGTCACCATGAGTCCACTACAGAACAAATTCCTGCCTGGTTGGAGACCTTGATACCCCCAGGTGGTCCTTCGAGAGTTGATATTGTCTCCTGAGTATCAGTCCAGATATCCTCAGAGTCTTGGGATTCCTCTTCTTTTCGGGGAACATTCTATTTCCCAGCCTACCCACTCTTTTCTAGTCAGGCATCAGATTATCAATGCCCCATCTCTACCTGTCTCTGTCTCTACGAAGCACTGACTCTCTCCTCCCTCTTTGCTACTTGTCTTTCCTCTATAACTCTGTACACTCGACAGCTCTTTATTCTCTCTCTCCACATTCTCCATCCTCCATGCCTGGGAAACTGACTGCCACACAGCATTTTTCAGTGAATATCTGTTGAGCCAGATATGATGTCACAGACTTATAATCCCATTCCTTGAAATGCTGGGACAGGGAAATTATGAGTACTAGGAAAGACTAGGCTATATATGGTAATTATGTCCACCCCCAAAATCGCTGATATTTGTTTGGACAAAAGTTGAATGGACATTGACAGTGGCAGCATCCTTTTCATAGTTATTATCATCATCACCATCACCATTATGACTGTTGTCATCAATACCATGATTAACAGCACCACTATCAACACCACTACCAGCAGCAGCAGCAGCATCACCATTATTATCACTAACTTCAACATCACCAGCACCAGCAAAATTACCATCATCATTATATCTAACACTGCCATTATCATGATCTCCATCACCATTATGACCTTCATCACCACCACTACCACAATCATCAGTAGCACCATCATAACCAACCCAATCACCACCACCATCAATCATCAAAATCAACATCAATGTAACCAGTGGCATCATCATCATTATCACCACCAACACCATCATCACCACCACCACCATCCATCACTACTAGATAGAAGGTACCAACTGCAGAAGGAATTTGAAATCCTAACAAGCCCATATTAAAGACATTCCAGGTATTTTATTTATAAGGCATAGGCCTATATTGGGCAGATCGAGGGTTATACAAACTTATTCCCTAGCTCTAGGTCCCTTTTACTTGCTGTTTCTCCTGGCCAAGAAATTCTGGTCTATGGCAGCTTCTTCCTCCTCTCTCTTCCTCTCCTCTCTGCCTTTCTCTCTACCCACCACCCCCTCACTCAAACATCCAGACCCACCTCTCCCCTCTATTGCCCAATCATAGGCTCTAGGTGAGTTAAATTGGGGAGAAAGTTCATATGGCATCACTTTGAGTATGTGAGGATTTGCTCACCAGGGGCAAGCACATCTTGAGAACCCAGTATTTAGCATTAGAATACAAGCAGCATCAGACCACTGCAACCAACAGAGTTGCTTGGGCTAAATAGTGACATGTAAAGATCAGCATAAGCTCATAAACAAAGGCACAATGAGGAATTATCATTACCATTAATGAATTGGCTCCATACATTTGGACAAAGCAAATGCAAAATTTCTGGGGGTGTGTGACTCCTGTACTGATGAACTCATCGTAACTACATTGAATTGCAATGCAGTGTTCCCACTACAGCAAATATCTTATACAGGAAAGCAATCATGCTAAGCCACATAAAATACCCAGATGGGTGATCCACAAACACCTGGGGTTCCATCTTCTGAGACTTGGTGCCTACATCTAGTTCCACTAGCACTTTCATATACATGTTCTGTATGTACACACACACACACACACACACAAACACACAGGTACTATAACATTGTGTCCTGCTCATAATGTTTTGTGTTTACCAGAAAATCAAAGTCCAATTGAGAACAGTGAGAAGAAGCTGGGCAGTGGTGGCAGATGCCTTTAATCTCAGCACATGGGAGGCAGAGGCAGGTGGATTTCTGAGTTCAGGGCCAGCCTGGTCTATAGAATGGGTTTCAGGACAGCCAAGGATATACAGAGAAATCCTGTTTAGAAAAATCCAAAAAAGAAAGAAAGAATAGAAAAAAGTAAAACAAAACAGAACAGCAAGAAGAAATGAAACATATCTACCCAAATTCTAGACAAAATCTGCTCCTACTGTGTGCTATTCTGAAGCTATCTCAATAGACACAGCTAGCTGGGAATATTAAGGTTTTACTGGTCTTTATTTTCTACAGAATCCATAACAGATATTTCAGCATAAGAGACTGAGGCTGGAGACAGATGGCTGGAACACAAAATTTCAAGCAAGACATCTAGTGCTTGGCAGACACAGTATTGCAGTATAAGCAAGCATCATAGCCTAACTTTCCAAGGAATCAGGGATCAGATGACAAGGCTCAGTAAGTTTGTGTCCCTCAGTCACTTCCTTTCCTATGTGTTTAAACATTTCTTCCTTTTTCTCTATCTTTATCTCTATTTTTCTGTTCAGAGAATTTAACTCAGGGCCTCAAGTATTCTGCTACTGACCTGTGTCCCCAGCTCTCTTTTAACTTCTGTGTTGAGGCAGATTCTCACTAAATTGCCTAGGATGACCTTGAACTCAGTACATATACCACATGAGCCTAGAACTTGAAGTCCTTCTGCCTTGGCCTCCTAAGTAGCTGGGATGACAGACTTGAGCCACTAGGCCTAGATTGATCATTTTCTTATTAATTTAAATCTTTTATCTTTCTCTTTTTAAAATTGTGTGTATATGTGGTATAAAATGTATATACTCTCATGTGTGTGAATGGATGTATAAATATGCAATCATCCATGAGGCCAGAGGTTACTATCAAGTGTCTTCCTCTACCAGTTGTATCTTTATTTATTGAAGCAGTGTCTCTCACAGAACCTGGAGCTCATTGATCCAGCTATAGTGTGGCCAATGAGCCTCAAGGATCCTTCTGTCCCTGTGTGATGGCTATTCTTGGTTGTTAACTTGACTACATCTGGAATGAGCTACAATTCACAGAGGAGGACACACTTATGAGAGATTTTTGGGTTGAAGTGGGTAAATTTGCTTCTAGTCTGGACCTTTGAAGCAAGGAGACACATGTCTTTGATCCATTTATCAAGGTAGAAAGACATACCTTTAATCTGGGCCACACCTTGTACTGGAAGTATATATAAGGACATAGAAGAAAAAAGCTTTCACTCTCTGCCTCCTTGCCCTCACCTTGCTAGCAATCCATTCCTTCACTGGAAATAGAATCTATCAACTTCTTCAGTACTCCAGCATATACTGAAGACTAGCTGAGATATACAGCCTTTTTGAACTGAGCAACTACACTATTCTTGGACTTCCTCTTTACAGGCAGCCATTATTGGATTAGTTGGACTGCAGTGTGTAAGTCATTCCAATTTATTACAAACATATATACATACATACATACATACATACATACATATGTACCTACATACATACACATACACACACTAAAAGAGAGAGAAAGAGAGAGAGAGAGAGAGAGAGAGAGAGAGAGAGAGAGAGAAATTCATTCTATAACTTCTGTTACTGTAGTGAACCCTAATGCACTGTCTCCCCAGAACTGTATGAGATTTTAGTTGATCACTGTAGCTCTTGGCTCTTTATGTCACTGCTGGGGGAATCAGTTAATGCTTGTGTGACAGTCATTTAAATAACTGAGTCATCATCTCTCCAGCTCTGATTCTGTTACTTAACTTTGACATTTCTTTAACCATACAATTGTGTGTGTGAATATCTAGACAATTACCTGGTATGATGGTTATTCTTTGTTGTCAACGTAACTGCAACTGGAATGGTCTGCAACCCAAGTGGTTGGGTACAACCATTTTGGATTTCTTTTTTAAATAAATCATTTAAAATGAGAAAGCCCATTTTTGATCCAGATCATTAAGGGAATATAAACAATTAATTAAAATCTTTTGAGGTCAGAATATTGGCCTTTAATTTGGGCCACACCTTCTATTGGCAGCCACTGTGGGTGACAGACACCATTCCCTAAGCAAGGTTTGAACCATAAACATGGAAAGATGAGTTGAGTACTAAGCATACTCTCTGCTTTTGACTATGGATATGACAGTTGCTTCAGGTTCTTGTCTTGCTTTCCCATCAATGACAGACTCTAACTTAAGATGGTAAGCTGAAATGAAGCCTTTCTCCCTACTCTGATTTCTGTCAGGTCATTTTGTCATAGCAACAGATGAAAAACTAAGATAACTGCATTGGAATTTATTTGATGGAGGCCCACAGGTGGCTGTGATTGGAAGCGGGGTACAGAACCAAAAAGGGATGTGACCACAACCTGTGCTCTGTATCTTCACTGACCTGGCTCCTGCATTCTGAAAGCCAACTTTCAACAGAGGATGTCCCAGTAAAGTCGCAGATGATTATTGAGTAGAAAACACAAAGTACCATGTGTTCTAACCATTAAAGGAAATTATGAGAGTGAAAGAGAAATGTCAGCTCAAAAGCAAGTTCAGCCATTATAAGAACCACGAGTCTGCTTCAACCAGACTCTAAATTCATATACTCAACCAGCCACAGATCAAACATGGAGACAAGAAATCTATACAAAGCTCATAGGTTTTTCTCAGCAAACAAGGCAACATAACAATGATTGACAGAACTCATACGTTCTATCAGGTATAGTAAGTAATGCAGAGAGTATGTGTAAACTATGTGCAAATCCCCCTATGATTTATACATTCACCTCCTCAGAGGCACTGTAGCCATTACCCTGAAGGTAAATGAGCTGCAAATGTAATACTGTCCAATGGGTGGAAAATTACCATTGCCCAGCTCTGGATTCTGAAATAACATCAAGCTCTGTCTTCACAGAGCTCTTCAGGATGATATCTGAAAATTTGCCCTCTTCAAGTTCCTGCATCTGAGGACAGTTCAGTCCTCAACAAGAAATGACAAAGTTGTATCTCCCAATCCACCAAGAACTACAGTGAAAGCCCAAGATATATTAGAGGTGTTTCATGTAATAGGAAGACCTGGTGCTGTGAGTTGATGCTATGATTGCTTCTTTGAACTGAGAAGATGATTTCCCTAGGAGATTCATTATTTCTCATCTGGAAGTGTTGATTTTCCATCTACTGAAGCCAAAAAAGGAGTCTATAAAAACCAGATCCCAGATACGATATGTTCTCATTACCTGTTTAGTTTCTAGAAAGTATCTCAAATTCAAAGCAAGAATGCCCTATCCACTGTCATAAATGTACAAAACCAACAAAAAAATGAACAAGATGTTAAAGTTTCCACATCAAAAGAATCATAAAAAGTGTTTGTGTTTTGCCCTGGTGCATAAAAAAAACATCATGGCTGGACAGTGGTGGTGCACGCCTATAATCCCAGCACTTGGGAGGCAGAGAGTTGGATTTCTGAGTTCGAGGCCAGCCTGGTCTACAAGTGAGTACCAGGACAGCCAGGGCTATACAGAGAAACCCTGTCTCAAAAAACAAACAAACAAAAAATCTAAGTATAAGGATCTGACCACTCTCATTTCATGTTCTCTTCCCTTTGAGGAAGATTTTATCAGACTGAGTACATCCACTCTGAGGCCTAAGTAGCACAATGTTCTGTGAGTCACCTCTCCTAGAAAGCTGTTAGCAGGAATCAATTGTACCATATGTACCTGTGTACCTGGGAAAGCTCTGGCGCTCATTTGCTGCTAGTATTTTAGTAACATGGAAGCAACTTTGACTCTTCAGAAGCCAGTGTTTTTTTACCCAGTTTCTTAACTGATGCCTCCTGGGCAAGATGAAAGATCAGATGTGGCATAGGCATTGCCAATTCATTACCAGGAAACATCTCCATTCATCCTGAAGGAAATGAGGCAGTTTCAATATTCTCATTTCCCTTGGCCAATAAATAGATCACTTGGAATAGCCACAGACTAAAGGAAAGATGCCCATCAACACAGGGAGTCCTACACATTTCTCAAGCTCTAGAAGGGTTTTAGGTTTGTTTCTGTTCTTGTTCTTGTTGTTGTTGTTTAGATAATTAAGGGTTTAGGGGAAGTAAAGATGGCCCAGCATTTCAGGGCACATTCAGCTCTTTCTAGGACATGAATTCACTTCCCAACACTAGTTTGGGTGGCTCACAACTGCCTGCAATGTCAGCTCCACAGGATCTGTTGCCCCCTTCTGGCCTCCACAGGTACTGTACTCATGTGCATAAACCCACATATAGACATAAAAAATTTTAAAAGTAATAAATTATCTTTTAATGAAAGCTTTTCAGTAACCCCTAAGAGAACATTTCCTTTTCATACCCATGTAGTACTGTGTTAATATCACTAAATCTCTGACAAAAAAAAGGACTAACACATCTATAAATATAACCCATGACACCAAAGTGCTAAAACTCAGGAGGCATAACCAAATAAGAGAACAGTTGAAGAGTGTTCAAATGTTTATTTACATGTTAAAAATGATTAGTTACTCTGTGGTTAGAATATACCTTTATGCTGAAAAAAGGAAGTCATTTTATTTCTGAAATACTCCTATTGTGGGGAAAGGCAAGGGAGAAAAAAAATCAGTAAATGAAGAGTAAGAGCAAAACATTCTTGAAAATTTCATCAACAATCCCATCATGAGCCACAATGTCCTTTCCAGGTCAGAATTCCTAACTTGGTGTATTTTTCAACATCAGGCCCCAATGCTTTTCCCACCAACCATTTAAATATTATTGAGCTAGATGTCTGTGCACATAAGAGCCACATTTTCACATGTACATTTTTAAATGTATTTATTCCATTACACAGTTCACTGTTTCATTATGTTGCTTATATTAAATACAAAAATAGCTGCTGTTCTGTACTTCAGGAAAACTCTGCCCCACCGTACTATTTAATGATAGGTGAGATGCATTACATTATACGAGTATGGTTTTGATGGAGGAGAAATGAAGAGTTTATAAACTATATACAGTGTCATTTACAGAGACCTTAATTGAGAAATGTGACCCTCTTTAGATGACCAGTGTAGAAAATCCAATGGGTTAAATATAGGATTCAGAAACATTGCTGGGAACTGGGAGACTCCTCAATGGAGGGCACAGCTTCACTCATTGAGTCCTACTCATTGAAAAAGCCTTCACTTTAATTCTCTCCCTCTCTCTCTCCCTCTCTCTCTCTCTCACTTTCTCTCTCTCTCTCTCTCTCTCTCTCTCTCTCTGTGTGTGTGTGTGTGTGTGTGTGTGTGTGTGCATGTGCATGCAAGGACAGGAGTCAATCATAACACTCCTCAGGCACCAGCTACCTTCATTTTGAGACAGGATCCCTGACTGGGACTTGAGACTTGCCATTTATACTTACAGGAAAGAAAGTCCACTTGTCTCTGCTTCCATGTGCTTGGATTACAAGCAAATACGAACTACCATGTCTGGATTTTCATGTGGATGCTGAGAATCAAATTCTAGTACTTGGGCTTATGCAACAAATTTTACTGACTAAGCTCTGTCTCCCTCTCCTCTCCAGCCCCCAGAAGAGTAAAACAAACAAACAAAAATGTTGATCAGAACACCCAAAGGTAGCTTCCTAAACCTTAAATGTGGTGCAAATTACTTCAATCCATAGGTGTGCCAAGAGAATAAAACAGAATCAATGCATGTGTTGGCCTTATTCATATCTGTAAATAGAAACTTCCAGCATAGACAGTTAAGAATTGACATGGTCTGGGAATGTACCTTGCCAGTGTGCCAGGATGGCAGCTTTCTGACACTCTTTACATGATGCTCTTCTGGCCAAAGATCCCAAGGTATTCAAGTCTCTTAAATCCAGCACACCTGTCACTCAGCTCCAGTCCTTTCCTGTGGCACCTGTCACCATAGTCCCTATCTCTACATTAACTCTAAAGGCATCACATGCAAAACCTGAAGACAGTGTCTGAATGATTTCTGAATGTCCCAGGTCACACAATATTTGTCCACCTCATGTCTCAAACTCCCTCCTTGTGGCCAAAGAGCTCACAGCCTGCTGGTCTCTTCTGACTCCCCCAGGAAGAGTCAAATCACAAGCACCATTCTCATAGCAGAGGAAAGGATTTGATAATGTGTATCTGGCTCAAATTACATATCAAGTGTTATCATTTAGATATCTCAAATATGAAAATGGAAATGCAGGTAAATGCAGGATAGTTTATGTCATCTGCCATGTTCTAGTCCATTTATTTCACAGGCTAACACAAAAATCATAGCTTACTTGATTAAAAAAATCAAGTCAGCCACATAAACTGAGGCAACCACTACAAGGGATAGTTAGAGCATAAGATGCTTCTAAGACACTGTGATGTTGAGTCCTGCCCAAACTAAGTCTTAAAATGACTGGCATCCTCTTTTGATTCCAACCAAATGACTGAGTGTATGATAACTTGGAATCAACACACACAAATGTGGATACATGTGTATATCTGTGTCTGCATATATGCAAGTGTGTATCACATGTTAAAAGGGGACTTTCCCTCAGAACCTGTCACATGACTTTGATTTGAATTGATGGTGTCCTAACATAACATCGTGAATGTGCACAGAGGCTAATTCACTGAGTAATGTCTAAGAGGGCCTTGGAGACATCTTCAGGACCATGGTCAGCTCCTCTGTTC